>NC_090444.1:141797098-142099681 GCF_031143425.1 Pleurodeles waltl | reverse complement strand
TTGAGGTACTCCACGCTGGATGCAGTTAAGTCACACCTCAAGTTACTGTCTAATGGTACTGATTTACATGATTTCTTATCAGGTCCCAAGGTGCCCCGGAGAAAAAGGTTCTTATACGAAGTGTATAATGAGTTTTGGAAACTTTCCCAGCAGGAGGCTGCAGCCCGGTTAAGACAGATTGATCAAGAAAATCTGCTGCAGACTTTGTCTGTTGTTGATAATGGCATGCATACCCTTTCTGACCGTGTTTACACGATTGACAGCATTGTCTCTTCTGCTATTGACATTATAAAATCAGACATGTCTTCTTTATATCATGGGCAGAGTCAGACACGATCTATCATGCAGCTGGGTTGGACTCTTCAGACCTTGAAGGCGGGTCGCGTTCCATGGCAGCACATTCGTGCCAGAGAGATCTTTATCTCCTTTAATTTAACTTGTCAACAACAATTGATGGCTAAGAAGGAAGCGACGTATGTTATGTTAAATATTGAAAAATTGGAGAAACTGCCTTTCACGGTGGCTGAGATTCCGTCAGCTGAGTGGTTGATTCATGGGGTTATTAATTTGCCTATCTCCACTCTGCAATTTACTTCGTGTTTGAAGCACATTCCGGTGGGTAGATATGAACTATTGGGTGACAGTTACATACACGAGGTGTGGGAGCTTCCTTTTCAGTACAGATGTGTTAATGGTTTGAGGGAGGTTTTTCTTAGCGGTAGCGAATGCGAAGCTTCTGTCAGCCATTCCATGGTTTGTAAACAGCTGTCCTTGCACGGAGCGTGTAACGCTTCGATTGCTAACTTAGCTTGTTATCTGAAGGGAGTTCCAGTCCCGGTAATTAAAAACACTTTCCAGGTGCTTTCTAACGGCAGTTACATTGTTCTTAACAGCGAACGCTGCTGTGGCTTGCGTGCCAGAATAGTTTACGTCGTTGTCGTCAACAAGGCCATTACGTGCTGCGGGAATGTGTTGTTTCCCCCTACTGAAATTAGGGAGGTAGCGGACATCTGGCCTCATATTGCTACTTCCAAGGTTGATTTCGACAAGTTGAGTCGGCTGAAAGCTTTATTTTTTCAAAAGCATGTGGCCCTTACATCTGCTAGCGAGACCTACGCACTTCAAGTGGCAAGGTCATCGGCGGAGATACAGTCCCTTTTGAATACTAACTTTCCAAGTCACTTTGGTGAACTTGTGGGACGTATATTTAATGCATCCAGCACTGCTGGTATTGCTCATTTTTTCAAAGCTGTTGGTGTTGGTTTCGCTCACACCTTCTCTTCCATATTCGGTTTGATACCTTCGGCTATACACTCTATTTTCGGAAGCATTTTTGGGGGTTTCCCAATTACTTTGGCTTTATTGGCTGGAGTCTTGCTGTTGTTACTATTTTTTCGCAATGGCTGTCCCGCCACGACGAGATCCTATATTGCTGCTCCCGTCAGCGCAGCTGTGTCGTGAACGCATGATGCAGCGTTTTGGAGCTACACTCCTGGCTCATTTGGAGTGTGACTGGTCTCTGTCATTCAGACCGGTTTTGGATTGTGTGCAACCCGTGTTTCGATGCCTTTGGTGCTCGTTTGAACATGCACTGGCTTTCTGTCTCTCACTGCAGCGCTCTCCAGTGGTCGATCCTGATCTGTTGATGTTCCCGATTAGGGCTCATTCCCAGACTTGTGCACTACGGTTGCGTTTACTTCGTGAAGCGGATTATGAGATTCCCTTCCTGGAGGAAGATGGTTTTGTCTCTTTCCTTGGCACTACACGGGGTGCCGCCCTGAATGGTTTTGGGGCTTTGGAACACACCTGCTCCATGGTACTTTGTGGCGTGGATCTTCCGATATTGACATATCTCGAAGTGGAGGAGCTTCTACGTTCTATTGCTTCTGTTTGACAATTGGATTTTTTTTTCCCGACTAAATTGACACTATATTGAATTTCGCTCTATCGTCACATGTTTCCTAAATTTATGACTTTGTTGTCTTCTCATCTTGTCGAAATGTGGTGTTTAAATTTAGGGCATGTTTTTTATGTTTTATGTTATTAGAACCACTTGCTACCGACAAGGGGAGGGTGTAGTGTGGTTAGTTTTACGTATATTTTGCGCATTAGCTTCAGGCTTTAGGCCTCTGTGCACTTTGCCCTAAATATATTTTATTCATTTGCTAACAGCTTAGAGCCTCTGTGCACTTTATTCTAAATGCTTTTTATCAGGCTTCGTACTGTTATTTTACAGAATAGCCAGTTCTACGGTGTTGTTTTTTATTCATATCACACTGTTTTGCCTACTTCAGCACTGGAGTTCTTCATAACATATTCACTCTGTGCTTCAGTCAAGGATACAGTCTGGTACATTGCCGATAGACGTGGTAGGAGTTTAGACTTGGCATTCCTGCGTAGGGACATTTTGTGATCACGATGACATGTTAGTTATAAAATCACTTCCTTGTCCCAATACATGGAAGAGGGAGATTCCGACCAGGGAACCACAACTAGACGCTGACTGCCTCGTTGCAGATGCTGAACCAGATCACAGGTCTTTGCTCAGGTATGAGGGTGTCTGTCTCCCTAGTGACACAGAAAGGCAAGCTGGAAGCTTAACATGCTGTGCTCTAAATAGAACAAGCAGAGGGAGAGTAGAAACGGTTAGGAATTATGATAGCTTTATTCATATGTTTTACTCTCCTGGTGACTATATCAATCCTACTATGTTGTATTGTTCTGGTTATTGCGGCTCACGCCTTAATATCTAAAATACAGTGGTTTTATTAAAACATTATATAAAACTTATACTGTCTTTGTCATTTGTATATGAGACCATATTGTGAATGAGAGAGTTGGTTTGGATCTGAGTGACCACGACTTCCCTGAGAAGTTCCAAAGATGTCATGCGCTCGGCTGCCCAATCATCTCTTCCCCATGGGAGAAATGAGGCACTGCTAGTTAGCCGGAGCAACAACCGGATTTAGGGTGACAGAGTTCCTTACACGTGGGTCAGACTCAGTCCCCCACACCGTTATCGATCCTGCTGCCTAGAAATCCAGTAGCCCACGCGACAAGTGTTTCAGCTCGGTCATTTGAGAAGCAAAACGCTGCCCCAGGCATAATGTATGCAAAGGGGGCGTTCCCTCGTTGGGGGGGGCAGAAAAATGGTGCAAAGAAACCCAAGAGATTTCTTTGCCTCATTTTTCTCTGCACTTTTAACGCCTGTTCAGAGCAGATGTTAAAAGTAGGCACACCATTGTTTACAGTGGGCTTTGCAGGATTAGCGTCAACATTTTTTACGCTAATCCCGCAAAGCTCCGAACTAGTGTTCAAAATTTTGATGCTAGTTCCCTAACTACCACCATAGTGCACCACATCCTGGATACGGCGCATACATGGTGGCGTTAGGGGGGTGCTAAGGGGCACAAGAAAAGTGGTGCTGCACTGGGTCCAGCGCCACATTTTCTTAAATTTGGCCCTTAGTTTTGCCCACAGTGATACAGATCTCGTCCAAATTCAATGAGCCTTGCAAGTAGCAGTTTTTATTTACACTCCTCTTTGACATGAAAATATGCCATTTCCCTACCAGGTCTCTATGTCTATGGGCAGGCGCTGCTGCTCATATGTTTTAAAGTGCCTCAAGGACAGGGCACAGGTCCAAGGTACTACTGGCATCTTTTTAGATGGAGAAATCCTGGAATGACAAATGCAAAGTTTCCTGTCCTCTACTTGCCATCCCATCATCCCATCACTTGCAGAACCTTAGTGAGCCAAAGCGGAGGTCAGCACGAGACAACTGGTGACTCAGTAGAGCAGGCATGCTAGGGGCCTAAATCCATGCTAGAACTCTGGAATATTATATTCTGCTGCCTTCTAACTGGTGACTGCTAGGACCAGGCTCTTAACAATCCCACAATGACCAATGTTTCAAACAAGCGAAACTAGATATAGTTAGCAACAACATTTTTGGTGAAGGAGTTTGGGCCAGATTTTGCAACACTTTACGCTGGTGCAGGGCAGTCTAACCTCTTACCAGGACTTGGAGAGAGAGCTGGAGCCACATATTTTTGTAGATGTTCCGCCGTCCTGCTCTCTCTCTCTCTCATGCAACGCAGCACAACAAATTGGGTCACTGCCCTGCACAATTTTTTTTAATTAAATGGGCCCCTTATGTTATTGACTTTATATAAAACCGAAAGAGAACAATGCCATTCAACCTCAATTCACTGCTCATGACGTCACTGATGAAGAGCTATATAATTCAAGTGTTGTAGATAAAACACAACAATAAGATAAAATGGGAACTTATTTCCAAATGGCCGAGCTCATCATCAAATATTATTTTGAACATAGCAGTAGATTTTTCATGGTCACCTTTAATGAGAATTTATTCTGAGACACGCATGCGTTTCACTCTATGGCATTGGTTCCCAAACTTTTTTGAACCCTGGCTCCCTTGACCTGTTGGCCATTGGCCGTGGCTCCCCTTTATGACACTTTAATTTTGGTGGGTGAGGGGATGTAAGTCCGGCCTCTGGAGTGTTTCCATTTTTCTGCCTGAAAATAATTGGGATGAAGCAGATGAAGGTATTGTAATTATAGATGTAATCCTATCCTATCCATTGTGAAACCCCATGCTGTGTCAACGACTGATTGGAGGGACAAGGGCTTCTGAGAGAAGTGAATGTTACTGCATTGTGATGTAGTGCTCTTTATACAGGTGTGTCTATAGCTCGTTCCTGAGCAGAGTTTGTGAGGCCCTGATAGATACAGGAGTGCTGTTTCACATCCTGGGTGCATTGATGGAAAAGGCCTGTGTCTGCTGTCTAGTCTAACCAATGCCATTTACTTTTGGTCTTCTGCTTCTGATCCGTGAGAGTTGTTTATGGATTTTTTCATTAAATGAAACACATAGTCCGGGAATAGATTATGTTTCAAAACATTTAGCCAGACACCTCCTAAAAGTATCATTTGTTTCTACTAACCATACATTGAATATATACTTTCCTCTAGTTCACTAGTCATACTTCTTTAGTTCAGTTCAGTTCAGTTCTAAGCTTATGCTTTTGCTCAAGGAAAAAGAACATTTGATACAAAGCACAAATTATATACCATAGAAAATCTATTAATTTGGAAGAAAAGTAAATGTCTATTATGAAGCACGTGCTATAAAATATTTTCTGAAACACACAGCAATCTCATCTTAGGTATAGAACACTATTATATAATTTCCGTTCATATTTTATCATAAAATTAGTACATTTCAAACTTTTAAATTTTTTACATGAAATGACATTTCAACCAATCCTCCCAAAATTTAAATTACATTTGTTCAGCAAAATATGTAATCTGAAAAGAACAAGACACCTAGGGGTCTGAAAATGTTGCAGGGTGTGTGTGTCATTTCATTCCAAAAACACACAACTGTCCAATCTGACTACACCAGGAAGACAGATGGGACATTCTGTCAACCTTTTCACTGCTCTCTTTTTGCTTTGGAAATCTTGTGTGAACGCAGTAGCTGCAAAAGTGGAACTAAATCTGCTTCATGGACAGTGGGGATAGTGTGGTCTTTTACCATCGATTACTTGACTTCACTGCAAAGGAGCCTCATGCATGACAGTGCCTCAGCTAACAATCTCTCTTCACCTTTTCTTGAGAAGTGTGTGAAGGGGCCAGTTCTGGTGAAAATGAAAGTCTTTCTGTTGTGCATTCAGGGCGGGCTTGAACAGTAGGTCCTCCACATTCAGTGTGCAATGATGTCAGATTCTGAGTTTTTCACAATGGAATGTGGTTCCTAAACTGTGCGCTTGGTGCACAACGCCCCTTGCGAGATATGAAGGCGCACTGAGGTGCCGCGGCGCACAGATTGGGAACCACTGCTCTATGCCATGAATTCGATAACTTAACGCTCGGTACTTTTAGTCCAGCCCATGCCATGACCTCCAGCATTCAGCAGGAAGCCATCTTGCTGTACACCTTAAGAACAGGGATCAAATGGAAATGTCTACATCTAGAAACAAGCTGGCGTCACGCTATGTAAAAACTGGTAAAGCAAGTAATAAATCGGTAGCTTCGCCGAAATAACTATTTTCACACAATATTAAAATATGACATAAATATATTTTTATTTTACATACAGTTTAATGTTTCTAAAATCACTTCACAAAATGTCAAGTACCAATTGTTCTCAATTAAACAGCTTGTACAATAGACTTTTTCACATAAAAAGTACATATATATCAAATGAAAATAAACACCACGATTTAGTGTCTTCATTTGAGAATCCAAACTGCAGTCGTGAGAAAAACATTGCTTGTCTCAACTGCCATCCATATCCCCTTAAGCAACTACATGTATCCCCTAATTCACAGAAAAGTGGGATCACTGTAAACACAGACATACAGTTCGGGATAGTAACAAAAAGAAATGTATCTGAAAAACATCACTGAAATAAATGGCATCATTCATAACATACTGTCAGTTCAGAAAACCTTTTCCTGTGGAGAAAATAAAAACAATTTCATGCATATTCTGCCTGGGACATTATACTGGTTTCCACAAGACTAAATGGTATCTGTCAGTTTGACTGATTTTTCTGGTCAGGTTCTCATATTTTGAGAACTTGGACATTATACTGTCTCCCAGACTCCAGGATTGCAGAGGGGTAAGGGTGACAAGGGATTTTTCTTTGTATCCAGTGGATTCTCTTCACCTAACAATGAAATATGTGACCACTAGCAATGTGCAGAATTATATTTCTGCTTGCAAAATAGTTAAAAACCACACAATTTCCTTAATTGGCATTGTCATATTTTTAAGCCAATGTCAAAGGGCAAACGTTTTCTATTTCAAAATCAAGTTAAAATGTAACTAGCATAATTTGTTTCCGAAAATAAGAATTTGTTTTATCCCAAATGGAATATCAATCAATCGTATTTTTTTCAAGTGGCAAATACATGTTCGGTATGTTTAGTAAAGAAGTCCAGCTTGTTTTAAAGTTATGAATGGTATTTAGGAGTTTTGAAAAAAATACTGTATTCTTGATTTCTGTCATTCCCTTGTGATTGATAGTTATAAGTAGTCAAGTAGAAAGGAAATAGAGCCCTATTTCTGAAAAAGAAAATGATGCTGCTCTCAGTCAGTAAAAGTAATATTAGTAGAGACTTGCAAAACATGAAATTCAAATGCGTTACAAAGAAAGAACCAAACTCTATGAAACAAGCTCTCCGTGTGGCTTCTCATTTCCTCTCTTACCAAATAGCTAGGGAACTCATAACCCACCACTTACTCGAACTTGCATGCCACAATTCTCACTTCGAAATATTCTCCCTTACTCGCTGCACTGCCAAACTTGACAAGAAACAATGTCTCCTCTCTCTGTTTTAAATTAAGCTCAATGGGCCTTATTTATCAATATGCTGGGTCGTTCTTGCGCCACGCAAAGGCGACACAAAACCTTACTGAGATTTATTGAGTCGCGCAAGGCTACCTTGCCTGGCCCTGCACAGCATGATAAATCTAGAGGTGCACAGGGCAGCACAAGTCACTGCCTTGTGTTAGTCAGTGGCAAGAAGGCGTGCCATGGGTGGAGCGTGGGTCTTCCCACACATCCACCCTTGCATTGTGACACATTCCCTGATTTACCAACACTGGTAGCCCTGGGAATGTATCAGAATCATAAGCCTCCCCACCAGAGGCACAACAAGGAGAAGGATATTTATTTCTCCTCACTGTATCCTCTTTCTAAGTGTGCTGCAATTTGCAGCACACTTAGAAAGACAAAAGGACTGTGAGGTTTGTAGAAGGTGCCCCTCCCTGCACAAAAATAATCCTGCCTACAATGCAGACACCTTTGCACCACGGTGCAAGGTTGCCTATTTTGGCTCTAGGCAGCAGTTTGTGTTCCAGCAAAGGCAGAGAGTAGGCATGCACCATATAATGTTAAATATGGTGCATTCCTGCCCTCTCGTTTTCACATAGCACACCACAGCAAGTTGGCTTGCTGCATTGTGTGAATATTTGTTAAAGATGCCCCCAAGATTGTAGTATGAAAGGTCACTCAGTATTAATTTTCCTTTCATGCTCCATAGTGTGGTCTTATTGTTACCCTTAAAACTAGGTTTGCATTAGGAAATACCCTAACTAAACTAGATTAAAAAAGTGACACCAAATTGAAAAGGAATTTAGGGCCAGATGTAGTAAACAAAAATTTTGCGACTTGCAAATTGCGAGTCTGACCGACTTGCAATTTGCAACTTGCAAAATTGTATGCAGAAAGGTGTCTCAGACACCTTTTGCGACTCGCTATGGGGTTGCAAAGACCCACCTCATCAATATTCATGAGGTGGGTCGCAGTTTGCGACCCCATAGCGAGTCCCTGCACTCACAGGGATGGAGGCCTGCTGTAGTCAGCAGACCTAAATGTCTGTGACTGCTTTGTCAATAAAGCAGTTTTTTTTTTTCATTTTGCAGCCCGTTTTCCTTAAAGGAAAACGAGTTGCAAAATGAAAACACTTCCGAAACCATTTGGTGGACCACTGCCTGCTCTGAAAAAATATTTTTTTCGGCATTCACAAAGGGGAAGGGGTGCCATGGGGACCCCTTCCCTTTTGCGAATGTGTTACCACTAGTGTGACACTGGTGGTAACTGCGAATTGTTTTGCGACCGCATTCGCGGTCACAAAGCAACTCAGCATGGCGATGCGGTCGCAAATAGGAACATTTGAACATTTGGGGATGAGCATCGCGTTCGGCCTGCCACAAACTGCGTTTTTCCCAGTTTGCGACGTGCAAAAGGCTTCCTACATCTGGCCCTTAGTCTCATTATCTTCTTTTGGAGACTTCATTATTAAAAACACTGAGTGAGAACAATGATCTCTAAAAATAATAAATTGACCTTCATTTATGAAAACAGAGACAATTAGGAAAGCTGGTCTAAAATTAGTATTGATGATAAAGCTATTACTTTGGCAAAGTTTTTTTCTTATAGTCTCAAAAAATCACACTGTTGTATGTAAAATCTGAGTTAATGATAAGAAATAAGAGTGATATACACTACTTAATGTGATTTTAACATTATTTCTGATAATTTAGTTTGATGATGAATAAATAGTAAGGTGTAGGTTTGCATTTAAAAAAATAAATAAAACATATTGGTATCCCTGCTGTATACTGACCCACACCATGGAAGAGGTAAGCACTGTTTTAAGCGCTAGCTTTAAATTCAGTAGAACATGAAAAATAGAGCCCTTGAAACAAAACTCTAGTTTAACAATATATTGCCGAAGCTTGATAAAGCATGAAATCATAATTGCAAAGTAACCTAATTTCATGTATGTCTTTACTCATTATTTCCAACATGTAAAATAAATTAGATCAATGAAAGTTTGCAAATTTCCGGTTTCTAAGCCCCTTAATCTGTGAAGTGAGATACACATTGTTGGACCTGGTCCCCTCTGCAGGGTCATCCCCAAACATTTTTACACATATTAGTCACTCCAAAGGTAAGCCATAAGTAGCCTCTAGGACAGGGTGCAGTGTATTTAAAACGTTAGATGTGTACTTTTAGGGTTTTGCATGTCCTGAGAGTGAAAAACTCTTAAATTCATTTTCACTATAGTGAGGGCTGCTTCTCCCATAGGATAATATTAGGTTACCTTATTACAGATACTAAGTGGTAACCTTTGATTCATATTTGGTCTAAAAATAATTGTAATTTGAAATTCTCTTTAATGGTAAAGTCGGATTTTAAGTCACCATTCAGAATATGCCACTTTTAGAAGGTTAGAAGTTTCTTATTCTGACCATTTGGGGCCTGCAGCCTGTGTACTGGGATATATATATATATATATATATATATGTGTGTGTATATATATATATGTATATATATATACATATATATATATATATATGCATATATATATATATATATATATGCAGTTGGCCTTTGTGTATTCCTTCCAGACAATGACTCAAAGGATCATCTCAGACCATAGTATTGGTACGTGAAGATGATGGTATCTTCATGGCTATCTTAGTAGCTTTTGTAGTAGTTTTTACCTACAATGACTCAAAGGAGGACTGGGTGTTGCCTGGATGGGCTCGGCAGAATTGTCACCTACCACACTTACACTTCAATAGGTACTGTCTTCTACACTCAAAAAGAACTTCACACTAGCCTTTTGGCACCCCATATGTCCCGGGACGAGAGAGAAATAGGAAGGAACTTCCAGAACTAGATTAGTTGGGAAGTCTAGAAGTGCTGTGCCCTGCTGAACTGTACCTTCTCTGCAACTGTTTCTGTACATTTCTTTAAAGTCCGAAGGTAAGCCAATCCACTTTGTGTATACACATCTTGCTCCATAGCATTCTGTCACAACTTTTGAATTTGCTCATTCTTGCATGACTTGGCATGGTTGGCACTTTGTTCTTTTAGACAATATTTTTTACCCAAAAGTTTAAAATATAACTCTGGTTTTACTGATTGGAGTTTTGTTATTCTGGTGTCAAAATAATTCTTGAGTTTTTCTCTACTTTCCTAAGCTGGTGTGGGATTTGTTTGTGTAGTGTTTTCACTTTTTTCCTGTTTGTGTGCTGCCCAAGTACCTAACACATTGGTTCTAAGTTAAGCCTAACTACTTTTGTGCCAAGCTACCAGAAGGTTAGGCAGAGGTTAATTTGGTGACTTTTGTACTACACCCTGGGAAGGATTGTGGATATTGCTTGAGAAAGGTTTTCACCCTCCTCAATAAAAATAACCATTTCCCTACAGCCAACGTTTGATAACCTGGCACATCTTTAGTGACCACGTTAGTAGACTACATCCTTTCAAAATTCCACCCCCTCTTTAAGGTGAGTTAATGTGAAGCAGACTACTCTACTGCTCTTAGTGTTTCACTGGAAAGAGTGCTTCTTAAAAAGTGCCTCATTTTCCCCTTGCTATTTATTCTTTAGTTTCAAACTAGCATTCAATGGCCTTTCCTCTCACAGAGTGGCATATACTCTGGTAAATCGGAAACATCAATGCAATAAAGAAAAATTAACTCACAGTTTCCCGCCTGGCTTTTAGAATGTTTCTTCATTTTAACACAGGTTGACGAGTAGTGCATGTAATAGGTTAATGGTTCAACACCACAGACATCACATAAAAATACAGCATATTAATGGACTGAAATGTGTTCAATAAAGGCTTCCATCATCTATAAAAAGTATGTTCCATGGTAAATGGGTGGAGAAGTCTCTTTACATCTAAGGAAGAGCTACTGCCCGACTGCTTTGCAGATCTTATGTAGAGGACCCAAGGTTTTGCAAAAGTTGAAGATCTTCAGGAAATGTACTGCCCACCTGTGGGAGAGATGGAAAAATAAGAGTGAGAGTAAAAATAGAAAATGTCAAGGCAATTTCAAATCTTTAAGGTTCTATTGAAATATGTTTAGTAGCCTTTTCCAGACTTTGCCCTCACATAGTAACAGCTACAACACCTTTTGCATGAGGGATACTACTTAAGGAATGTCAAACAGCATGTATTGAGAGACAGATCATTAACTTTAAATGACATCTTCCTTGATTAGCATGTAAAAAAACGGATATGCGCCTCATGGCAAAAAAGACATTTCATACCCTTTTTGTGGAAAAAATCAAAACTTCGAGGGAATAATTTATTCTTACTCCATAGTTAGCTAAAGTATGAATTGTTAAAACAATATTAAAGTGTCCATTCTTGTCATTCTCTGTACTGTTTTATAATTAGCTTAGAATACGCTAAGGATGGTAGCCGAAGGAATGTGACTGTCCAAATCCTGGTGCATTTCCAACATCTTAATGTTCCTTGTTGATGGATGACATTATGGTCATTGGCTACAAATTAGAGACTAGTTTGTGGTGCTTTGCAAAATGCCCTGTCATGTGATGCAATGCAACCCACATGTGTCTAGGCAGCATCTTTGCGTATTTTGTTATCCTGTGAGACAGAGCAGTGACAAAATGCTATAAAGCACGAAGGATGCTACAATAGTGTTACAACCTGGACATTTTGACATGTTGAGAGAGACAAGTTTACCACATGAGACTGAACATACAGCTAATGATTAAAAAAGCGGGCCATATTGGAGCTGATATTGAAGTACAACATAAATCAATAGCCTTCTTTCCTGTTCCTCTGGAATCCTGTCACTTATGAAAACTATTTTACTTAATGTTTTGCTTGCCCTTGGCATAAAACAAAATCTTGCAAGGGGAAGGAAGAAAACCATAGTTCTATTATGGGCGTGCCAAGGCTGATAATTTTGCCAAACCTTAAAGGAGGACAGCATAAGCATGTGAAGTAGAACTTTTCAGAAGGATGACCAGAGGCTGCATTCAGGCCCTATGAGCAAGTCATCCTTTAAGCTTGTTCACCCCCACTTTTTTCTGACTGATGGTAACTGACCCTACCTGTGCCCTGGACTCTGCTAATCAGGCCCAGGACCAGTGCTCTGATAAAAAAAAGGTGTACGGTATTCTGTACAATTACAATTGACAATGACAGACCCCTCTAAGTCTCTAGTATATATTAGGGTAAGGGGGATTCAAACTACCTATAAGTCCCTAGTATATAATAGAGCAAGGAGGTTTGGAGGCCCAATAGATTTCATGCACAGAAATGTACACTGCTGTGTTGCCTGCTGTTATTTTTAAAGGCAGCCGTGCCTTGCAGACTGTCTTTAAAAAGCAAAATGTGTGCACATTCGACTTTCTTATTCAAGGTACTTCCAAAGTGGCAAACAACCTTATTTTTACATATACATCACCCCTAAGGTTTCCCCTAAGCGCCCCAGGGGTGGGGTGCCATGTAACTATAAGCAGGGACAGTATAAAATATGTTTTATATGCCCTGGTAAGGAAAAACTACCCATTCGATTTTCTCAATTATTAATATCTAGCTCCATGGGCTAACATTGGAATATGTTATAAAAGTATAAATATTGCCAAGAAGTAGCTCAATGTGTCGTTCAAGGACCCAAAAGATTGGTAAGGATAAATCCAACAACTTGCCACTGTTGGATTTATCATAACAAATATAGAGAAGAAGTTAAGTTCTTTCTGTAAGCCAAAATCCAGTCTGCTAGTAGCCTCTCCATACTGGTCAGCCTTAACAGGATTAGCCAGGCTGGTTTGATGGGTGAGAAGTGGCCTGCACAGAGTAGAGGTTTCCCGGGGGAGAAAGCTCTGCAGCTGCAAGGCTCAGGCCAGGAAGAGGGCTGGGTAAATCAAACTGGGCTTCAAAGAGAGCAGGACAGCTAGGAATGCCAGCCAGGCCTTCCACACTGGAACAACAGCCCTACGGACTTTGCCTTGCTTCAAAAAGGACTCAGAGTGGACTCCCTGAAAGCAACAGATTAACAGAGCTTCCATGCTCCAACTTTTACAAGAGTCCCCAACCTGGGAGTGCTTCCAGTGGACCTTTAAGTATTTGGCTAGGTGCATTTTGGGAATTGCAGTCCCAAATTTCCAAGGACCATTTCAGGGCTCCTAGACCCTTGGATTTGTGTTTGGACACTTTAAGACCCAATGTAGAGCTCCTGGGAGGAGATCCAGAAGTTTGGAGAACTTCTGTGAAAAGGTTTCATAAGGTGACCAACCCGATATCGTGAGTCAAGCTGACTACCTTCATCCGCAAACCAGCCTGATTTTCAGGTTCACCCCGCTGAAAGCTCCGGAACTCCAGACTTCCAGGATTTAACCAGCGCCTCGCGGAAAGCCATCCGACCACATCACATAAAAATCGGCTTGCTGGAAAGAACAGTCACATTGAGGGAGGAAAGTTCCAGAAATGTTCTAAAGTGCGAAGGTAACATTTTGACCGAGGCTTCCCGCTCTGTGTAGCCGAGCAAGGCTCCATTATGGTCAGCCTCAAACTTAGGGGCAGATTTAAGAGGAGCGCCTAGCGCCTCCTTGCGCCACATTAGCGTCATTTTTTCTACGCTAATGTGGCCCAATGAGGCTAAAATCGCTGCACCAAATTTACAAAGTGGCGCAATGCATGCATTGCGCCACTTTGTAACCCTTGGCATAATGTATGCAAAGGGGGGGGGCTCTGTCCTGGGGGGGGGAACTGAAAAAATGGCGCAAAGAAATCTCAGAGATTTCTTTGCATCATTTCTTTTGCCACTTTTTATGCCTGCTCAGGGCAGGCGTTAAAAGGAAGTACACCATTGTTTGCAATGGGCCTCAATAGGCTTTGCAGGATTAGCATAAACATTTATTAGGCTAATGCTGAAAAGCTCCAAACTAGCATCAAAAATGTTGACGCTAGTTTCCTAACTACCGCCATGGTTCGACGTGTGTTATATACGGCACACACATAGTGGCATTAGGGGGACGCTAAGGGGCGCAAGTAAAGTGGCGCTGCACTAGGCGCAGCACCACTTTTCTTGCGTCTAGCCCTTAAACTTTATCCCGGTCAAATGCGATCAGGTATTCCAGTTTGCGGTCTTGATTTCTATGCACTAGAAAGCCATAATTTTTAGATTTAATCTTTAAAAATTCATAAATCGGTTCCCTATATTGTATTTTTGTCATTTTGGTGTCATTTTTATGATAAAAATATTTTCTGTTTATTAAATTGGTATGGGAATTTTATTATGTATTGTGTGTTACTTATTTACTGTACTGGCCTATTTAAATGCTTTACATACCTGTTTCCTAAGTTAAGCCTGTCTGCCAGCTACCCGGGGTTGAATCAGGGGCTAATGTACTGAGACTTTGACTGGACCTTACATTGTGTTGGTGCCCTCAGTGGTAGGTGTGTACTTACTCCTACTAATAATCCACCTTCCAACAGCCCCCATCAGCAGCCAAGAGAAAATGAGCAAAGCATATGTATGGCCAGCGCTTTGGCGATGAATGGCTCCTCTCAGATGGATTGAGGGGTGAAAGTGTCCTACAAGCCATTAAGCGAGTTGCATCTGAATATTCTCAAGAGGCCAGGGGAGTCCTGGGGTCCCCATGAAAAGAAATCCTGCAAAACTTCCCTAACAATTAGGAAATCAAAAAAATCCAAACAAATAAAGGGCATAACACTGAACTTAACAGTGTCAAGTACAACTAGACATCAGAAGCCAGATGTAACACAATTCTAAATTTAAAAGCCAAAATTAAAAACAATAGTAATAATACAATAAATTCCTATGCACCACACACAAAGCAACAATAACAAGGCACAGGGTATAAGTAGCACAATTTTATTGAAGATTGAGAAATCTTACATCAATTAATGCACAATCCAGAGCCATGCAGGAAGTGCAAAAGACACAGAGGGAACATGTATTTTGCTTGATCCCATTCTCGCAGAACGTTGGTCCTACCTAGTGTTTGGCTAGCTCATTGTGACTAAACTTTGCAAACAAACCTATGTTTGAAAAATGAGACTGCACATGCAGCAGCTGAGTGTAGCTGCTGTAGTGTCTTTCATGATTTAGAACGGAACCTTTATGGGTCCCCAAGGACTCTGTATCAGTGTGTGACATAATCGCTAGAATAGAATGCATCAAAGCTTGCTGTAGAATGTTGGATACACGCAGAGAAAAAAAGACATGCAATTTACTGCTCCGTGTGTGTGGCCTAGTCATTCAGCGGGTACCAGGCTTGGGAAGATGCTGCAACTGGCAAAGAGATAGAGGATAAGTAACCCAATGAAGAAAGCTCTCTCCTGGACAGTTTGATGTGGTTCAAGCAAACTGCTTGTGCGTGCCATGTGTGCCTTCTTTGAGGTGCCAAGTTGACGGTTGGCGTATGTGGAGTCAAAGTGCAACTCCAGCTGGTGTGAAGCTTGTGAATGGAAAGAAAGCTTCATGGAAAAGTCTATTCATCATTGGTCAAGAAACTACGACCAAGATTCTACAAAAAGATTCAGCGCTGCCATGCAAAATAAAGCTATGCAGAGTGTTAATGGTGAAGGCAGATTCAACCAGGTTTACAAAGTGCAGTTAAAGACAGTTATCAGCCGTCAAAAAGTGCTGGCTGACAGAATATGGAAAAGGAAGAATACTGTTATTACTCTTACCGGAGTGTTGATTAGTGGAGCATTATGACCTCGGCACTGGGCGAGGAAACCAAAGAAGAAGCACTGGGGTTGTGCTTATTGAGCTGTCCAATACCTGAAGCGGCACACCATCAAAGCTGCCAGGTGGTGGCTGAGAATAACTCCATGAGTGACATGGCTCTGATGGAAACCAAGAACAAAGTCAAAATGCCAAAGGCCGTCCTGGATGACCCAAAGGCTGAAACATATTCAGGCCTCCGTAATGATGCAGATTCACATGGACAGTCATCGCGTTTGACAGAGCTCCACCTTTGACATCAGCCACTCCCATGAACAATAGCAGTGCTGCTGCTTTCCTCAAACGACCACCACCATTCAACACTGACAAAAGCATAAAATTGGTGTTTGATGGGTCTGCAAGAATAGAGACATTTGAATATTTCATTGATGCACTTAAAGATACTAATAACAGTAAGATTATCAAATATCTCAAAAATCTTGCTTATGAAGGTGTGAAAGAAGACATATAGAAAATGCAGAGAACTGACGAAGAAGTCACATACCTTCGGATTAACAACACGCTGAATCTCAAGTTCAATCCAGTACCAAACATTGATTATGAACTATAAATTTTCAGTCAAGAATATCAAAGTTAGTGAAACAAGTGCTGAATTTGTGGACTTGACACACTCATCAAACATTGGCAGTTTAATGAATTTAATGATGAAAAAGCTAATGTGTGTTAGAGTGATCAATGGATGATTATCTGATTCTTTCAGATGGTGAATGCTGAGAAAAACCCTTAATCTAGAGGGAGTACTGATGGTTGCTAGAGCTGATGAATGCGCTGAAAAACAAGCTGCCAACATGGAGGCTGGAGGTGCCCAGAGCAAGACAGTCATGAGTGTGAAAAGTAATTTGGAACAAAAGTATGAAGGACACAAAATGATGTCTACAAGCAAAAAGAAGTTGTGTTTCAGATGGCGATTTGCGTTTTGTGTTTACATGAAGTAAAGTGTCCTGCCATTGGTCAAATATGTAAAGGCCGTGGTAAAGATAACCATTTTGTGACGATGTGCAGAGTGAAGGAAAAAGCAAGTGCATCAAGGCACGAAGACAAAATGGCCACTAGATTGTTGCAGAGGCAATTTTCGATGTGTGCACAAAAGGCCAAGCGGCGACATCAGTTAAGCAAATAGATACTAAACGAAGTTGATCATCATCTAAATCATCGTCAAACAGTTCTTCAGCCTAAAAATTAAGTGAACGTGAAGAAAGTGATTGTGCTATATCAATGCTTACCTAGGAATACCACACACAAGTTAGAATAGTTGCCCGTGAGGACAAAAGTCAGTCAAAGAAAAGTCGACATATCAAAATAAAATCATATAAACACAGTCCAAAGATTACACTAAAAATAAATGGATGTTCAATACCTTTCATTATTTATAGCGGTGCTTCGATAAAATATAATTCCTGAAGAAAAGTACAATGTACTGTCTCCATTACGGTGGCTCACACCGTCAAAGACTTAAGTATACCTTTGGGCTGCATCAACACCCATGAAGAGTAAAGGTTCATTTATGGAGACAGTGAAACATTAGAAAACAAAAGTTCAAGCAACGATCCATGTACTTCATGTTACAGCCGCAGGTGCTTGCTCATTTTCAACCTGGCTGCTGACATAGGAGAGATTTCAGTGAATTACAACAAGAATGCTCATCACAAAAGAGTAAGTCAATTCCCTTAATTGTTTCGTGGTTTGAGAAAGTTAAAGACTATAAAAGTAAAACTGCATATCAATGAGGATGTCCGTCCTGTTGCTCAGAGACATAGACATGTTGCTTTTCATTTACAAGAAGCTGTTGAAAAATAACTTGAATCATTGCTTAAGCATGACATTATTTCATTTTCCAATGGTCCAACGACATGAGTTTCTCTCATAGTAGTAGCGCCTGAAAAGGACCATGAAGGAAGTGTGGGCATATGCTTTGACATGCGCCAATGGAACAAAGCAAATGAACTATAGTGACATCCAGGTCCAAACATTGCAGAAATGATTACACATAGAAATGGTGGCAAGATCTTTTCTCTGCTTGATTTAAATAAAGGTTATCATCAGTTACATCCAAAAGAAACTTGCAGATATAGAACAACTTTTGCTACACATGTTGGTTTATTTAGATACCAAAGACTCAGGCACTCATTACGAGTGGGGTGGTCTCAAGACCGCCCCACTCCCTATGGCGGTCAGACCGTTGCAGACAGGGCGGTCCGACCACCCTATTATGACCGGGGCAGATGGGCCACAGTCCGACCGCCGGCACCGGCAGCTTGCCACATGTCAACAGCCTGGCGGTCGCAATCCGCCAGGGCAGCGCTGCTCTGAGGATTACGAGTACCCTTTCCGCCAGCCTTTGCATGGCGGTCTCACCGCCATGCAAAGGCTGGTGAAAAGGGGGCATCAGGGGCCCCTGCACTGCCCATGAACTAGGCATGGGCAGTGCAAGGGCCCCCCATGGACAGCACCGTCGCACATTTCACTGCCCGAATTACGGGCAGTGAAATGTGTGATGGCTGCTGTCGTACCCTACGCACCACAAGATTACCGCCGGCTCGATTACGACCCGGCATCAATGTTGTGGTGAGTTTTCTGCTGGGCAAGCAGACGGAAACACTGTTTTCGCCCGGTGTCCCAGCAGAAAACTCCTAATATGGTGGGCAAAAGACCTCCATTACTGGTGGTCTTTAGCCTGCCGCAGCTTCGGCGGCCCTTTCATAGGAGTAATGAGGCCCTCAGTTTTGGTGTGTCACCGACTGCAGGACTTTTTCAAGACATCATACAACGCATCATACAACCTGATGTGAATGCATTTAAAAACAGTGATGATATACTGGTCTTTGGAGCTACACAAAAGGAGCATGATAGAGCCCTCACACAAATGTGTCAATTACTCAGTGATGCAGGCCTGTCTTTAAACACCGACAAGTGTGAGTTCAATAAAACCAAATTTTAATTCTTTGTCCATATATTTTCTAATGGAGGCATGACACCTGATCATGCAAAAGTACAAGCATTAACAAATGCTGAACCCCTACAAGATGTTCCAATGGTGCATTCTTGTCTTGGAATGGCCAGCTACTGTTCACGACATATAAAAGACTTTGCCACTGTCAGTGCTCCATTATGAGAGCTAACCCCCAAAAATGTCTCTTTTAAATGGTCATGAGAATGTGAAAAGAGTATCAAGAGAATCAAACATGCCATATCAAATGCTACAGAAATGGCGTCCTTAAATCCAAAGCTCCATATTGAGATTGTAGTTGATGCTAGCCCCGTTGGACTAGGCGATATACTTGCACAGCATTGTGGACACCCAAATGCAAGAGGACATATTGTGGCCTATGCTAGTAGACGTTTATCTCAAACAGAACATGCTTACTCACAGCCTGAAAAGGAAAGTTTGGCTTTAGTATGGGCTTGTGAACATTTCGATGTACTCCTGTACGGAAAGCCTTTTATAGTAGTGACTGATCATCAAGATTTGCTGCCATCTTTGGCAATCCAAAGGCCAAGATGCTTCCTTGAATTGAACAATCGGGACTACAATTGCAAGAATATGATTAAACAATTGTGCATCGACCAGGAAAGCATCAAAATCCTGCTGACTACTTTTTGAGAGTGCCCACTCAAGGTCATAGCACTCCGTCCAAAACAATTAAGGCCTACATCAATTTCATTGTCAAGTACACCAGGTGGTCTTTGGTTAGCCTAGATTGTGACTGTTACGAGTCATGATAGTGACATGCTAAAATTAAAAGACATAAAGACATCAGTCGTATAACAAGCATGATCGGCCTCACAGTATTTATGGCGATTATCAAAAGTACAAGAATGTCAAGGATGAATTATTCATAACTCAGCAAGGAGTTTTGTGAGGATTGAGGATGCTGATTTGAAGGAGTCAACAACAAAAGGTGATAGAAGTGGCTCACGAAGGACATTGTAGTATTGTTGCTACAAAGAGAGCTCTCCTAGACCAAGTTTGGTTTCCATACCTTTATGAAAGAGTTGAAAAAGAACTCATGGTATGTCATATATGCAATTGCCTATCAACCAAGGTCATTCAACATGCGCTTAACATTAGTGCTTACAAGTCATGCTAACCGAAATTGATTGCCATAAGGGCTACGCACTGGTTTGAAAGGAGCACAGTCTTAAAAACATTGGTTGGCAAATAAGGGCCATAGAAAAATATGTTTAAACAACCGCCATTTCAGCAACAATAAATTGTTGCAAATTCTAGGCTCGGATTTCAGTTGACCAAGCACTTAATTCTTATATACCAGCCTTCTTTCAGAAAGCTAGACTCAGGGAGCATGACTTTTTGGTTAGTATCAGTTTGGCAGATTCGGGTGGCCTTCTGGTTGTGCCTGGTTATCTAATCGTGAGCAAGGGGCCGACCCAGGCCCACTCTAAGGAAGTGTTATGAATTGGAAACATTAGGTCTACTTACAGCCAGAAAAAGACCGTATTTTGCTGAGAATCAACAACACCCAGTTGATTGATGAACCTGTCAAGGAAAGTGGACCTTAGTGTTCTAAAATGAGTTTGTATGACCTGGAAAAGTCCCACATTAGCCTAACCCACATCCTAGTTTAGTTGAAGGTACAGGAAAATTCTTGAGAAGAGCAGAAGGGACTGGCTAACGACTGAAGAGAATAGTTTTCAACCTTTTCCTAAAAAGAGATTCAGAAAGTTCATGGCGGAGCTCAGGAGGTAGGGCATTCCAAAGACGGGCAGCGTTGATAATGAAAGAGTTTCCTCCCCATGATCTATTGACACGGGGTATATGAATCTGTCGGGAGGAAGATGATCTCAAGTGTCTCGAAGGAGCGTAAATGGAGATTTGTTTTCTGAAGAAATGTGGACCTCTGTTATGTAGGGCTCTATGAGTGATACACATGGATTTAAAATGTATGCGCTGTTTGATCGGCAGCCAATGAAGTGCTGCAAGAGCCGGCTTGGCAGATAGATGTCTGGGACAGTTCGTAAGGAGCCTAGCTGCCGTGTTCTGCACAATCTGCAGTTTCCTTACTACATATTCCGGGAAACTAAGATAGAGAGAATTTCCATAATCCAGGCGGGAAAGGACCAGTGCCTGGACCAGGATTCTTCTGGATGAGACAGGAAGAAGATTGAGAATCTTCCTAAGAGATCTAATGAAACCAAAGCAGACAGAAGACATTTTCTTGGCTTGTAGTTCCATCGTGAGATGGGAGTCCAGTACAAAACCTAGGCTTTTTACCTGTCCTTTAGGCGGAGGCAGACTGGTAAAGTCCTCTGAGTAACACGTTAGAGGGGAGGCTGGAGAGCCATTGCCTAAAATGAGTACTTCAGATTTACCATCGTTAAATTTGAGTTTGGATTTAATCATCCAATCGCCGATGTCCTTCATACAGCTGACTTGATGTTCTGATGATATGCTCTGATGGCTTGCTTGTAATTTTCTTTAGCTAAAGAGCTGTAGTCCTTTCTCCAATACTTCTCTATTTTTTTGCAGTTTTTTCTGAGTTCTAATAATGAGGACGAATACCATGGCTTAAATTTATGGTAGGGTTTTTTTATTCTTAATTTGGTGGGCAATATTAGATCTAAAGTGGTAGAGATCCAGCTATTGAACCAATCCGGAGTGTTCGAGGAGGGATCGTCGTTATTCATAGTGGAAGCACAAAGTGCAGTCTGCCAAAAACTTGGTAGCAACTTTGACCATGTGCGCCCGAGGTGGTAAGCCTGGGTTGAGGGTCTCTGGGGACATCATAGGGGAAATTAAAAGAAAGAAGGGAATGATCTGTCCATAGTAAAGGCAACGAGGATGAGATGATAAGATCAGGGATATTGCTAAATAGCAAATCTAGGGTATGGCCTTTCACATGAGTAGGGCCTATGACAGATTAGGTCATATCTAACACAGAAAAGGAGTTTAACAGGGATTTTGCCGACGGGCAGTCTGGATTGTCAAGATGGATGTTAAAACCCCTGAGGATGGTTAAATTCGGAGTCTTACCTATAAGACTGGCCACCGCCTCGGGTAGCGCTTCTAAAAAGAAGGCACAAGGGCCAGGTGGGCGATAGAGAAGAATTCACGAAAAGGTAAAAGTGGCTGATAGATATAGGGAAAAGGACATTCCTTCACAGTCTGGAATCATAAGTGGCAGTGGCAGACACTTAATGGTGTTATTATAGATAATTGCTATACCACCACCTCTATTCTGCGGTCTGTCTATATGGGTTATCGAGTAAGATGGGGGTAGGGACTTGCAGATATCGACCGAGGAATCTTCATTGAGCCAAGTTTCCGTCAGGAACAGGGCATCAGGCGCTGATTCTTCGAGAAGCATATAGATATGTAGAGAATGTGCTGATAAGGAGCGGTAGTTGAGCAGCAGCATGTTGCCCAGCTGTTGGGGAGGGGAGTTAGTGCGAGGGGCATTAGAAAGTGTCCAGGAACAGTTAGGACAAGAAAAGCAAGTAAAAGGGTAATGCATAGTTGACTTGACGGGACATGACAAGTTGCCTCTTAGGGCATGCAATTGAGAAGAAGGGTAGCTTAACCTATTGATGGAAAGAGAGGCAGCATCCCTGGGCTCTGGGTGCGGACGGGCGCAGATGGGCGCAGACGGGCTTGCCTTTGGCGCACCAGCAGCACGCCCGCTGCGCGGCCGGCGGCCACCCGTGCTCAAATCTTTCATGTGGGCGGGCCGACCTAACTCCAAAATCTGACCAACAACTAGTGCGGCAACCAAGATGGCTGCCGCAGAATGGCCGGGTAATGGCTACCGGTCCAAACAGGCAAAAAACACTGGGTGCCTCTGAAAATAGGCCCCAAAGTGAAAAGTCCCAAAATACAACAAATGGATTTAAAAAATAGCCCCACCAAGGTTCCCAAATTTTAAAAATACAGACAGAGATTAAAAGGATTAAGAGTTGCCCTTCCTAATATTATTTCTTTAAAAAACGAAGAAACACAGCACACAGAGTATTTAAAAAAGAAAAGAAATCGGGCCTATTAACATATACATGATAAAATACGAGCAGCAAATTCAGTAATTTTCAGGAGCCAGAGAACAAGAAAAAACTGTACCTGCAAGGAGCCGGCGGCCGCCCGTGCTTAAATCTTTCATGTGGGCGGGCCGACCTAACTCCAAAATCTGACCAACAACTAGTGCGGCAACCAATATAGCTGCCGCAGAATGGCCGGGTAATGGCTACCGGTCCAAACAAGCAAAAAACACCGGGTGCCTCTGAAAATAGACCCCCAAAGTGAAAAGTCCCAAAATACAACAAATGGATTTAAAAAATAGCCCCACCAAGGTTCCCAAATTTTAAAAATACACACAGATTAAAAGGATTAAAAGTTGCCCTTCCTAATATTATTTCTTTAAAAAACTAAGAAACACAGCACACAGAGTATTTAAAGAAGAAAAAAAATCGGGCCTATTAACATATACACGATAAAATACGAGCAGCAAATTCAGTAATTTTCAGAAGCCAGAGAACAAGAAAAACCTGTACCTGCAAGGAGCCGGCGGCCGCCCGTGCTTAAATCTTTCATGTGGGCGGGCCGACCTAACTCCAAAATCCGACCAACAACTAGTGCGGCAACCAATCCTACACATGTCGAAGAGGTGGCAAGGGCAAACGTATATTTTTAAATGATTCACAGATGTTCAGTGTGTGCCTTGCATTATGTACATTTTGTGCACAATGCACATGGAAATCTATGGGAATTACCAAATATGATAATGTGGTGCTGTAGTGCAACATATGCATGGTTTACATTGCAATAAAAAAATTAGTTCTGTGCATCAGGCACATTGAATTCCTCTGGTGGTTTACTCTGTATCACATGATATACAACTGTTCCAATAATTATTAGTTGAGAGATTGTCTGTGACACTAACATGTACTGTTTTTTGTTGAAAATTTGATCCAACGACATATACAAACTGTTATTTTTTAAGGCTGATGGCAACAGGTTGTCTTTTCACTCATATCTGGTTACTTACCAGCAAGGAATGAATTCACCATCTCCTAGCTTGACATGATGATCTGCATCCACTGAAAGGCACAAGGCAACTAGCCAGTTAAAAATATAGTTCAACACAGTTAAACATACATTAAGAGACTTCATTTATTCTGTTAACTAAGGGGCAAATCAATTTCCATTATATGGAAAATGGGCAAAAAGCAATGTCAATGTAAGTGGGTAATTAGTAAAATAACTGTACAAGGCTGAATATATTTTTTAAAACACCCAGATGCCTTTGCATGACTCCTACTTACACAAGTTGGTCTAATTTGCATGAGATGGGAGACTGGTTGACAACAAATAATTTACAAATCACATGGGTTATCTCATAGGTAATATGGCTAACATGCTTTTTTTAACCATAGTGTTTATCGTTTAAAAGTTAAGAACATTCCAAGAACTGTCATTGTCTAGACCTCTGCTGTGGTGGAGTAGTCTGACCACATACTCCATATTTTCAAATGCTTTTAGGGACATTCACAGTATTTGTAAACATATTCTTCTGCTATGGCACACTTCATCTCATGAAGCCATTCCTGTAAGAGTGGTGCCCTGGGGGAATGTGAATGTGATGTTTTATCATGTTTAGTAAGTAAGAATCTGAGTGCCACCCGGGTTCTGGTAGCTCATGAACCTCTCCAATCATCCATTGGACCCAATAATATTATTCTAAGGTCAACTACAATGGCAATATCCACCACATCTGAGAGGATTGAATGTATTCGGTACTAATAATTCTGTATAATAGGACAGGTCCACACTATGTGGCAAAAGGTGTTCAGTTTTACACCTAAGGCAACTGGGGTCTGATCCTGCTGCATTTTACTACGTATCAAGGGGCTGTATTAGAACCTGTGCAAGTACATCAGCTGGATTAGGGGAAGTCTGATGGAGATAGCCAATATCCTTGTAGCCATTCTCACCTCGATAGAGTCAGCCTCATTCAGTGGGCCAACTTCGGGCTCCCATCTGCCTTATAGTGCCACAATACGGTCTTACAACATGACTTTTGTATTTTCATGAATACTGCCAATGCACAGGTCAGTCCTCTTGGCCTCTGCTCCAAGCTTCCTTTGACAGGAGGATGAGGAAGGGGCTGAGAGGGATGAGCACCAATCCAGCTACAAAGTGTTGTTTAAAAATCCAGCACTCTGTAGATGGATATCTGTATTGCAGGTCTGAGGGACATAGTTCAACTACAATCCCCTCACACAAGCACAATCCATTTTATTTAGCAGGCATGCTGCTCATGCCTCTAGCAGCACAGTTGATGCGCTAAAATGGTGCTGTCACAGGTACACACCAGACATCCCTTAGTCCAATGAGAAACCACAGAGAGCAGCAGGGGCAGGATCCTCAGCACTGTTCCATCTTCTTATGGGATAATCTTTCAGTCCTACCAAGAAAGTGAGAGAAGGCTTGAGGTTGATCTTCCTTTTAATCCTGGCCCTGCTGCTCTGTCTGGCTCCTCACTGGGAATCATGGTGTGCTGACTGCAATATATCATTTGGGAACGCGTCCTTGGGGTAGGTTCAGGGGCTGAGTTTGAAGTAATGAAATATATTACATCAAGCTTATGACACGCTTGTTCCAATGATGGCTCTTCCTTTCTTAGGGAGGGCTATACTGCACGTTTTGGTATAATACCATAAGTGAGTGGTTTATTTAGGTTTTTGCATACACATTTTCAGACACATTGAGGTCGCCTTAAAAAAAGCCTACGAGAAGTGTTTTTTCTTTTCTGTTATTTGGTCCTGACGAAGCGCCACTAGATCCGTATGGACTTCTTAGGCGCTAAACATGTTGACCTGTGGTGATGGTTTAAGATAATTTCTGTGCCCTCACCCTGATTTGTTGGTAGAGTGGTCGTGCATTATCTCTGTCTCACTCCCCTTTTGTTTTTAACCTTGACCTAGACCCTTTATTCATCAATAAAGTGTGGTTTCTTGGAGGGTTCTTGAGCCAATTTTATCTATTTCTCTTTCTTTCTCCTTTCTGTGCGTAGGATTGAATCCATTCCTCATGAACCACGGCACAGATATCTAGTTAAGATCTCTGGTAAGGTGCCCCCCTGTGGTGGCCTCGTCAGACATTGCAGCGCTGGTCTGATGAGGAGCACACCCTATGATGAAGCATGACATCCATTGGGTGTGTGAGGGTACTTGCTTCTAGATAGAGAAGTGCCTTGTGGAATTTGACACGTCTTTCATTGGAACAGTGTAGTCATTTATATGATATAAGTATTAGGGCGTTTGTACACTGGACCATTAATCTCCCTGTCCCTCTTTAGTTAGTATACTGATTCCAATAGTCCGCTCGGAATCACAGCCCTTTTGCTGCCATGAGTTGCCACCAGAGGAAGAAAGGTAAGTAAAACAAAATTGTTGGTTCTCTGTGCGTGTGTGAGTGAATGTGTGTTAGAAATTGGGTCTCTAGTTGGCAGAAGTATGCACCCTGTCCAAGTAGGGACCACAATCCTAGTCAGGATAAGTCACAACGCAACCTAAATCATTCTGCGCTCAACCTCCGGTAGCTTGTCACAGAGCAGATAGGCTTAATTTAGAAGGCAACGTGTAATGTATTGGTGCAATAACTCGTACAGTAACACAGTGAAAACACCACAAAAAGTACTCCACATCAGTTTAGAAAAATTGATAATATGTATCTGAATAAAATAAGACCAAAACAACAAAGGTCCAATACACACAGGTCAAGAAATCACTAGCGGTTTAAGTAATCCAT
Source organism: Pleurodeles waltl (assembly GCF_031143425.1). NCBI lineage: Eukaryota > Metazoa > Chordata > Amphibia > Caudata > Salamandridae > Pleurodeles > Pleurodeles waltl. The sequence goes on along the minus strand of NC_090444.1, from coordinate 142,072,837 downwards.
AGGAATCAATGGAGGTATCTCTTTAGCACAAAGTACCTGGGATGCATTAAAAAAAAAAGTTGATGCGGGTCGCAGACGAGGTGATGCATTGATTCTTTCCTCGCAGGCGAGTTGATGTGTCAATTCCGTATTCGCAGTGGAGATGATGCATAGATTCTTTCCTTGCAGGGAGGGTGATGCGTCAATTTCCAGACACGCAGCCTCAGGTCCTTACTGCGGTGCTGGGTTGATGACAAATTGATGCTCAGGGACGATGCGTGGAAAATTCAGATGTGCTATGATGATGGAACCGCTGTGAAACGGGAGCTGTGTCGACTCTGCAGTCGCAGCGTAGATTTTTCAGCTATGAGCCAGGTGTTGTGTCGATATTTCTGGCGTGGTGCATTGAGGTGTGGATTTTCTCTATTTGGTGAAGTCTTTGATTGCCCTGAAACTTCTTAACAGGAAGCAAAACCCTTGGAGATCACTTGTGGTGGGAAGGTCTTCCAGCAGAGGCAGGGAGCAGCAGGCAGCAGGGCAACGAGCAGGAGAGCAGTCCTTCCAGAAAAGCAGTCCAGATGAGTCCTTTGGGCAGCACTGCAGCTCTTTTGACAGAGTCCAGTTGTAAGTCCAGAAGTGTCTGATTTTAGGGGGTCACAGATCCAGTACGTATCTCCCACATTACCTCTGAAGTGGAGAAAACTTCAAAGAGTGGTTTTGAAGTGCACCAGTACCCCTTTCAACCTAGTCCTGACTGCCCGGAGATATGTAGGGGGGGTATCAGTCCTTTGTGCGGGATCAAACCACTTCCTTTTGAAGTGTAATTGAGTGTCCCTCTACCCTTCCACCCCAAGAAGACCCATCAGTATGCAGATGCAGATGAGTGTCCTGTGTTAATGGCCGTCTGGAAGGAATGCACATGGGGAGTTGTCAACCAGCACAGACCATACATGAATTGGAGACAGGCTGTAAGGCACAGAGAGCAGTAAATGCAGAGAAATGCCTAATTTCTAAAAGTGCTGTTTCTAAAATAGTAATGTTAAATCCAACTTCACCAGTAAGCAGAATTTTTCACTACCACTCCAACCATACCAAACATGACAATGCCACTTCTTTCACATCGGAAGTTACGACTTGAAAGTATATATGGGAATTTCCAGTGCTGGCTTATGAGAGGAGCAGGCTTCACAGTAGTGAAAAAATGACTTGGGAGTTTTTCCACTACCAGGACACGTAAAACTTACAGGTACATGTCCTGCCTTTTGCTTACATAGCACCCTGCCCTATGGGCTACCTAAAGCCTACATTAGTAGTGACTTATAAGTAATAAAAGGAGAGTTTACGGATTGGCAAGTAGTTTTAAATGCCAATTCGAAGTGGCAGTGAAACTGCACACAGGCTTTGCACTGAATAAGGGGCTAATTATGTTGGCGGCACAATCAGTGATGCAGGTCCACTAGTAACATTTAATTTACAGGCCCTGGGAATGTATAGTGCACTTACTAGGGCCTTATAGGGAAATTAAATATGCAAATTGGGTAGGAGCTAATGTTACCATGTTTAGGGGAGAGAACACAATCACTTTAACACTGATCACCAGTGGTAAAGTGTGCAGAGTCCTAAAACCAGCGAAAATGAGATCAGAAAAATGGAGGAAGGCAGGCAAAAAGTTGGGAGAAGACCACTTTAAGGCTGTCAGGTCTAACAAAGTGTGTTTATGAATGATGGAAACAGAATGAGATTGAGTGAGAGACTGTGTGTTAATTTTGTGTGTTTGAAAGTGTCAGAGGTGAACAGTATGAGAATCAATGAGAGTGTGAGTATGAATACGTGAAATTGAGGGTGTAAAAGTGAGTATAGCAGTTTGAGTGAGATAGAATGAGTGAGTGGGAGCGATTGTGAGAGGGAGTGCAAAGTGAGCAGGGGGTGCTGCTAATAATGGTGCAATAGGTGCAGATGTACCAGATCCCTAAGGCAAGAGGAGCCTACTGAAACAGATTTAATGCATTAGAGCACCTGTATACCAGGAGTTCAAACCAGGGCCCCTATACACCAGTGAGTGAGAGTCAGAGACTGTGAAAGTGTAAGTGTGTGTGTGTGTTTGTGCTAGTAAGAATCAATGAGTGTGAGTGAATGGGTACGTTTGTGTGTGAGTGACCATGAGTGGGAGTGAGTATGAATCAGAATGTGTCAGCGGCAGAGTGAGATTTAGACTGAGTAAGGGGGCGAGAGAGTGGATGAGACAGAGTGAGTATGAGAGAGTGTTAGAAATGGGGTCTCTAGTTGGCAGAGGTATACACTCTTGTCCAAATAGGGACCACAATCCTAGTCAGGGTCAGTCACACACAATCCAAATTATCCTGGGTCCACCCTCTGGTAGCTTGGCACTGAGCAGTCAGGCTTAACTTGGAAGGCAATGTGCAAGGTATTTGTGCAATAAATCATACAGTAACACAGTGAAAACACCACAAAAATACACCACACAGGATTAGAAAAATAGATAATATTTATCTGAATAAAATAAGGTAAAAACAAACAATATTCATAAAGCACAAGTTGAAATATCACTTTTGCAAGTTTAAAAAGAGTCTTAAATCTTTGACATCAAAGGTTGTCTCTTTATTACACAAAGTATCTGGTTTGCGTAAAAAACAACACGCATGGAGACTGCAGATGAGCAGATTCTTGGAAAAAAATGGTGTGTGTCAGATTTTCTGATGCGGCACAGACGATACGTAATTTCTCTCCACGCTGCAAGAGTCTTGCGTAGTTTTTCGGCATGCAGTCTTGGTTCCTTACTGCAATGCGGGGATCATTTTGATGCTGAGGGATGATGCAGGGAAATCCTGGGCACGCTGGGAGAAGTCACAGGTGTTGTGTCGATCCGGTGGGGCAATGTGTCTAACTTTCTGTCACATGGCAGGTGCTGTGTCAATTTTCCACTCGGGGAATAGGCTTCGTTGTTCCGGCTCGGATGTGCGTCGATCTGATAGGGCAGTGCGTTGAGCTTTCATTTGCAAGGCAGGCGCTGTGTTGAATTTCCACTCTGGAAGTCGGGCTGCGTTGTTCCAGTTCATCTGTGCGGCAATTTCTCAGTCGCAAGGCAGGCGGTGAGTCGTTTCCAGCAGGCTGTGCATCAATTTTCAGTGCACACGGAGTTTCCTGAAGAGATGAAGTCTTTTTGGCCCTGAAACTTCAGAAAACAGGAGGCAAGCTCAATCCAAGCCCTTGGAGAGCACTTCGCAGAAATGTCAGAGGTCAGGAGGGCAGCAAGGCAACCGCAGGGCAGCAGTCCTTCTCAGCAAAGCAGTCCAGATGAGTCCTTTGGGCAGCCAGGCAGTTCTTTTTCAGGTTCAGGCCCAGAAGTGGCTGAGTTGTGTGGTCACAGATCCAGTTTATATACCCCAAAATGCCTTTGAAGTGGGTGAGACTACAAAGAGTGGTTTTGAAGTGCACAAGTTCTCCTTCCAGTACAGTTCTGTCTGCCAGGGTTCCAGTAGAAGGTTTGGCAGTCCATTGTGTGAGGGCAGGCCACTAGCCTTTGAAATGTAAGTGTCAGGCCCTCCACCCTTTTAGCCCAGGAAGACCCATTCAGTATGCAGATGAGTGCAGGTGTAACTGAGTGTCCTGGTGTTTGTGGTTGTCTGGGTGAAATTCACAAGGAAGCTGTCAACCAGCCCAGCACAGATGTTGATTGAAGACAGGTTGTAAGGCACAGATAGTTTTTACATGCAGAGAAATGCTCACTTTCTAAAAGTGGCATTTCTAAATTAGCAAATAGCAAATCCAACCTCACCAATAAGCATGATTTTCTCTTATTTTTCTGGCCATACTAAATATGACCTGGTTACTCCTTTTAGATCAGAATATACCACTCAAAAACTACATGAGGGCAGCCCTAATGCTAGTTTGTGAAAGGTGCAGGCCTCACAGTAGTGGAAAATGAATTTAGGAGTTTTCCACTACCAGGACATATAAAACACATATGTACATGTCCTGCCTTTTACCTACATAGCACCCTACCCTATGGGTTACCCAGGGCCCAACTGAGGGGTGACTTATATGTAGAAAAAGGGGAGTTTAAGGCTTGGCAAGTACTTTTCAATGGCAAGCCGAAGTGGCAGTGAAACTGCACACATAGGCCTTGCAATGGCAGACCTGGGACATGGTTAGGGGGCTACTTATGTGGGTGGCACAATCGGTGGTGCAGGCCCACTAGTAGCATTTAATTTACAGGCTCTGGGCACATGTAGTGAACTTTACTGGGGACTAAATTAAATATGCAAATTGGGTATGAGCCAATGTTACCATGTCTTTAGGGAGAAAGCACATGCACTTTAGCACTGGTTAGCAGTGGTAAATTGTCTAGAGTCTTAAAGCCAGTAAAAATTAGGACAGAAAATGAAGAGGAGGAAGGTAAAAAGTTTTGGGGTGACCCTTCAGATAGGCCATTTCCAACAGAGAGAATAAGCTGTATCATTTACAAAGCCGTTATAACTAGCACCTCTGCCAATCTGGTGGCTCGCTGCATGCCCACAGCCCGGGTTGCAGACTAAGAAGTGTAAATAAGAAAAAAACATAAGACAAAAGACCTTATATATATGCACCTAGGATCTGGAACAACATTCCAGTATTGATCGGGACCTTTCCAATGCTGCTCCCATATAGGAAAGAGTTGAAGATTCACTGCTTATATCAAAATGCATTAAATCTCCGCAACTCAGCTTCGTCTCCTATAACTCCTTGACTGTATGCTTGTCTTTGTTGATGTACAACACTCTGCTACCTTTTGGCTAGGCGTGGCTATAGAAATACCATATATATAAAAAAGTACACATTTAATGAGCCATTGTCCAAAATTGGGTTGTTGGTTGAATGGGGTGGGAACCTTAGTCAAACAGCAACCACAATACCAATCAGGGCAGGTGTCAGGCAAACCCTAAATTAAGCCATGATCACCCTATGGTAGCTTGGCACAGAGCAGTCAGGTTTAACCTAGAGTCAGTGTGTAAATTATTTGTGCAACACTTCAAACAGTAAAGCATAAAAACACCACACAAAAAGGTTAAAAAAAAGACTGAAACAACTAAAATCCAAGAGGTAGAACTTGAGATATTAGCGTTCAAAGGTTTTAGGTACCAATAGTGCTAAAAAGCATAAAGCGCTAAAAGTAGTGATCTAGTCACACCAGACCGGGACAAAGTCCACACTTCAGGCTGATCGCGATGGAGTAGGGGCTGGCTATAGGGACTCAGGTAGGCCTGCTAAACAAAAGTACCTTAATCCGAGGAGTGTGGCAAAGATGTGTTGCAGTGGAGGCGATGCATCAGTTCTAAGATGTGGAGAGGCTCAGGTGTGAGATCCTGATGCACCAGAATCGAGGATCCTGTCAAAGGTGTTGAAAGTATGTTGCGAAATTGAGGAGATGCGTCAGCTCTGATGATTGATGGGGCTATGATAAACTGGATAAAGTTGTCTAATTCTTTCCATTCTTTTGTGGTTCGAGACTAGCAAAATTGTGCTGCACCCTAAGGTCATTCTGTGTTTTTCGGTGTGCAGTGACTTTCATGTGGCATATCTGATGAACCCAATATTAACCAGGCTGCATCATGGCACCACGGCTGAGTGAGTTGTGTTGTTAATGTGTGAATGCATGATCTGCTGTTCGTGAGTTCAATTTTCAGGGAAGCCCACCAACTCAGTCTTTAATCCGAGGTTGGTATATTGAGTTGGCACCGAAATGGGCAACTGTAATGTTCCTTCTTTCACAGCACTCAGATTAGGTAGAGGTGTGGTGTGAAGCACTGAATGGAAAGCAAGTTATTACTTGTATCATGTCCCTATTGCTCTGGAAAGGCCTACTTTATCAAGTAGTGCATTTTTTGGCATTTGTTTATGCAATGAGCCCGCACAATAATTTTCTTCCACGATAGTGCAATACAGTGAAGCAAATAAAGTTGTTGGGCTGCTTTGCATTGGGGGGGAGAGCAGTCCGGAGCTGTATTTATTTACTAACACACACCTTTCCTCCATAGTACACCTGTTGTGCATGAGTATAGCATAGGATTTTTGGACCGGAAAGCCACTCTCCCACTACAAAATCTTATATTATATGACAAGGAGGTGTAGCCTAGCGACTAGAGTTGCCGACTTTCTGAACTAGGGAATTACATTTAAATTCCAGCCTCAATTCTCAGCTGATTCACTTAATTTCTCGGTGCTAAAACATGTTTAACTAGCATGGTGTAGAGAGCCACCCGGCCTCTCCTATAATTTGTAACAGGTTCCGCGTGTCAGGACGGAACGCGGAACCGAGATGGTTAAATAAATGAGGGACTCCGCTGACGCAGTTTCCCTACAGAACAGACGCTGAGTGCACGTGTGTTCATTGTCCGGAGGGTTGGTCGCGGCCCATACACTAACCCTACAGTGGCGACGAGCGGGCCATCTGCAACCCTGCGTCGTCCCCAGAGAAAACAAAGAAGGAAGGTGAAAGGGGCTGTGAATCCGTGCCCGGCGTCGACAGCATAGGATCCCCGGCAGGCAAGTGGCATGGGGTACTCCGATCCGTGAAGCGTGCCCCGCCTCCTTGCCGAGAGGGCCATTCGGAGGCTGCTGTGCCATCGCCTGGTAGGCGCGCGCAGCAACAGGAAGCTGCAGGCGCCAGCCGAGTGAAAAAAAAAAGAAAAGAAAAGGGACTGCAGGCAGCGCTCCGGCCCGGCAGCACCACGTGGGGCGTGTGCGATTCCTGGCACGCACACCCCCACCTTCAGGACGCTCGGGCTGTGCTCCCCACGGAGGGGAACACAGTGCAGGAGCCCCACTAAACGTGAGTAAAGAGGGCAGGAAGCCCTGAAAAAAAAAAAGACCACAGCAGAAGGAAGAAAATTAATTAAAGACACCCACACAATAGAAAAAAAAAACATATAGAAGGGGTGAAAGAGAAAAAAAAAATATAATAAAAGATAATACTTGAATAAATAATAACCCTGAACAAGAAAGTGGATATCAACAAACAAGTACAGTCCCCAGAGAGAGAAAAAAAAAAAAAAGGAGAGAAGATAAACATATACAGAGGTAGTGGCAAAAGTACCACTATAAGAAACCAAAGCACACCATGAGTGCCCCACCACAGGAAAACCCCCAGGCGCCCCTGCAAGCAGGCCCCAGTGCCCACTCGTCAGTAACCGCACTGCCACCATTTAGCCAACTGATTGACCCGGCCACAGCCTCGCCAAGATGGCGCTTATGGCTGAACCGATTAGAGAATTACTTCTGCGCCACGAGAGAGACAGATGGGGCCGTGCGCAGATCTCTCATGCTGTTAATGGGAGGGGATGAGCTGCAAGAATTGTTTGATGCGCTCCCCAACACTGGCGATAAGTCGGACTTCAATGCGGCGGTCGAAGCTCTGAACAAGCATTTTGACCCACAACTAAATTCAGACTTTGAGCGTTTCAAACGTCGGCAGGCTCAACAAACTGATGTTGAATCAATGGACATGTTCTACGCCCGATTAAGGAAACTAGCGAGCTCGTGCGTAGGCCTAAATCAACAAGAGGAGATCAGAGCGCAGATCGTTCAAGGATGTTGTTCAAATGCACTAAGGAAACTCATCCTGCGCCAGCAGGGTATGCCCCTTGATGACATTCTGGTGTTAGCGCGTTCACATGAGTTATCAGCAGTGAGAGCAGATGCCATGGCAGCAGTAAGGGGACAGTCCCTGGCAGCTGCGTCAACCGCACACCCGGTCCAGGTGAAGGAAGAGCAGGTGGAGGCCATCCAAACTCGTCAATCATCAGGACGAAAGGTGAACTTTGGCAGACAAAATGCACGCACCTTCCGAAGCTGTGGGTATGATCACAAACCACCAATGGCGTGCACCGCGAAAGGGAAAACATGTGACAAATGTGGCAAAGACAACCACTTTGCGAGAGTATGCAGGTCCGTCAAAGGCTGGCAATGGAACCAGAGAGGAAGAGACACCAAGGTCAGAAGTGTGACCACAGAGGCTGACGATTCTAGCGAGACTATGGCTCAGAAAACCCCCGTCTTCGAAGAGGATGAGGACAAAGACATTTTTGTCATCTCGTTCACTGGTGGGAGGCAACAGAAAAAGTGACCTCCACCCAGGAGCAATGTCCACATCAACGGCAAGTCGGCGACAGTGCTCATAGACACAGGTGCATCGGTGAATGTGATGGATGAGACTCTGTTCAAACAGCTGACCCCGCAACTACCACCAAAATGTACAACTATGGGGGCAGAGAACCGCTTCCTCTGCGGGGCATGGTGGAGGTGTCAGTGTCCAGCGAGCAAGTGTCAGCACTGGCGAAGTTCTATGTGGTGGCTGGAGACCGAGGTACGCTGTTGGGGTGCCACACCGCGGAGGAGCTTGAATTAGTATTTTTCACGCGACAAGTATATGACTCTCACGCTGAACGTCTAGTTAATAAGTTTCCGCAGTTTTTCGAAGGCCTGGGGCGACTCAAAGGTAAAAGTGTCAAGCTGCACATTGATCACAGGGTTACAGATGTTGCTCTCAGACACCGACGAGTTCCGTTTCACCTACGCCCCGCCGTGGAAAGGGAACTACAACTGCTTGAAGATCAAGGAGTGATCGAGAAGGTAGAAGGGCCCACACCGTGTGTGTCGCCGTTGGTAATAGCGCCGAAACCTAAGCAACCTGGTGCTATCCGCCTATGTGTCGACATGCGCCTGCCCAACAAGGCGATTAAAAGGGAGCGCCATATAACGCCTACAATGGATGATATCATAGCGGATCTGAATGGTGCACAGTGGTTCTCGAAATTGGACATTAATGCTGGATATCATCAGCTGGAACCCGATAGTAGAAATATCACGACCTTTTCAACGCATGTTTTTTGGGTATCCTCGGCCGCCGAAGTATTTTCAAAACGTGATCAGGGAGACGCTCTCAGGACTGCAGGGGGTAATCAATTTGAGTGATGACATCCTCATATATTCCAAAACCCGAGAAGAACATCACCGACACCTAAGAGCTGCGCTGCAAAGTTTATCGGAGGCAGGTCTAACACTCCACAAGAAGAAATGTGCTTTCTATCAGACGTCAGTAGAGTTTTTTGGCTATATCTTTCCAAAGAATGGTCTGCAAGTTGACCCTCGTAAAGCGGATGCTATCCGTCAAGCACCGATTCCGAAGAACACCACAGAAGTGAGAAGCTTCCTGGGCATGGCAACATATTGTGGAAGGTTTATCCCGCAACTTGCGACCATGGCAGAACCCCTCAGACAGCTCACAAAGACTGGGCATCGGTGGGAATGGAACCAAATGGCGGACAAGGCGTTTGCCGACATCAAGACAGCGCTACTAGACAAGTCAACAATGGCGTACTTTAACCCTCACCGGCAAACTAAGGTTGTGGTAGATGCTAGTCCAGTAGGGCTAGGCGCCGTTCTTCTGCAGGAGCAAAACCCGCAGGAGTGGGTTCCGGTCGCATATGCCAGTAGAGCATTGTCGTCAGTTGAAACACACTATGTCCAAATAGAACGGGAGGCTTTGGCGATTCGGTGGGCGTGTAAACATTTCCACTTGTACCTGTATGGCCAAGAGTTCCGGGTGGTGACGGATCACAAGCCTCTGGTCGCATTGTTTGCCGGCTGTCCTCGTCTGGCACCCCCGCGGATAGAACGGTGGACTGTTTTGTTGCAACCCTACCAGTTTACCGTCGTCTATCGGCCAGGAGTGAACAACCCTGCGGATTATTTGTCTCGTCACCCGTCCCTAACCACGACCAATGACTCTCAGGAGAAAGATGAGGAGAATACAGACATATTTGTCAACATGGTGGTGCAGTCGGCATGCCCTAATGCCCTGAGTGTAGGAGACATTGTAGACGCCTCCAAGGTGGATGCAACCCTCAACCAGGTCAAAGAAGCACTTGATCTCAAGAAGTGGAAGCTGTTCCTGGAAAGAACTAAAGTAGCCAATCAGGAGTGTAAAGCAGCGATGCAAGGAATGTGGAGGGTGCGAGATGAATTATCCACGGATGGAAAAGGACAGGTCCTGAGAGGAAGGAGAATTGTGCTGCCCCAGAGTCTGTGGGCCAAAGTAGTGGAGCTAGCACATCAGGGCCATCAAGTGGCTGCAAAGACTAAGGCAAGATTGCAGGCCAAGGTATGGTTCCCCAGCATGGACAGTCAGGTGGATGAACTGGTGGGAAAGTGTCATTCCTGTATCATCACCTCAGGGGAGCCACCATGTTGTCCCGTGGTCACAGAGCCGGCGAGTGTGAAGCCGTGGACAAAAGTGAGTATGGACTTTGGGAGCTTCCCGGATAGGCGGCTGACGGTCGTCATCATTGACTCGTGCACAAAGTTCCCCGTTGTGGACGTCGTGTCTTCCACAGCGTTTGAGAATGTGAGGCCGGTACTTCAGAAAACGTTTGCCATGTTTGGCCTCCCTGACGAAGTCAGAACAGACAATGGCCCGCCCTTCAATGGACAGGAGTTTCGGTCTTACCTTGAAGGTTTGGCCATACGTCATTGCAGGGTTATACCCTAATGGCCGCAGGCAAATGGGGATGTTGAATGGTTTATGCGAACTCTAAACCGAGCCCTCAAAATAGGGGTGGAATGGAGAGAAGACGGTGAGAAATGTCTACAAGAATTCCTGAGTGCTTATCGCCAGACCCCTCACAGTACTACAGGGTGTGCCCCGGCCACACTAATGTTCAAAGACCCTCCTAGGGATTGCATTCCGTCTGGTCCTCAGTGGATCGCACCCGAGCTCGATGTGGAAGCCACTCAACAACGCAGAGAGTGTACCAATCGTAAAGCCACCGAGCGACGGCGAAGTAAATATCGAGGTTTTCAAAAGGGAGACTAAGTGGTGGTGAAGAATCGCCGGCCAGGAGGAAAATTCCAGACTCCGTTTGAGCCCGAACCCTGGCAAGTTGTCATTGTACGGGGTGCCATGGTGACGGCAGCTCGAGGCAGTCAGAGGGTCACTAGAAATCTATCGCATTTCAGGAGAGCATGAACTCCAGTCATAAATCGGGAGGATGAAGAGGTCGACGACTCCACGTTGGAGTCCACTGCTGATGAGGCCAGGAATGGGGACGCTCCGGTGGTGACGCCAAGTGCCCGACACCCTCTGGGTAAAAATGATGCTCCTGAGGGATCCCCGCTTAGAGGCGGACGTTATCATTTATGCCCCAATCCGGTGCCGAACAGTCGGCTCCGAGATTTTGTATGTACACTGGGTCATAGGAAGCTGTGTTGGATCCTGGCTGTTTTACCATCAGAAAAGTTTCGTCCTCAGGCGCTGCATGCCTCCTAATGGTGTATTAACATTTTTCGTGTTCGCATATGCCCTTTTGTGTTTTGATTTGTTTCTCCTTTTCTGTGTGAAGTAAAACATGGGAGGGATGTAGAGAGCCACCCGGCCTCTCCTATAATTTGTAACAGGTTCTGCGTGTCTGGACGGTACGCGGAACCGAGATGGTTAAATTAATGAGGGACTGCGCTGACGCAGTTTCCATACAGAACAGACGCTGAGTGCATGTGTGTTCATTGTCCGGAGGGTTGGTCGCGGCCCATACACTAACACTACACATGGTTCTCTTATAAAGTGTTCTAATGCCTCCAGACCAGGCTTGTGCTGTATTACACTACAAAATAAATATATAAATGGTGGTTGGACACATTTTGTTTTAACAATTCACATATTGGAGGTGTGGTATATAGTGCAGCCACACGCAGCAGGTGAAATGACATGTTTGCAGAACTTTAAAAAAATTATCTAACTTTGCATATTCCTCAAGGAGGTGTTATAGTTTGATGCAAAACCAGGTCTGACAATCTGTACAAATCTGACTTTGCATCAAAAAAACATGGTTGGTAGAGTAAGGATGGCAGGTACCACTCATGGAAGGTCCCTCTGAAGTAAAGTAGTAGAAAGCAGCGTAAAGCGATGTTTGGGCCAATTTAAGGGTAATATTCCAGTGCAAAAAGTTATGTGGTTGAAAGTAAACACTTTATCAAGGCTCAGCACCATTTTGTGTCATTTTGTGGTGGTGCAAAGTTTTGATAAATCTTTCATACTCCATTCAGAAACAGAGCTGCCTCGAGGACTGGGTCTTTCTAGTAGTATCTTATAAACCAACTATTTTTTCACGAACTAAACTGCATTTTCAATCAAAGGTTTTTTTGCACCATATTGTTTTTTGCAGCTTGCTAGTTACAAAGACCCATCTTATTTCATGCCTCCTAGTCTTAGAAGGCGGAAGCTTAAGCAGACAGACAGAGCAAGCATTGAGTTGTAAACCGATGTGATTAAAGTATGTAGGATGTTGCAACGGCTCTGATGTCAAGGTGCATTTCACTAAACAATCCTATGAGCCACAGATTTACAACTGTCCCACTATTTCTATAGCAATATCATAAATACGATCACATATCCAAATGATTTCATTGAAAATTTGGCATCTCTTCCGGAATCTGGTTACAATGTATTTAATACATGATCAAAGACAGGGAGTGGGGTGGAAAGATTTTCATAACAGATTCTGGTATTAAAACAATAAAATAGGCTTCCCATACATACCTCTTCTCCGCTCAAGTAGATTCCTTTCCCATCTTTGCTTAAATTACGGAAAACTTCTAAACAGACAAAAACATATATATATACTTTGTTAAGAAACATCGAAAAGGACAGATAAAATACATGTTGAATCATTGAGACAAGGGTTTTCGGCCGACCGTCACCATTCGGCAATCCTCAGTGGAACGGCAATAGACGTTCACTCTTGAGTGTGCTTTGCCAATGCAGGTAAAACCTAATATTCATTCCAAGATTTATCCTAGGGTGACTGACAAAATATGTCAAGAAGTGGTCTTTATTGCTTTTGAAAGTTCCCTCGGCAAAGTTTTAGTTTTTTTTCCCACTAATTAGAAATTAGCAAAATTTGGCATCAAGGCAATTGGCTTCGTACTGCAGATGCTGATCTGCACTGTTCCATACCCAGGCTGGTGTGCCAGCGCGTGCCGTGAAGAAGCTTGTGAAAAAAATCTTTTAATTAGAGGTTAGGGCGAAATATGGCGTTTTATGTAGTCTAAAGAGGGCTCGAGTTCTGCTGATGCTAAGAGGCACCTCGAACAAGGCAGGTCCTTACGCGGTCGCCTCTCTCATGCTCTTTGGTCAGGTGCACATTTTGCATGCACCAACTGTGAATGGGTGTTCCCTCATGTGTGCTGAATGTAGGCAAATGGACATTACAGTACACCTTTGTCCATGCATCTACCCCATATTACAGATTAAGACACATGGGTAAAGGGATGGGGGGGTCCTGCTATCCTCATCCAAATGCAGGCAGGGACCTCTGGTTTAGACTTAGGCCCTCATTATCAGTTTGGCGGATGGGAAAGCCTATACGCCAAGCTCCCACCAGCGTGGCCGCTGCTGTAGTGGTGACCACCCTGCCCGACCTATTAGGAGTTTCCCACCAGGCCGACGGGCGTAAACCGGGCGGAAACATCAGTTTCTGCCCGCCGGCCTACCGGGAAACAGGCTACAGCATTGTTTCTGGCTTTTAATCCAGCTGGCGGCAATGCTGTAACCCGCAGGGTGCACCAGCAGCCTCTCAATGTTCACTGTCTGCTGGACAGGGGGACCCCTGCACTGCCCATGCCAAGTGCATAGGCAGTGCAGGGGACCCCCGTGGTCCCCTACACCTGTTCTCTGCCAGCATTTTCATGGTGTTCAAACCGCCATGTCAAGGCTGGCAGAGAGCAAGGTCACAATCCGTAGTCTGCTGGGCAGGGGGACTCATGCAATGCCCATGCCAAGTGCAGGGGCAGTGCAGGGGCCCTCCTGTGGCCCCCTGCACCTGTTCTCTGCCAGCCTTGTAATGACAGAGAATGAGGTTGTAATCCGCAGGGCAGCGCTGCCACCGCCAGGCCGTAGGGATCACAAATCCCGGCGGTGCCGGCATAACCCTGGCGGTCTGACTGCCAGAGTCTTTATGTGGCGGTCTGAAGACCGCCAGACTTGTAATGAGGCCCTTGGTGTGTGTGTGGTGGAGAGTGCACATTTATTTCTGCAACTGGGTGCATGGCCTGTGCCTGCACTGGTTACACCCTTAGAGGTTTATGTCCTTTTTCCATCTGAGACAGCATATTAATACTCCAAACTCCACTGTCGCATTTGTGACCACTATTCAACAAATAATTAGAACTTACCTCTTCAAAGATCATTTTTTTGATTTGGTGTGGACTGCAAATTGCTGAGAGTGCATCATTTTCATATACAGTCTGTAAGCAACGTGAAAGCCAAGTCAAACGGCAAGCACTTACTGGTCACAGTTTCAAGTCGAATAATACAGCTCACAAAATCCATGAAGTTTAATCTCTTAGAAGAGTCACCATATCGTAGAACCAGAAGGCTTAACATATCCCTGCTCACAGGAAGTCCTACAAATAGAAGGGAAGACATGGAACAATATAATTGTGAAAAACTTAGATGTATGACTTGCATTGCGGTCGCTAAACATGATAAGCCAAGCACTGGCAAAGCCATTAGATCTTGAGTTGTGTGATAGTTATTTTCTTCTCGTTTTTATTGCAAGCGTGTAGCATTAAAATAAGAGGAAGAATAAGAAACCATACATGTTAGACTTTTCAGCCTTGGGGTGGCCTCCCTTAACTTTTTGCCTCTGTTTCCCAGGTTGTTGATGTGTGCTGAATTCTGATTTTTGCTGTTTTTGTTACTCTGGGCACTTTACCACTGCTAACCAGTGCTAAAGTGCTCCTTTACAAAATGTGAATGTAATTGGCTTATCCATGATTGGCATATTTGATTTACTAGTAAGTCCCTAGTAAAGTGCACTAGAGGTGCCTAGGGCCTGTAAAACAAATGCTACTAGTGGGCCTGCAGCACTGGTTGTGCCACCTACATAAGTAGCTCTGTAATCACTGGTTGTGCCACCTACATAAGTAGCTCTGTAATCATGTCTCAGACCTGCCACTGCAGTGTCTGTCTGTGCAGTTTTAACTGTAAATTCGATTTGGCAAGTGAACTCCCTTGCCAAGCCTAAACCTTCCCTTTTCTTAGATGTAAGATACCCCTAAGGTAGGCCCTAGGTAGCCCCAAGGGCAGGGTACAGTGTATGGTTAAGGAAGGACATATTGTAATGTGTTTTATATGTCCTGACAGTGAAATATTGCTAAACTTGTTTTTCACTGTTGCAAGGCCTGTCCCTCTCATAGGTTAACATGGGGGCTACCTTTAAATCTGATTAAAGTGTGAATTCCCTTTGGGAGTGGATAGACATGGAGTTTGAGGTCTCTGAGCTCACAATTTAAAAATACATCTTTTAATAAAGTTGATTTTGAGATTGTGTGTTTGAAAATGCCACTTTTAGAAAGTGGGCATTTTCTTGATTAAACCATTTCTGTGTCTCTGCCTGTTTGTGGATTCCCTGTCTGGGTCAATTTGACAGTTGGGCTGGTTGCACCTCTCACTAGACAGTGACACAAAGGGAGCTGGGGTATAGTCTGCATTTCCTGATGAGCCATCTGTGCTAGGAAGGAGGGGAGGAGTGGTCACTCACACCTGAAAGGGCTGTGCCTGCCCTCACACAAAGCAGTCTCCAACCCCCTGGTGTTTGTCTGGGGCCTGGCCTGGGCAAGGCAGGATTTCACAATCAAGACAGTCTTTCCTTTGAAGTAGGCCTACTTCAAAGGGTAAAATCTTTAATAATAAGAAGGGCACCCAAAACTGCAGACTTTAGAACACTTCTGGAAACCAAGAGGAACGTCTGCCTGGAGAAGAGCTGAAGAGCTGAGTAAGAAGAGCTGTCCTGCCTGTGACTGTGCTTTGTGGAGCTATCCTGCAGTTGCTGCTTCTGCCAGAGTAAGAGGTCAAAGACTGGTCTTTGTGTGCCTTCCTTCTTGTGAAGATCTCCAAGTGCTTGATGTAGAGCTTGCCTCCTGTTGTTTGAAGTCTCAGGGACAGCAAAGAATTCTCTCTGCCAGCACCTGGAGTCTCTGGAGGGACTCCTACTCTGGCAAGTGCTGCCCATCCAGTTCCTGGGACCCTGAAAGGAGAAGCTGGCAGCCTAAGAGGAAGAAATCCACGCACAGAATGCCGTGCGGGGAAAAGATCTACGCAACTCTGATCTGTGGCTGAAAAATGGACACGCCGCCAACTTCGTGGCTGAAAATCGATGCTCGCCTACAACGCAACCCGAAGATTGATGCCCGGGCCTGGAGAAATGATGCACAGCATCGCTGACGGAGGCTGGTCAGATCTCAACCCGTGTTGCGTGGTTTTTGGATCATCGTGCGGCTGGATTTCCATCGTAAACCCCGCTGGGCGTGTAAAAATGATGCAAGGCCTGCCCGGACCCGAGAGTCCTGACTGGATCGACGCAGCACTCTCCTGCGGAGAGAAGAAACAACACGCCCCGAAGAAAGGAGAAACAACGCGAAGTCCCGCTCGTGAGTGAAATCCACGGATCACATGCCATTTTTGATTCACACTTGCCCAAGCGGGTTATTTTTGATGTACCTAAGGTACATTTTCACGCTAACAGTGTTACTGTGTGTTTATAATTACATGAAGACTCTTTTTGCATTTTCAGTGATAACTTGACTTGTGTATTGTGGATTTTTGTCATTCTGGTCTTGTTTTGTTTAGATAAATATTTCCTATTTTTCTAAACCTGTGTTGTGTCATTTTGTAGTGTTTTCATTAAGTTACTATGTGTGTTGGTACAAATACTTTACACCTAGCACTTTGAAGTTAAGCCTACTGCTGCTGCCAAGCTGCCATGGGGAGTAAGCAGGGGTTAGCTGAGGATGATTCTCTTTTACCCTGACTAGAGTGAGGGTCCATGCTTGGACAGGGGGTAACCTGACTGCCAACCAAAGACCCCATTTCTAACATTGGTTACCAGCGGTTGGGATTGAACTTGTATTTGTACTTGACATACAGTGATTAAGTGTACACTACAGTTATGGGTGCAGACCACCACATGACCACACACTACTTGTCTTGTGATTTCTAATTTTTCTCTTTTGCTTGGATTTTTTTTCCCTACAATCTATTTTTGTGGTAATCTTTGATTGACTTCTGAACTTCATTTGGGAACTTTTTTTCTGCCTTTTGGAACTTTGCACTTTTGTTGACCCTTCATCATGTCCCAATCTGGAGATGCATCAGTTGGAGCTTCTTTTGACCTAGATAAATTGGAAAGCTATACCAAGGCTCAGTTAAAGCAGTTCTGTCAAAGTTCTGACTGTCCCATTAAAAGATCATCCAAGAAGGAGCTGCAAAAGGCATTGAGGGCCTAGGTGGCAGCCAAGAGCACTGAAGGACACACAGAGGAGGAGGAGGGTGAGGAGAAGGAAGAACATTCCATACACAATGGTATTGTGGGTGGGCCTGTTATACCCTGGGAGAGGGTCTCCAGGGCAGATAGGAGTGTCTCATCTAAGGGTCTCACCCCTGAAGAATTGCACGACAGGCAGGCAGAGGGGGATCACCAGAGGGAGTTGGAGAAAATAAGGATGGCCATTGAAGAGAAAAAGTTGTTGTTGGCTCATGAGCTCAGGTTGAGGGAGCTGGATCAGAGGAGCCAGTCTAGCAGGGATGGTGGCAGCCACATCACAGTGCAGCCTGAAAAGAGGGTGCACATTCCTAAAGATCTTGTGAAGGATTAAAAAAGGGAGGACGACATATACTTGCGGTTTAAGGGGTATGAGTCTGCTCTCCATATGACTCTAGTCCCTGAATCTCATTGGAGGGCGGGTCTGTGGAAGCACTTTGCGGTAGAGGGGAGGGATGCACTGAGCCTTAGGGGATGCTCAGAATCTCATCTACACTATCATGAAGGATGCCCTACTCACAAGGTATGGTCTCACCCCTAAGCAATATAAGCATACGCTTAGGTCCTACAAGAAGAAGGAATCCCAAACATGGTTGGAATGTGTTGATTCTTATTGCAGGTCACTGGATGGTTGAGTGAAGGGCAGTAAGGTAACTACGTATGAAGGGCTTTACAATGTGATTGCTTGGGAGCACTTGTACAGTTTATATTTTCCAGAGCTGTGCCAGCACCTGATTGACAGCAAGCTGACTGACCCCAGGAAGCTTGCGCAGGAAGCGGACTGCTGGGAGAGCACCAGGGTCAAGAAGAGGTATGGGGGAGACCACGCCAAGGGTGGGCAGGGTCCCTCTCAGAAGAAAGGGGGGTAAGGGTAAACAGGAGGAATTCTCTAAAGGACCCCAAACTGATTCCCAGGGTAAGGATTCGCAACCCCTTCAGTGAGAAGAAGCCATGGTTCTCCAAAGGGAAGCCAGTGCAGGTGGTCCCCCACGTAAGTGTTATGCATGTGACCAGGTGGGTCATTTGAAGGGGGACCCCAAATGCCCCAAAAGTACACCAGCACCCACTGGAGCCCCGTCCCAGGTTTTGGCCAGTGTAGCGCTTGGGGAGGAGTTGGTTCCAGGTGGGTGGGAGCCAGCTGAGATGACCCTTTTCTCACTAGGTGACAATGAGATGGTCCAGAGAACCCTCATGCCCGTGAACACTAAGAAGTACAGGCAGTGGGTGACCATTAATGGACAGAGGGAAGAGGCTCAGAGACACAGGAGCCAGTGTGACTACAGTGAGGAGTCAGCTGGTGTCTAAAGAGCAGATTGATCCCCGGGTACTTCACAAAGTAGCTGCAGTGGACAACTCAGAGCGCCTGTGCAGAGTGGTGCAGGTTCCCTTTGAATGGGGGGGGTCTCAAGGTCCTTAAATGTAGCTGTTAGTCCAACCATGCCGGTTGACTGTTTGCTAGGCAATGCCCTGGAAGATTCCTCTTGGAAAGAGGTGGAACACAGGTCTCACTTGGAGATGTTGGGTCTGCCTGGGTGGGTATGCGTATCCACCTGATCAATGGCAGCCCGCCAGTGTAATCAAGAGCCTCTGTAGCCTGAAACAGTGCCCAGGGGACCGCCAAGAAGAAGAGGGACAGGGGGCATGGGAAACCGGACCCAGAAGTTCCCATGGTCCGGGAGGAGGCAGAGCCTGAGGGTGATGCCCCTGAGCCTACAGGGGAACAGGTGGCTCAACTGGGTGAGGTCCCTGAGCTGTCGCAGTGGCAGCAGGAGGGAGGCCCACAAGGGAAGCATTCTGTGCAGCACAGAGGTCATGCCGTACTCTGGAGGGTTTGCGGCAGCAGGCTGCAGACCAGGCGGCTGGTAAGGAGGCAGGATCGCACCTGATCTATTGGGAGGATGGTGGTACCCCAGTGCTTCAGGGCCCTCTTACTGGGGTTGGCTCATGAAGTGCCTTTAGCTGAACATTTGGGGCAGGACAAGACCTTTGAGAGGCTTGTCATCCACTTTTACTGACCCCTAATACGCAGGCACTCAAATGCACATTGCAGGTCTTGCCAGACTTGCCAGACAAGTGGCAAGAGTTGGGGGAATGTAAGGCTCCCCTCCAACCTTTACCAGTTGTCAGTACCCCCTTTGAGAGGGTAGGCATTGACATTGTGGAGCCTCTGGATCCCAAGACAGCCATGGGCAACAGGTTCATCCTGGTCTTGGTGGATCATGCCACCCGGTACCCAGAAGCCATTCCTTTGAGATGAATCACTTCCCCTGTGGTGGGTCGTGCTTTGATGGTTTTTTTTTACCCGAATTGAATTCCCCAAGGAAATGGTATCTGATAGGGGTACCAACTTCATATCCAAGTATATGAAGTTTCTGTGGAAGGAGTGTGGGGTAACCTACAAGTTCACCACCCATTACACCCCTGAAGTAATGGTCTGGTAGAGAGATTCAACCATACCTTGAAAGGCCTGATCATTGGCCTGTCAGAGACTTTGAAGCGGAAGTGGGACGTCCTCTTGCCATGCCTTCTCTTCGCCTACAGGGAGGTGCCTCAAAAGGGACTTGGGTTTAGTCCCTTGGAGCTGATTTATGGCCAACCTGTGAGGGGACCGTTGAGTTTGGTTAAGGAGGCTTTGGAAAAAGCTCCTAGTAAACCCCCCAGGATGTATTCAGTTACATGCTGGCTTTGATAAACCAGACTGCTGGCTTCAGGAGTCCCGCACAGGAGAACCTTGAAGCAAGCCAGGAGGACATGAAACGCTTGTATGACCAGAATGCCAGTCTCGTCAAGTTTCAACCTGGACAAAATGTGTGGGTGATGGCACCAGTGGAGCCTAGGGCGCTCCAGGATAAGTGGACTGAGCCATTTGAGGTGGTGGAGCGCAAGAGTGAAGTCACCTACCTGGTGGACTTGCGGTCTCCAAGGAACCCTTTAAGGGTCCTGTATGTCAACCGCCTCAAGCCACACTTTGAGTGGATTGAACTGTCCATGCTCCTTGTGACAGATGGTAGGGTGGAGGAGGAGAGTGAGCCTCTTCCTGACCTCCTGTCCGCAGGAGAGAAAGATGGATCTGTGGAGGGAGTCACCCTCTCCCCTCCCCTGACTAAAGAGCAGCAGAGTGACTGTTGCCACGTGTTGGGACAGTTCACCTCACTGTTTTCCCTGATCCCAGGTGTCACACACTTGTGAATACATGATGTGGACACTGGGTACAGTCCACCCATTAAACAGAAGGTTTACAGGGTGACTGACAGGGTCAGGGCTTGCATTAAGGATGAAGTATCCAAAATGCTAACCCTAGGGGTTATTGAGCACTACAGCAGTCCTTGGGCCAGCCCAGTGGTATTGGTCCCAAAGGCTGCTGCACCTCGTGCCACTCCAGAACTCTCAGGTGTGTGGACCACTGAGATGTCATTGCGGTCAGCAAGACTGATGCATCCCCCATCCCCCGAGCTGATGAGCTCATTGACTAGTTGGGAGCTGCCAAGTACCTCAGTACGTTTGACTTAACATCAGGGTACTGGCAGATTGCCTTAACTGAGGGGGCCAAGGAGAGGTCAGCATTTTCTATCCCAGATGGACACTTTCAGTTTAAAGTGATGCAATTTGGGATGAAGAATGCCCCTGCCACCTTTCAGAGGTTAGTCAACCAGGTGTTGGCTGGGCTGGATGAGTTCAGTGCCGCCTACCTGGATGACATTGCTGTTTTTAGTTCCACATGGGAGGAACACCTGCAACACCTCTGGAGAGTGTTAGAGGCCCTGTAGAAGGCAGCGCTCACTATTAACTATTAAATATTAAGGCAAGCAAGTGCCAAATAAGGCAGGGATCTGTGGTGTACTTGGGACACCAGATTGGGAGTGGCCAGGTGGCACCCCGAAAGCCTAAGATTGAAACCAGTCTGGCTTGGGAGCCTTCCAAGATCCAGACTGAAGTGAGAGCCTTCTTAGGTCTCACAGGATACTACAGGAGGTTTGTCAAGGGGAATGGTACCATTGTTACCCCCTTGACTGAGTTGACTTCTAAGAAGAAACCCAGGAAAGTGATCTGGACAGAGGCTTGCCAGAACGCTTTTGATGCCCTGAAGGCTGCCATGTGCACAGCACCTGTGATGAAGGCACCTGGCTACTCCAAGGAGTTTGTTGTGCAAACAGACACCTCAGAGCATGGTATTGGCGCAGTACTCTCACAGCTCAATGAAGAGGGCCTAGATTAACCCATAGCCTTCTTTAGCAGGAGGTTACTTCCCAGGGAACGTAGGTGGAGTGCCACAGAACGTAAAGCGTTTGCTGTGGTCTGGGCGCTGAAGAAGCTGAGACCCTACTTGTTTGGGATTCACTTCTGAGTTCAGACCGACCACAGGCCCCTCAGATGGTTAATGCAGATGAGGGATGAGAATCTAAAACTGTTGAGGTGGTCCATTTCCCTACAGGGGATGGACTTTATGGTGGAACACTGTCCTGGTACAGAGAACGCCAATGCTGATGGTCTGTCCAGGTTCTTCCGCCTTAGTGATGAGAACTCCCATAAGAATGGGTAAGTTGCTCCCCACTTTCAGCTGGGGGGGGGAAACGTGGTAGACTTTTCATCCTTGGTGTGGTCTCCCTTAACTTTTTGCCTCTCTTTCCCAGGTTGTTGATGTGTGCTGGACTCTGATTTTTGCTGTTTTTGTTACTCTGGGCACTTTACCTCTGCTAACCAGTGCTAAAGTGCAAGTGCTCCTTTACAAAATGTGTATGGAACTGGCTTCTCCAGGATTGGCATATTAGATTGACTAGTAAGTACTTAGTAAAGTGCACTAGAGGTGCCCAGGGCCTGTAAATCAAATGCTACTAGTGGGCCTGCAGCACTGGTTGTGCCACCTACATAAGTAGCTCTGTAATCATGTCTCAGATCTGCCACTACAGGGTCTGTGTGTGCAGTTTTAACTGTAAATTCGACTTGGCAAGAGTACCCACTTGCCAGGCCTAAACCTTCCCTTTTCTTACATGTAAGATACCCCTAAGGTAGGCCCTAGGTAGCCCTAAGGGCAGGGTACAGTGTATGGTTAAGGAAGGACATATTGTAATGTGTTTTATATGTCCTGACAGTGAAATATTGCTAAACTTGTTTTTCACTGTTGCAAGGCCTGTCCCTCTCATAGATTAACATGGGGGCTACCGTTAAATCTGATTAAGGTGTAAATTATTTTTGGGAGCGGATAGGCATGTGGAGCTTGGGGTCTCTCAGCTCACAATTTAAAAATACATATTTTAGTAAAGTTGATTTTGAGATTGTGTGTTTGAAAAAGCCACTTTTAGAAAGTGGGCGTTTTCATGCTTAAACCATTTCTGTGACTCTGCCTATTTGTGGATTCCCTGGTTGGGTCAGTTTGACAGTTGGTCTGGTTGCACCTCTCACTAGACAGTGACACAAAGGTAACTGGGGTATAGTCTGCATTTCCTGATGAGCCATCTGTGGTAGGAGGGAGGGGAGGGGTGGTTACTCACACCTGAAAGGGCTGAGCCTGCCCTCACACAATGCAGTCTCCAACCCCCTGGTGTGTGTCTGTGGCCTGACCTGGGAAGGCAGGATTTCACAATCAAGAGAGACTTTCCTTTGGAGTAGGCCTACTTCAAAGGGCAAAATAGGCATAAGAAGGGCACCCAAACCACAGACTTTAGAACACTTCTGGAAACCAAGAGGGACCTCTGCCTGGAGAGAGCTGAAGAGCTGAGGAAGAAGAGCTGCCCTACCTGTGACTGTGCTTTGTGGAGCTATCCTGCAGTTGCTGCTTCTGCCAGAGTAAGAGGTCAAAGACTGGACTTTGTGTGCCTTCCTTCTTCTGAAGATCTCCAAGGGCTTGATTTAGAGCTTGCCTCCTGTTGTTTGAAATCTCAGGCACAGCAAAGACTTCTCTCTGCCTGCACCAGGAGTCTCTGAAGAGACTCCTACTCTGGCAAGTGGTGCCCATCCAGTTCCTTGGACCCTGAAAGGAGAAGCTGACAGCCTAAGAGAAAGTAATCCATGCACAGAACGCCGTGCAGGGAAAAGATCGATGAGACTCCGATCTGCGGCTGAAAAATCAATGCGCCGCCGGCTTTGCAGCTGAAAATCAGCGCTCGCCTACAACGTGACCCGAAGATCGATGCCCGGGGCTGGAGAAACGACGCACAGCATCGCTGATGGAGGCTGGTGAGATCTCAACTCGAGATGCGTGGTTTTCAGATCATCACGTGGCTGGATTACCAATGGAAACACCGCTGGGTGTTTAAAGATGATGCAAGGCCTGCCCGGATCCGAGAGTGCTGAACCGGATCAACGCATCGCTCTGATGCGGAGAGAAGAAACGACTCACCCGACCCCACGAAAGGAGAAACAATGCAAGGTCTCACTCGTGAGTGAAATCGACGCATCGCAAGCCATTTTTGACACACACTCGCCTGTGCAGGGTTATTTTTGACGCGTCCAAGGTACATTTTCACCTTAACAGTGTTAGTGTGTGTTTAAAATTACATGAAGACTCTTTGTATTTTCAGTGATAAGTTGACTTGTGTATTGTGGATTTTTACCATTGTGGTCTTGTTTTGTTTATATAAATATTTCCAATTTTTCTAAACCTGTGTTGTGTCATTTTGTAGTGTTTTCATTAAGTTACCGTGGGTGCTGGTACAAATACTTTACACCTAGCACTCTGAAGTAAATGCTACTAAGGGGATAAGTAGGGGTTAGCTGAGGGTGATTCTCTTTTACCCTGACTAGAGTGAGGATCCCCGCTTGGACAGGGGGTAACCTGACTGCCAACCAAAGACCCCATTTCGAACAGTACAACTCTGTCAAAATTTGGTGTGGTGACCATACACTTGCAATAAACATTTTGTAATGAATTAACAATTGTATACAGTTTTAATAGACCATTGCAGACACTTTCTTTGTAGGTTCTTGCACACAAAACAGCCACAGAAGCTCTTTTTAGTTGTAATGCACAACACAGCAAATTGATTCTTAGCACGGTTAAAAGGTACTATTGACTCATTTTCTTATGCTTAGTGCATAGTTTAAACACTGGATGATTACAAGGAAGTATAAAATAGATAAAGAATATAAAAAATAAGCATTGGCAAAGTAAAGTATTGGCCCACCATCCTGGCACTGAAGTGCACATCTTTTTATGTGAACGTGTGGATTTGATCACTAACAACTTTGCCAGTGGTGTATGAAGTGCATAGTCCAGAGTGTGAAGGTTACATAAAGGCACTGATACCAGCTCAGAGGGTTGCATAGAACAAGGAGAAGGAAAATTCGGGCAAAAAATTGCAAATGGAAAAATCTGAGAAAAGCAATATAAAAGAGACATGTTGGTCTCGACTGAATAAAAGCAAAAGTCTTTGAATGCAGGGAATGGACACATCAAAGAGGCCACGAGGACGATTTCCAGCTGCTGTTTTCAGAATATAACCAATGACATCAACCTTCTACAAGAGGGTGCAATAACTGGAGGCCTGACCCCAGCCCCGAATCGGCAGAGTGATGGATAATTTGTATGAAACACAAATGATGTGTCAATAATGTGCACGTGACATACTGTGGTACCCAAATATGGTGATTCAGAAGAATATATTGGTCATGTGGAAGATCAGTACTTCTTTCATCAAGGTATTTCATATGACGGGGTGACAGATAATACATTATTTGATGATCGATAATGCTGATCTGGGGTGTCCTGGGTATTCTAGGCCTTGGGTGTCATGAGTGCTCTTGTTCATTTTTTTGGCTAGGTTTTGTAAAACAAGGACTATATTGAAAGGTGTAATCAATGTTCCTTACTGTGACATCATCACGACATAGTGTATAATCTGAACATAGGAAAAGTAGTGGAACCTGTGAAGCAGCATGCCTGAGAAGCAGAGTAAGTGGTTTGGTACCTTTAATTAATTGCAAACAGTTAGTTTTGTAGCAGCAATGTTTGAGGAAAGGGAATATAGAATTGTCAAGGATGATGAAATGTGATGGTATGTTATATTGATTTGTATAGCACATTAATTACCCGGGAGGGTATCCAGGCGCTTGGGCAGATGTTTAGGTGTGAAGTTCCTAAGGTGGTTTTACAAAGAGTCAGTGTAGGAAGTTGGCTCTGTATGCACTATTTCAAAGTAAGGAATAGTATGCACAGAGTCCAAGGGTTCCCCTTAGAGGTAAGATAGTGGCAAAAAGAGATAATTCTAATGCTCTATTTTGTGGTAGTGTGGTCGAGCAGTAGGCTTATCAAAGGAGTAATGTTAAGCATTTGTTGTACACACACAGGGAATAAATGAGGAGCACGCACTCAGAAACAATTCCAGGCCAATAGGTTTTTGTATTGAAAAATATATTTTCTTAGTTTATTTTAGGAACCACAGGTTCAAGATTTACATGTAATACTTCAAATGAAAGGTATTGCAGGTAGGTACTTTAGGAACTTTGAATAATCAAAATAGCATATACACTTTTCACATAAATCACATATAGCTATTTTAAAACTAGACAGTGCAATTTTCAACAGTTCCTGGGGGAGGTAAGTGTTTGTTCGTTTTTGCAGGTAAGTAAACCACCTACAGGGTTCAAGTTTGGGTCCAAGGTAGCCCACCGTTGGGGGTTCAGAGCAACCCCAAAGTTACCACACCAGCAGCTCAGGGCCGGTCAGGTGCAGAGGTCAAAGTGGTGCCTAAAACGCATAGGCTTCAATGGAGAAGGGGGTGCTCCGGTTCCAGTCTGCCAGCAGGTAAGTACCTGCGTCTTCGGAGGGCAGACCAGGGGGGTTTTGTAGGGCACCGGGGGGGGACACCAGTCAGCACAGAAAGTACACCCTCAGCGGCACGGGGGCGGCCGGGTGCAGTGTGCAAACAAGCGTTGGGTTTGTAATAGAAAGCAATGGGAGACCAAGGGGTCTCTTCAGCGATGCAGGCAGGCAAGGGGGGGCTCCTCGGGGTAGCCTCCACCTGGGCAAGGGAGAGGGCCTGTAACAGTGGGCAAGCCAACCACTGTAGAGACTTGAGAGACTGTGGCTTTGCACTCCCCAGGATGGCACAGTGGGCAAGCCACCCACTGTAGAGACTTGAGAGACTGTGGCTTTGCACTCCCCAGGATGGCACAGTGGGCAAGCCACCCACTGTAGAGACTTGAGAGACTGTGGCTTTGCACTCCCCAGGATGGCACAGTGGGCAAGCCACCCACTGTAGAGACTTGAGAGACTGTGGCTTTGCACTCCCCAGGATGGCACAGTGGGCAAGCCACCCACTGTAGAGACTTGGGAGACTGTGGCTTTGCACTCCCCAGGATGGAACAGTGGGCATGGAGGCCCCTCGTGGATCTGGCGTCATGGACTCATCTGGCTGAGGTGCCCCCCCTTCCCTTCCCCCTGAGGTGCCTGTAGTTTTCCTATATGATGCCCCTGCAGTGTTCTCTCCGTTGGAGTCAGGTATCCTGTGTGGGCTTTGCCCATGTGATTTGGGCCCAGTGGCCCACGAACAATGCCTGATACACATATCGGACTTGACAATTTATGTATATAAAATTTTAGATGTGTGATACATTTTATACTCAGTCATACAATATATTCCAAAGTTTTTAATCATTTCCTTTTGTCTTTGCATTCTTCCGGGGGGTTTGGGGGGGTAACCGTGATATTTTGCTATGCATTGATGTGTGTGTTGCAGTGGGTGAGGGTGATGGTGGGTGTGTCGCATATGTGTGTCCCCGGAATTTTTTGCCTCCCCTGTGTCGTAGGTGCAGTACTCACCGTTGTCTTCTGCGTCGGCGTTCGTGCTCCTGGTAGAGGAGCAGGAAGACAATCGCTGGGAGGATGTGGAGTTCGGGTTCCATGCTGTCCAGATTCCTCGTGGGGTGTATGGAGGTGAGCGTTTTCAGTTTGAAATGGCTGTTTCCGCCGTGTTTTTATCGGCGGGGCTACCACCCCGGAAAAGGTGGCGGATTGGTGGGTTGTGATAGGGTGGGCCCCCTCCCCCAGCTCCTCTCACTCTACCTGTCCCCTCCCCTCCCTCGCGCTTTCCCGCCGCGACCTCCTGCACGCCCCCGCCCCCCAGCTCCCATTCGCCCCCAGTTGACCCCTCCCCCCCCCTCCTACCTCTTATGGCGGCCGCTGCGCGACCGCGCAGCGGGCACGCCGCTGGCGCGCCGGAGGCGCGCCAGAGGCAAGCCCGTCTGCGCCCGTCCGCGCCTGGCCCGTGCCCAGCGCCACGACCCCTGGTCCCCAGCTCCCCCAAGCCCCGCTGATCCGCTACGACCCCACCACCCTCCACGCCCTCAACCCAGGGCGCTCCAAAACCTGCTTCCTAGCTCACCCCAAACGCACCCATGGACCCTTCGCCTGCAACTCCTGCAAACGCATCTTCCACCACGCAACTACCACGACCACAAGCCCACGCGCCATCAACCACCTCAAGTGCATCCTGATCAACGCTCGTTCCGTCCACAAGCACGCCGTTGAACTTTGGGACCTCCTGGACTCCACAGCCCCGGACGTCGCCTTCATCACGGAGACATGGATGAACGCCTCCTCTGCTCCAGACATCGCTACCCGCCATCCCCGAAGGCTACAAGATCTCCAGAAAAGACCGCACCAACCAAGTAGGAGGAGGTGTCGCCATCATCTTCAAAGACTCCATCAGCGTCACCACCTCCACCGAAGACCCCCCCCTCGCCGCTGAACACCTGCATTTTCAGATTCGCACCGACCCAAGGACCACCCTCAGAGGATCCCTCGTCTACCGTCCTCCCGGACCTCGCGCCTCTTTCAGCGACGCCATCGCCGACTTCATCTCCCCGCACGCCCTCGCCTCTCCGGACTACATCCTCCTAGGCGACCTCAACTTCCATCTGGAACAAAACAACGACCCCAACACCACCACCCTGCTCGACAACCTCGCCAACCTCGGCCTCAAACAACTGGTGAACACCGCCACCCACATCGCCGGACACACGCTCGACCCTATCTTCTCCGCCAGCAAACACGTCTTCTTCAGCCACACCTCTGCCCTACACTGGACCGACCACAGCTGCGTCCACTTCACATTCCGACGCGAGACCTCCCACCTCCGCACTCAACCCACCCCTCGTCGACAGTGGAACAAGATCCCTGAAGAGCAACTCTTCTCCGCTCTCGCCGCCAACCAACCCACCCTCACCACCGACCCCAACGACGCATCTCTCAACCTCACAAACTGGATCTCCAACTGCGCTGACAACCTTGCTCCCCTCAAACGCACGCATCGACAGACCAACACCAAAAAACCTCTCTGGTTCTCTGACACCCTCAAAGAATCAAAGAAAACTTGTCGTGCCCTTGAGAAGGCCTGGCGCAAGGACCACACCGCGGACAACATGACCGCCCTCAAGAACGCTACACGCGAACACCACCACCTGATCCGCACTGCCAAAAGGAACTTTTTCACCGACAGACTAGACAAAAACAGCCACAACAGCAGAGAACTCTTCAGCATCGTCAAAGAGTTCTCCAACCCCAGCGCCAGCGCCAACGCCGTCACGCCCTCACAGGATTTGTGCGAATCCCTCGCCACTTTCTTCCATCGCAAGATCAGCGACCTCCACGACAGCTTCGGACACCAGACCCAACCATACACCACTGAACCCGCTTCCCCGGACATCACCCTCAACAACTGGACCCACATCAACACGGAAGAAACCAAATCCATCATGAACTCTATCCACTCCGGCGCCCCTTCGGACCCCTGCCCGCACTTCATCTTTAACAAAGCCGACGACATCATCGCCCCGCACCTCCAGACCGTCATCAACTCTTCTTTTTCTTCTGCTACCTTCCCCGAATGCTGGAAGCACGCTGAAGTCAACGCCCTACTAAAGAAACCTACGGCTGACCCAAGCGACCTGAAAAACCTCCGCCCCATCTCTCTTCTACCTTTCCCAGCCAAGGTAATAGAAAAGACCGTCAACAAACAGCTGACCACCTTCCTGGAAGACAACAACCTGCTCGACCCTTCACAAACCGGATTCCGAACCAACCACAGCACGGAAACCGCCCTCATCTCAGTCACAGACGACATCAGAACCCTGATGGACAACGGTGAAACAGTCGCCCTCATTCTCCTCGACCTCTCGGCTGCCTTTGACACCGTCTGTCACCGCACCCTAATCACCCGCCTACGCTCCACCGGGATCCAAGGCCAGGCCCTGGACTGGATCGCCTCCTTCCTCGCTAACCGCTCCCAAAGAGTTTACCTCCCTCCGTTTCGCTCAGAACCCACCAAGATCATCTGCGGCGTACCTCAAGGCTCATCGCTCAGCCCGACACTCTTCAATGTCTACATGAGCCCCCTCGCCGACATCGTACGCAAGCACGACATCATCATCACCTCCTACGCCGACGACACCCAACTTGTACTCTCCCTCACCAAGGACCCCGCCAGCGCCAAGACCAACCTACAAGAGGGTATGAAGGACGTCGCAGATTGGATGAGGCTCAGCCGCCTAAAGCTGAACTCTGAAAAAACGGAAGTCCTCATCCTCGGCAACACCCCGTCCGCCTGGGACGACTCCTGGTGGCCCACGGCCCTCGGCACCGCACCGACCCCCGCAGACCACGCCCGCAACCTCGGCTTCATCTTGGACCCTCTTCTCACCATGACCAAGCAAGTCAACGCCGTGTCCTCCGCCTGCTTCCTCACTCTCCACATGCTCCGCAAGATCTTCCGCTGGATCCCCGCCGACACCAGAAAAACCGTGACCCACGCCCTTGTCACGAGTCGCCTGGACTACGGCAACACCCTCTACGCCGGGACCACCGCCAAACTCCAAAACCGCCTGCAACGCATCCAAAACGCCTCGGCCCGCCTCATCCTCGACGTACCCCGCAACAGCCACATCTCCGCACACCTGAGACACCTGCATTGGCTCCCAGTCAGCAAAAGGATCACCTTCCGTCTTCTCACCCACGCACACAAAGCCCTCCACAACAAGGGACCGGAATACCTCAACAGACGCCTCAGCTTCTACGTCCCCACCCGCCCCCTCCGCTCCGCTGGCCTTGCACTTGCTGCCGTCCCTCGCACCCGCCGCTCCACGGCGGGTGGGAGATCTTTCTCCTTCCTGGCGGCCAAGACCTGGAACTCCCTCCCCACCAGCCTCAGGACCACCCAGGACCACTCCGCTTTCCGGAGACTCCTAAAGACTTGGCTGCTCGAGCAGCGATAACCCCCCCTTTTTTCCCCCCTAGCGCCTTGAGACCCGCACGGGTGAGTAGCGCGCTTTATAAATGTTAATGATTTGATTTGATTTGATTTGGGCGGTACATTGTCTCCCGCTTGTCTGTTGGCGGTGACCGCCGCACTGTTTGTTTGTCCCTCCGTGTTGGGCGGTGTGTTGAAGTGGCGGGCTCTGTTGGCGGTTTCCGCCAGGGTCGGAATTAATTTTTTTTTACCACCATCCTGTTAGCGGTTTTGCCGCCGCTTTAACACCGACCGCCGAGGTTGGAATGACCCCCTATGTTTCTAAAAGTTGGAATACTTTTTAAGAATCTAAAACTAATTCTAGAACTTAATTCAAACTTTCACAAAACTTTTAAACTCTAAAAGAAATGCTAACAGGGACTAACACAAGGCCCTAGCATGACTTATAAAAATTTAGAAAAATAGCTCAAATTTCAAAAATCTGTTTCTAATGACAATTTTTGGAATTTAGTCGTGTGATCAGGTATTGGCTGAGTAGTCCAGCAAATGCAAAGTCTTGTACCCCACCGCTGATCCACCAATGTAGGAAGTTGGCTCTGTATGCCCTATTTCAAAGTAAGGAATAGTATGCACAGAGTCCAAGGGTTCCCCTTAGAGGTAAGATAGTGGCAAAAAGAGATAATTCTATTGCTCTATTTTGTGGTAGTGTGGGCGAGCAGTAGGCTTATCAAAGGAGTAGTGTTAAGCATTTGTTGTACACACACAGGCAATAAATGAGGAACACACACTCGGAGACAATTCCAGGCCAATAGGTTTTTGTATAGAAAAATATATTTTCTTAGTTTATTTTAAGAACCACAGGTTCAAGATTCACATGTAATTCTTCAAATGAACGGTATTGCAGGTAGGTACTTTAGGAACTTTGAATAATCAAAATAGCATATACACTTTTCACATAAATCACATATAGCTATTTTAAAACTAGACAGTGCAATTTTCAACAGTTCCTGGGGGGAGTAAGAGTTTGTTAGTTTTTGCAGGTAAGTAAACCACCTACGGGGTTCAAGTTTGAGTCCAAGGTAGCCCACCGTTGGGGGTTCAGAGCAACCCCAAAGTTACCACACCAGCAGCTCAGGGCCGGTCAGGTGCAGAGGTCAAAGTGGTGCCCAAAATGCATAGGCTTCAATGGAGAAGGGGGTGCCCGGTTCCAGTCTGCCAGCAGGTAAGTACCCGCGTCTTCGGAGGGCAGACCAGGGGGGTTTTGTAGGGCACCGGGGGGGGAACACCAGTCAGCACAGAAAGTACACCCTCAGCGGCATGGGGCGGCCGGGTGCAGTGTGCAAACAAGCGTCAGGTTTGTAATAGAAAGCAATGGGAGACTAAGGGATCTCTTCAGCGATGCAGGCAGGCAAGGGGGGGCTCCTCGGGGTAGCCTCCACCTGGGCAAGGGAGAGGGCCTCCTGGGGGTCACTCCTGCACTGGAGTTTGGATCCTTCAGGTCCTGGGGGCTGCGGGTGCAGAGTCTTTACCAGGTGTCGGGATCTGAGAAGCAGGCAGTCGTGGTCAGGTGGAGCCTCGGGATTCCCTCTGCATTCATCGCTGTGGAGGTTCAGGGGGGGCAACTCTGGCTACTCACGGTCTTGCAGTCGCCGGGGAGTCCCCCCTGAAGTGGTTGTTCTCCACAAGTTGAGCCGGGGGCGTCGGGTGCAGAGTGTCAAGTCTCACGCTTCCGGCGGGAAACGCAAGTTGTTTCAAAGTTGCTGCTTTGTTTCAAAGTTGCAGTCTTTGGTGAACAGGGCCGCTGTCCTCGGGAGTTCTTGGTCCTTCTAGAGCAGGGCAGTCCTCTGAGGATTCAGAGGTTGCTGGTCCCTGGGGAAAGCGTCGCTGGAGCAGTGTCTTTAGAAGGGGGGAGACAGGCCGGTAGAGCTGGGGCCAAAGCAGTTGGTGTCTCCGTCTTCTCTGCAGGGTTTTTCAGCTTAGCAGTCCTCTTCTTCTTAGGTTGCAGGAATCTGAGTTCCTAGGTTCTGGGGAGCCCTTAAATACTAAATTTAAGGGCAAGTTTAGGTCTGGGGGGTTAGTAGCCAATGGCTACTAGCCCTGAGGGTGGGTACACCCTCTTTGTGCCTCCTCCCAAGGGGAGGGGGTCACATTCTTATCCCTATTGGGGGAATCCTCCTTATACAAGATGGAGGATTTCTAAAAGTCAGAGTCACCTCAGCTCAGGACACCTTAGGGGCTGTCCTGACTGGCCAGTGACTCCTCCTTGTTTTTCTCATTATTTCCCCCGGCCTTGCCGCCAAAAGTGGGGCCGGAGGGGGCGGGCAACTTCACTAGCTGGAGTGCCCTGTGGTGCTGTAACAAAGGGGGTGAGCCTTTGAGGCTCACCGCCAGGTGGTACAGTTCCTGCAGGGGGAGGTGTGAAGCACCTCCACCCAGTACAGGCTTTGTTACTAGCCACAGAGTGACAAAGGCACTCTCCCCATGTGGCCAGCAACATGTCTGGTGTGTGGCAGGCTGCTAGAACTAGTCAGCCTACACAGATAGTCGGTTTAGGGTTCAGGGGGCACCTCTAAGGTGCCCTCTGGGGTGTATGTTACAATAAAATGTACACTGGCATCAGTGTGTATTTATTGTGCTGAGAAGTTTGATACCAAACTTCACAGTTTTCAGTGTAGCCATTATGGTGCTGTGGAGTTCGTGCATGACAGACTCCCAGACCATATACTCTTATGGCTACCCTGCACTTACAATGTCTAAGGTTTTGCTTAGACACTGTAGGGGCACAGTGCTCATGCACTTGTGCCCTCACCTATGGTATAGTGCACCCTGCCTTAGGGCTGTAAGGCCTGCTAGAGGGGTGACTTATCTATACTGCATAGGCAGTGTGAGGTTGGCATGGCACCCTGAGGGGAGTGCCATGTTGAATTACTCGTTTTGTCCTCACTAGCACACACAAGCTGGCAAGCAGTGTGCCTGTGCTAAGTGAGGGGTCCCCAGGGTGGCATAAGACATGCTGCATCCCATAGAGACCTTCCCTGGCATCGGGGCCCTTAGTACCAGGGGTACCAGTTACAAGGGACTTACCTGGATGCCAGGGTGTGACAATTGTGGAAACAAAAGTACAGGTTAGGGAAAGAACACTGGTGCTGGGGCCTGGTTAGCAGGCCCCAGCACACTTTCAAATCAAAACTTAGCATCAGCAAAGGCAAAAAGTCAGGGGGTAACCGTGCCAAGGAGGCATTTCCTTACACAACCCCCCCCCCCAAACAAGAGGATGAGACTAACCTTTCCCAAGAGAGTCTTCATTTTCTAAGTGGAAGAACCTGGAAAGGCCATCTGCATTGGCATGGGCAGTCCCAGGTCTGTGTTCCACTATAAAGTCCATTCCCTGTAGGGAGATGGACCACCTCAACAGTTTTGGATTTTCACCTTTCATTTGCATTAGCCATCTGAGAGGTCTGTGGTCAGTTTGAACTACAAAGTGAGTACCAAAGAGGTATGGTCTCAGCTTCTTCGGGGACCAAACCACAGCAAAGGCCTCCCTCTCAATGGCACTCCAACGCTGCTCCCTGGAGAGTAACCTCCTGCTAATGAAAGCAACAGGCTGGTCAAGGCCATCATCATTTGTTTGGGACAAAACTGTCCCTATCCCATGTTCAGAGGCATCTGTCTGCACAATGAACTGCTTGGAGTAATCTGGAGCTTTTAGAACTGGTGCTGTGCACATTGCTTGTTTCAGGGTGTCAAAGGCCTGTTGGCATTCTACAGTCCAGTTTACTTTCTTGGGCATTTTCTTGGAGGTAAGTTCTGTGAGGGCTGTCACTATGGATCCATATCCCTTCACAAACCTCCCGTAGTACCCAGTCAAGCCAAGGAATGCCCTGACTTGTGTCTGGGTTTTGGAGCTGCCCAGTCCAGAATAGTCTGGATCTTAGGCTGGAGTGGCTGAACTTGGCCTCCACCTACAAGGTGTCCCAAGTAAACCACAGTTCCCTGCCCTATCTGGCATTTGGATGCCTTGATAGAGAGGCCTGCTGATTGCAGAGCCTTCAAAACCTTCTTCAGGTGGACCAGGTGATCCTGCCAGCTGGAGCTAAAGACAACAATATCGTCAAGATAAGCTGCACTAAAGGACTCTAAGCCAGCAAGGACTTGATTCACCAACCTTTGGAAGGTGGCAGGGGCATTCTTTAAACCAAAAGGGCATAACAGTAAACTGATAATGCCCATCGGGTGTGGATAATGCTGCCTTTCTTTTGCTCCTGGTGACATTTTGATTTGCCAGTACCCTGCTGTTAAGTCAAAGGTACTTAAGAATTTGGCAGCACCTAATTTGTCAATCAGTTCATCAGCCCTTGGAATGGGATGTGCATCTGTCTTGGTGACAGAATTAAGTCCTCTGTAGTCCACACAAAACCTCATCTCTCTCTTTCCATCTTTGGTGTGAGGTTTGGGGACTAAGACCACTGGGCTAGCCCAGGCGCTATCAGAGTGCTCAATGACTCCCAATTCCAGCATCTTGTGGACTTCCACCTTGATGCTTTCCTTAACTTGGTCAGACTGTCTGAATATTTTGTTTTTGACAGGCATGCTGTCTCCTGTGTCCACATCATGGGTACACAGGTGTGTCTGACCAGGGGTTAGGGAAAAGAGCTCAGCAATCTGTTGCAAGACCTTCCTACAATCAGATTGCTGTTGGCCAGAGAGGGTGTCTGAGTAGATCACTCCATCAACTGAGCCATCTTTAGGGTTTGTGGAGAGGAGATCAGGGAGAGGTTCACTCTCAGCTTCCTGGTACTCATCGGTTACCATCAACAGATTCACATCAGCCCTGTCATGGAAGAGCTTAAGGCGGTTCACATGGATCACCCTCTTGGGGCTCCTGCTAGTGCCTAGGTCCACCAGGTAGGTGACCTGACTCTTCTTTTCTAGCACTGGGTAAGGGCCACTCCATTTGTCCTGAAGTGCCCTGGGAGCCACAGGCTCCAAAACCCAGACTTTCTGCCCTGGTTGAAATTCAACCATTGCAGCCTTTTGGTCATACCAAAACTTCTGGAGCTGTTGGCTGGCCTAAAGGTTTTTGCTTGCCTTTTCCATGTACTCTGCCATCCTTGAACGTAGGCCAAGTACATAGTCCACTATGTCTTGTTTAGGCTCATGAAGAGGTCTCTCCCAGCCTTCTTTCACAAGAGCTAGTGGTCCCCTTACAGGGTGGCCAAACAGAAGTTCAAAGGGTGAGAACCCTACTCCCTTCTGAGGCACCTCTCTGTAAGTGAAAAGCAGACATGGCAAGAGGACATCCCATCTCCTTTTGAGTTTTTCAGGGAGCCCCATGATCATGCCTTTTAATGTCTTGTTGAATCTCTCAACAAGGCCATTAGTTTGTGGATGGTATGGTGTAGTGAATTTGTAAGTCACTCCACACTCATTCCACATGTGTTTCGGGTATGCTGACATGAAGTTGGTACCTCTGTCAGACACCACCTCCTTAGGAAAACTCACTCTGGTAAAAATACCAATGAGGGCCTTGGCTACTGCAGGGGCAGTAGTCGACCTAAGGGGAATTGCTTCAGGGTATCTAGTAGCATGATCCACTACTACTAGTATGTACATGTTCCCTGAGGATGTGGGAGGTTCAAGTGGACCCACTATGTCTACACCCACTCTTTCAAAGGGGACCCCCACCACTGGAAGTGGAATGAGGGGGGCCTTTGGGTGTCCACCTGTCTTACCACTGGCTTGACAGGTGGTACAGGAGACACAAAACTCCTTGACCTTCTGGGACATGTTGGGACAATAGAAGTGGTTGACTAGTCTCTCCCACGTCTTGGTTTGTCCCAAATGCCCAGCAAGAGGAATATCATGGGCTAAGGTCAGTATGAACTCCCTAAACTCCTGAGGCAATACCACTCTCCTAGTGGCACCAGGTTTGGGATCTCTTGCCTCAGTGTAAAGGAGTCCATCTTCCCAATAGACCCTATGGCCCTCATTCTGACCTTGGCGGGCGGCGGAGGCCGCCCGCCAAAGTCCCGCTGTCAGGTTACCGTTCCGCGGTCGAAAGACCGCAGCGGTAATTCTGACATTCCCGCTGGGCTGGCGGGCGGCCGCCTTCAGGCCGCCGCCAGCCCAGCGGGAAAGAGGCTTCCACGATGAAGCCGGCTCGGAATCGAGCCGGCGGAGTGGAAGCTGTGCGACGGGTGCAGTTGCACCCGTCGCGTATTTCACTGTCTGCCAAGCAGACAGTGAAATACTTGTAGGGGCCCTCTTACGGGGGCCCCGCGACCCCCCCTACCACCATCCGGTTCCCGGCGGTCGGACCGCCGGGATCTGGATGGCGGTAGGGGGGGTCGGAATCCCCTCGGCGGCGCAGCAAGCTGCGCCGCCTTGGAGGATTCAATGGGGCGGCGGTACACTGGCGGGAGACCGCCAGTGTTGCCGGTCCGACCGCGGCTTTACCGCCGCGGTCGGAATCCCCATTGGAGCACCGCCGGCCTGTCGGCGGTGCTCCCGCGGTCCTCCGCCCTGGCGGTCTTTGACCGCCAGGGTCAGAATGACCGCCTATGTGTTCCAGTTTTCTTGCCATTGGACTCTTCAGCAGCTTGCTGCCTAAGGCCTTCAAGAGAGGGACAGGTTTCTTGCCCCTTACAGAACTGCTCCCTTGAGGGTCCCCCTGGGCTTAAGAGCTCAACCTGATAAGGTTCTAACTCCAGAGGCTCAGTTCCCTCAGAGGGCAGAACTTCTTCCTGGGAAGAGAGGTTCTCTTTTTGTTGTTGTGTTGCAGCTGGTTTCCCAGTTGTCTTTCCTTTTCTCTTGGTAGACTGGGCCCTTTTTCCAGGTTCCAGCTCTACTTTTTCACCCTGAGCCTTGCACTGTGCCCTTGTCTTGACACACACCAGTTCAGGGATACCCAGCATGGCTGCATGGGTTTTCAGTTCTACCTCAGCCCATGCTGAGGACTCCAGGTCATTTCCAAGCAAACAGTCTACAGGGATATTTGAGGAGACCACCACCTGTTTCAGGCCATTGACCCCTCCCCACTCTAAAATTACCATAGCCATGGGATGTACTTTAGTCTGATTGTCAGCGTTGGTGACTGGATAAGTTTGTCCAGCCAGGTATTGACCAGGGGAAACCAGTTTCTCTGTCACCATGGTGACACTGGCACCTGTATCCCTCAGGCCTTCTACACTTGTCCCATTAATTAAGAGCTGCTGCCTGTATTTTTGCATGTTAGGAGGCCAGGCAGCCAGTGCGGCTAAATCCACCCCACCCTCAGAGACTAATGTAGCTTCAGTGTGACACCTGATTTGCTCTGGGCACACTGTTGATCCCACTTGGAGACTAGCCATTCCAGTGTTAGCTGGAGTGGAGTTAGAAGTGGTACTTTTCTTGGGACAGGCCTTGTCTCCAGTTTGGTGTCCAGGCTGATTACAGCTACGACACCAGGCCTTTTGGGGATCAAAGTTTTTACCCTTGTACCCAAAATTAGATTGCGAAGACGCTCTGGGCCCACCCTCCTGTGCAGGTTTTTGGGGGCCTGTAGAAGACTCTTTACTATTTTTGTTTTTGGATGTCTCAACACTCTTCCCCTGGGGAGGCTTTGTGACCCCTTTCTTTTGGTCACCCCCTGTGGAAGTCTTGGTCACCCTAGTCTTGACCCAATAGTCCACCTTCTTTCCCAATTCTTGGGGAGAAGTTTGTCCTAGGTCTACCAGATGCTGATGCAGTTTATCATTTGAACAATTACTTAATAGGTGTTCTTTCACAAATAAATTGTACAGCCCATCATAATCATTTACACCACTGTCTTGAATCCAACCGTCCAGTGTTTTCACTGAGTAGTCCACAAAATCAACCCAGGTCTGGCTCGAGGATTTTTGAGCCCCCCTGAACCTAATTCTAAACTCCTCAGTGGAGAATCCAAAGCCCTCAATCAGGGTACCCTTCATGAGGTCATAAGATTCTGCATCTTGTCCAGAGAGTGTGAGGAGTCTATCCCTACACTTTCCAGTGAACATTTCCCAAAGGAGAGCACCCCAGGGAGATCTGTTTACTTTTCTGGTTGCACAAGCCCTCTCAAAAGCTGTGAACCATTTGGTGATGTCATCACCTTCTTCATATTTAGTTACAATCCCTTTAGGGATTTTCAACATGTCAGGAGAATCTCTGACCCTATTTATGTTGCTGCCACCATGGATGGGACCAAAACCCATCTCTTGTCTTTCCCTTTCTATGGCTAGGAGCTGTCTCTCCAAAGCCAATCTTTTGGCCATCCTGGCTATCCTCAGTGATTAAAGAGGTGCTGGACCCTCCTGTAAGGGGAGCAGCATCTCTGACTATCACATTTGGAGACAGGGCTTGAGGGGCCCTGATCTCCCTAATTAGGACTGGAGGGGGGGAATTCTCCTCCAAGTCACTAGCTTCATCCTCTGGGAGGTCATCCTCAGAGGGGTTGGCTTTTTCAAACCCTGCCAGCATCTCCTGGAGCTGTATTTTGGAAGGTCTTATGCCAACTGGTATTTTCTTTATTTTGCAGAGAGACCTTAGCTCCCTCATCTTAAGATGGAGGTAAGGGGTGATGTCGAGTTCCATCACATTCTCTTCTGCATTAGACATTATGAGGGTCATTCTGACCTTGGCGGTAAAAGGCGCTTACCGCCATGCAGAAGACCGCCATAACACCTCTGCGGCCGCGGTAAACCGCCACGGTCATTCTGACCCACAACAGGCAAACCGCCAAAATATAGACATCCACAAAAGTCCGCCACACCAAAGGCCAGCGAGAAACTGGCGATGACCAAACCTCCACCGTCACGCCAACAGAAATACGCCCACACTATCACGACACACAAATCCACGCGGCGGTCTTTCAACAGCGGTATTCCATTGGCGGTACACACAGCCGCGCTCAAAATACACACACTCTTACTAAACACAGCCACATTGGATAAATCGAAATACACACACCTGAGACACATACACACACCACTCCCACACACCCAATACAATATAAAACACACACCCACATCACCCACAAACCCCTACTCCTAGAGATTCGTGAACACGCACAGAGATAAGAGACCCGAGCACCCAGACGCGCAATTCACTGTCACCCAGCAATATTCCCACGCACTTCAAACTACACACCAATACACATCACCACACTTAGCACCACACAATCCACCCCACACATCACCCAAACCACCCCATGGCACCGCAAAGACACCCCAGGTTTTCTGACGATGAACTCAGGGTCATGGTGGAGGAAATTGTACGGGTAGAGCCACAGCTCTTCGGGACACAGGTGCAGCACACCACCATTGCCAGGAAGATGGAGCTATGGAGCAGAATAGTGGACAGGGTCAACGCTGTGGGACAGCACCCAAGAAATAGGGACGACATCAGGAAGCGGTGGAACGACCTACGGGGGAAGGTGCGCTCCATGGTATCCAGGCACAACATCGCGGTGCAGAAGACTGGCGGCGGACCCCCACCTCCTCCCCCAGAATTTACAACATGGGAGGAGCAGGTCTTGGCGATCCTGTATCCTGAGGGCCTCGCAGGAGTAGGCGGAGGAATGGACTCTGGTAAGTCAAATCTTAACTACTTCATCCCCCCAACCACACCAGCATGCCAACTCATACCCCCACCCTCACTCCCACCCCCATCACACCTACTCCTTGCAAATGTCTCACCCTCACAACCCACCCATCCCAACACCAAGCCCTGCATGCGACCACAAAGCATGGACACCCATCACCTAAGCATGCCCACTGCACATACCCATCCCCCCCCCCAAATCACCATCACAAAAGCCCCCACACAGGAATGCAAGCACAGGGGTACACGGGCACCCACCCATTGCACGCTATGGCACACACAGAAGCAATAATCATACATTTATACCCCTGCAGGACCCGAACGCCACGTCACCGCGCAGGAGGGTCCACAAATGTCCACTCCACCCCCAGAAGAGGCCCACAGTGATGACAGCACCTCTGTCTCCCTGGATCTAGATGACCAGCCCGGCCCATCGGGGACCTCTAGACAGTCGGTTCCCCTCAGACAGCCATGGGCCACAGCAGAACTTCCCCCCTCTGGGAACACCAGCACAGCACCCACCCAGCGGGCCCATATCTCTGTCCCCAGGACACGTCAATCAGCGGTGTGTCCACCCCTACAGGGCACCCAGGTTAACCCACCACCCCAACAACAACAGGGACCTGGGGGCAGTGGTAGTGGGCACACAGTCCAGGGGACAGAGGCACAGGGAAACAGGGGAACTGGGAGGGCTGCTGTGCGACAGGGGGGGGACAGGCCCAGGGAACCCACCCTCCACAAGGCCCTCTCCTCCATCATGGGAGCATACCACAACTCCCAGGAGACGATGGCCACGGTCCTGGCAAGGTTTCAGGACATCCAGCTTCTGCAGGAGCAACAGTATATGGGGTTCAGGGAAGAACTAAGAAACATCAGTACCGCCATGGGCACCATCGTAGTGGCTCTGAATCAGGTAGTCACCACATTGCGGGACACTGTTGCACCACAAAGGGCCCCTGACACTAGCATGGACCAAGAACTGCCTACCACCTCCGCCGGCGCTAGTGGACAGGAGGCCCCGACACAAGACCAACAGGCCACCAGAACCCCACACCCTGCAGAAGGAGATCCAGGAAGAAGACAGAGTAAGAGGCCAAGACCCCCGCCAGCAAAGGATACCTCCCTGATTGTCATCCCACTGTCCCACATTGACACCTTGTCCAACCTTACACTGCCCCTGCTCCACTTTCCACAGGCATCTGGACAATGCACCTGTGATACTGATAGTCTGGACTCTGCCATGGACAATCCTCCACCATCACACCTCAACGATTTGCAACCACCCACCAATTTTGAGCACTGTAATAAACACACTTATTGCATAAAACAATCTGGAGTCTGGCTGGGATTTTGTACAAATGTATTAGACATTACCGTGCCAAATGGCATATACACATTGTGATGCCAACATACCAATGTCACACAGCTGTAGTCCATGGGGAAATAAAGCAGATGTCACGCAGTGGGGCCCACATCTCTGAAATCGGAAGGGAAAGTCACAACTCCGTTACCATACACTGGGGGAAAAGGACAGACAGTAGAGAGGTAGTAGGGGTTAAGTATATGTAATATGCCGGTGTGGATTCTTACCTGTGGGTCATTGAAAATACTGGTGTATTACTGTGTTCCTGTTGTCTATGTCGTCCTCTTTGCCTTCCTCCTCTTCACTCTCCACAGGCATCACAGCAGCTACAACACCACCATCTGGACCATCCTCCTGCAGAAAAGGCACCTGGTGTTGCAAAGCCAGGTTGTGAAGCATACAGCAGGCCACGATGATCTGGCACACCTTCTTTGGTGAGTACATTAGGCATCCACCAGTCATATGGAGGCACCTAAACCTGGCCTTCAGGAGGCCGAAGGTCCGCTCTATCACCCTCCTAGTTCTCCCATGGGCCTCATTGTACTGTTCCTCTGCCCTTGTCCTGGGATATCTCACTGGGGTCAGTAGCCATGACAGGTTGGGGTAACCAGAGTCTCCTCATAGCCACACACGGTGCCTCTGGAGTTGACCCATCACGTAAGGGATGCTGCTATTCCGCATGATGTACGCGTCATGCACTGACCCAGGGAACTTGGCATTAACATGGGAGATGTACTGGTCAGCCAAACACACCATCTGGACATTCATGGAATGATAACTCTTCCTGTTCCTGTACACCTGTTCACTCCGGCTGGGGGGGACCAAAGCAACATGTGTCCCATCAATGGCACCAATGATGTTGGGTATATGTCCAAGGGCATAGAAATCAGCCTTCATTGTAGCCAAATCCCCCACCTCAGGGAAGACGATGTAGCTCCGCATGTGTTTGAGCAGGGCAGACAACACTCTGGACAACACCTTGGAAAACATGGGCTGGGACATCCCTGATGATATGGCCACTGTTGTTTGAAATGACCCACTTGCTAGGATATGGAGTACTGACAGCACCTGCACTAGAGGGGGGATCCCTGTGGGTTGGCGGATTGGTGACATCAGGTCTGGCTCCAACTGGGTACATAGTTCCTGTATAGTGGCTCGGTCAAGCCTGTATGTCAGTATGACATGTCTTTCCTCCATTGTCGACAGGTCCACCAGCGGTCTGTACACGGGAAGATTTCTCCATCTCCTCGCAAGTCCCAGCGAACGGTGCCTATGAAGGACAACAGCGAGCATAGAGTCAAACAACCCACAGGTACGTAACCACAGCTTGTACATAACACGATTCCCAATGCATTGAATGGCTTGTATGAGTGTCGATGCAAGGCCTAGGTATGTGTGACGCAGTATAAAATAAGGCATGTGGGCCCTTGAAATGGCGGCTGCCTGACCTGTGAAGTGCGACAATGGAATGTGAGGTCAATGCGCTGGCGTGGGACACCGTGGCGGTAGGCGGTCGAAGACCACGGCGCAAAGCTGCATTGGTTAACATTGAAGCCTATGGGTCACGGGAGCCAATGACGATGTGCGCCGGCGGTCGCGGTACGCACCGCCGCGGTACGCACCACCGCGGGCGTGACCGCCATTTTCTATCTGCTTAATCACTAGATACCTGATCTTCCACAGGAGAGGACCTACACTGCAAGTGCTGCTGTGACCACGGTCTGGAAGAGACAATGGCTCATGCGACTGGGGAAAGGGCCCCTGCCTTCACTGCTCAGGAGTTGGAGAAACTCGTGGATGGGGTCCTCCCCCAGTATGCGCTGCTCTACGGTCCTCCAGACCAACAGGTAAGTACACTGGGACCATGCTTTGTAGCCAATGCCTGTGTTGAGTGGGGTGGATGAAAGATGGTGGGGAGGGGAGCGATTGAGGCATGCATCAAACGACGGATGAGAGCATGTGCCACATGGCAAGGGTGGGGATGGGGGGCCACTCACATCGAGCATGCAGAAGGTGATGATTATTCTTCTCTCCCTGTTCATGTCACATAGGTCAGCGCCCACCAGAAAATCGC
This sequence comes from Pleurodeles waltl, assembly GCF_031143425.1. Classification (NCBI taxonomy): domain Eukaryota; kingdom Metazoa; phylum Chordata; class Amphibia; order Caudata; family Salamandridae; genus Pleurodeles; species Pleurodeles waltl. Next base: position 142,029,268 of record NC_090444.1, on the reverse strand, counting down.
TATTTGGCGTGCCATCGCCAAGGATGTCCGGACCCTGGGGGTCCTCCCGAGACGGGGCACCCACTGCAGGAAGAGATTGGAGGACATCCGACGCTGGAGCAGGAAGACGGCGGAGGCTCAGCTGGGGATGGCCTCCCAACGTGGGAGGGGTGCCAGTCGTACTTTGACCCCCCTGATGTCCCGGATCCTGGCGGTGGCCTACCCCGATTTGGATGGGCGCGTGAGGACATCACAGCAGACACAAGGGGGTGAGTACACTCAAATCCTGGTGACTTTGCGCGCAGTGGAGGTGTCTGGGTGGGAGAGGAGGGCTGTGGGTATCCCTAGGCCAGGGCGATATCTGTAGGCTAGGCCCCTCCGTAAGGCATGACCCTGTGCCCCCGCCCATCACCTCTGTAGGGTGCCAAGTGCAGCTATTCATTGCCCTGTGTCATGTATGTGAGCAGGGGCCGCCCATAGGCTTGTAGGCCATGTCCCACGGATTGCGTAGTGGACCCCGAGTGCGCGGCGTAGTGCAGGGGGCTTCCGTGTCTGTCCTGTCCGCCAATGGTGTCGCCAATGCATGCACTCAATATTTCTTTATTTTTCCCCACCCCCCTATTTTTGTTGTCTTCCTGTTCATTTGTGCATTAGCATCATCAGGAGGAGGAGAAGTGGCATCGGAGCACGAGGGAGCTGCATCTCACATGGCCATGGCGGGCCATGCAACTGACTCGGATTTCACCAGTGAGACGGAGGGCGAGGGGAGCTCCACAGCGGGGACTCGTGCGGATGTCAGTGACAGCGACTCGTCCTCTGAAGGGAGCTCCCTTGTGGTGGCGGCAACATCCGTGCCCCCGCTACAACAGGTACAGCCGCCACCCAGCGCACCAGCACCGCCCTCCCAGCAGCCCCTCAGAGTTTGCCCCGTGCCCGCTCACCCAGGAAGGTGGGCATCTCCTTCGCCCCAGGCACCTCAGGCCCTGCCCCTGTCACCCCTGCTGCCCTCAGTGAGGAAGTCATTGACCTCCTGAGGACGATCATTGTTGGGCAGTCTACCCTTTTGAATGCCATCCAGGGTGTAGAAAGGAGGTGCACCAGAGTAATGCATACCTGGAGGGCATTCATTCGGGTCAGGCTGCCCATCAGCGATCATTCAACACTCTGGCCTCAGCACTGATGGCAGCAATTGTCTCTGTCTCTAGCCTCCCTCCTCCAACTTCCTCCACCCAGACCCAATCCCCTGTACCTCTGCCTATCCCAGACACACCATCAGACCAGCCTGCACACACCTCAACACCCAAGGGAAGCTCATCCAGACATAAGCACAACACATCACACAAGCATTCACACAAGCAACATCCACATACAGACATACCAACACCCACTGCCTCCACTGTGTCCCCCTCCTCCTCGTCTCCCTCTTCCCTCCCTGTCACGTCTCCACTCACACCTGCATGCACAACATCTTCAGCCACTACGTCCATCACCAGCACACCCACCAGAACCCCCCGCACACGTGCAGACACCACCCCCACTACCATTCACACGTCCCCTGTGTCCTCTCCCAGTGTGTCTGTCACCCCCTCTTCCAAGATACACAAACGCAGGCAGCCACCCACCCAACAGCCATCCACCTCACAACAGCCTCCAGCCCAAGCACCTGCACCCAAAGACACCAGACTTCAAACTCCTACAACCACAACCTCTTCCTCCACTCCCATACCTACTACACCTACCCGTCCCTCTATTACTAAACTTATTTTCCTTTCCAAACTTGACCTCTTCCCAACAACTCCCCCACCCTGTCCATCTAAAAAGACTCCAGTCAGCACCTCAGCCACCACAACAGCGGGCCCTGTGAAGACAGTCTGCCATGGACTGTGGAGTCCCCCACCCTCAAGGGCAGACAGCTCAGTAGGGAGCCGAGGCACGGTCAGCCCACCGCCGCAAAAACATGCGAGGATTGTCAGTGCCCGGCGCGAGAGGCCTAAAACACCTGGGACCAAAATCCCTACCATGGCTCCAGCAGGGAGTGTGGTGCCACCTGGCACACCGCCAAAGGTGGGGAAGGGCCACAGGCGACCTGGGAAGGGCAGCACGCCCGACAAGACCGCCAGCAGCCCAGCTGTGCAGGAGGGCCCCGCATGCCCCATCCCAGGTGGGCAGGAGGACACCAACAGGCCCGGTACTGCAGCCCAGGAGGGCCCCACCAGGCCCATCCCAGGTGGGCAGAAAGGCGCAGCCAGCCACAGGTCAGGTGGCGAATGACCTCCACGCCATGGCCTGATCCACTGAACTGGGCACCGCCGTCTCAAGCACCGCTGAACTGGGCCCTTCATCTCAAGCACCGCTCCGCTGGGCACCGCCGTCTCAAGCACCGCTGAACTGGGCCCTTCATCTCAAGCACCGCTCCGCTGGGCCCTTCATCTCAAGCACTGCTCCGCTGGGTACCGCCGTCTCAAGCACCGCTGAACTGGGCCCTTCATCTCAAGCACCGCTCCGCTGGGCCCTTCATCTCAAGAACTGCTCCGCTGGGCCCTTCATCTCAAGCACCGCTCCGCTGGGCACTGGCGTCTCAAGAACTGCTGAACTGGGCCCTTCATCTGAAGCACCGCTCCGCTGGGCCCTTCATCTGAAGCACCGCTCCGCTGGGCCCTTCATCTGAAGCACCGCTCCGCTGGGCACCGCCGTCTCAAGCACCGCTGAACTGGGCCCTTCATCTCAAGCACCGCTCCGCTGGGCACCGCCGTCTCAAGCACCGCTCCGCTGGGCCCTTCATCTCAAGCACCGCTCCGCTGGGCCCTTCATCTCAAGCACAGCTCCGCTGGGCCCTTCATCTCAAGCACCGCTCCGCTGGGCACCGCCGTCTCAAGCACCGCTGAACTGGGCCCTTCATCTGAAGCACCGCTCCGCTGGGCCCTTCATCTCAAGCACCGCTCCGCTGGGCACCGCCGTCTCAAGCACTGCTGAACTGGGCCCTTCATCTCAAGCCCCGCTCCGCTGGGCACCGCCGTCTCAAGCACCACTGAACTGGGCCCTTCATCTCAAGCACCGCTCCGCTGGGCACCGCCGTCTCAAGCCCCGCTGAACTGGGCCCTTCATCTCAAGCACCGCTCCGCTGGGCACCGCCGTCTCAAGCACCGCTGAACTGGGCCCTTCATCTGAAGCACTGCTCCGCTGGGCCCTTCATCTCAAGCACCGCTCCGCTGGGCACCGCCATCTCAAGCACCGCTGAACTAGGCCCTTCATCTCAAGCACCGCTCCGCTGGGCCCTTCATCTTAAGCACCGCTCCGCTGGGCACCGCCGTCTCAAGCACCGCTGAACTGGGCCCTTCATCTGAAGCACCGCTCCGCTGGGCCCTTCATCTGAAGCACCGCTCCGCTGGGCCCTTCCTCTGAAGCACCGCTCCGCTGGGCCCTTCATCTCAAGCACCGCTCCGCTGGGCACCGCCGTCTCAAGCACCGCTGAACTGGGCCCTTCATCTCAAGCACCGCTCCGCTGGGCACCGCCGTCTCAAGAACTGCTGAACTGGGCCCTTCATCTGAAGCACCATTCCGCTGGGCCCTTCATCTCAAGCACCGCTCCGCTGGGCACCGCCGTCTCAAGCACCGCTGAACTGGGCCCTTCATCTCAAGCACCGCTCCGCTGGGCACCGCCGTCTCAAGCACCGCTCCGCTGGGCCCTTCATCTCAAGCACCGCTCCGCTGGGCCCTTCATCTCAAGCACTGCTGCGCTGGGCTCTTCATCTCAAGCACCGCTCCGCTGGGCCCTTCATCTCAAGCACCACTCCGCTGGGCACCGCCGTCTCAAGAACTGCTGAACTGGGCCCTTCATCTGAAGCACCGCTCCGCTGGGCCCTTCATCTCAAGCACCGCTCCGCTGGGCACCGCCATATCAAGCACCGCTGAACTGGGCCCTTCATCTCAAGCACCGCTGGCCCATTGGCGGAAGGGACAGGCCCGCATCTGTGTCGGGCAGGGCTGCACGAAGCACTCTGGGCACTAGTCCCCCTCCAGTACCAGAGACTGATATTGACTTGAGAGACTGTGGCTTTGCACTCCCCAGGATGTAACAGTGGGCAAGCCAACCACTGTAGAGACTTGGGAGACTGTGGCTTTGCACTCCCCAGGATGGCACAGTGGGCAAGCCACTCACTGTAGAGACTTGAGAGACTGTGGCTTAGCACTCCCCAGGATGGAACAGTGGGCATGGAGGCCCCTGGTGGATATGGCGTCGTGGACTCATCTGGCTGAGGTGCCCCCCATTCCCTTCCCCCTGAGGTGCCTGTAGTTTTCCTATATGATGCCCCTGCAGTGTTCTCTCCGTTGGAGTCAGGTATCCTGTGTGGGCTTTGCCCATGTGATTTGGGCCCAGTGGCCCACGAACAATGCCTGATACACATATCGGACTTGACAATTTATGTATATAAAATTTTAGATGTGTGATATATTTTATACTCAGTCATACAATATATTCCAAAGTTTTTAATCATTTCCTTTTGTCTTTGCATTCTTCCGGGGGGCTTGGGGGGGTAACCGTGATGTGTTGCTATGCATTGATGTGTGTGTTGTAGTGGGTGAGGGTGATGGTGGGTGTGTCGCATATGTGTGTCCCCGTAATTTTTTGCCTCCCCCCTCCCCTGTGTCGTAGGTGCAGTACTCACCGTTGTCTTCTGCGCCGGCGTTCGTGCTCCTGGTAGAGGAGCAGGAAGACAATCGCTGGGAGGATGTGGAGTTCGGGTTCCATGCTGTCCAGATTCCTCGTGGGGTGTATGGAGGTGAGCGTTTTCAGTTTGAAATGGCTGTTTCCGCCGTGTTTTTATCGGCGGGGCTACCGCCCCGGAAAAGGTGGCGGATTGGTGGGTTGTGATAGGGTGGGCGGTACATTGTCTCCCGCTTGTCTGTTGGCGGTGACCGCCGCACTGTTTGTTTGTCCCTCCGTGGTGGGCAGTGTGTTGAAGTGGCGGGATCTGTTGGCGGTTTCCACCAGGGTCGTAATTAAATTTTTTTTACCGCCAGCCTGTTAGCGGGTTTGCCGCCGCTTTAACACCGACCTCCGAGGATGGAATGACCCCCTATGTTTCTAAAAGTTGGAATACTTTTTAAGAATCTAAAACTAATTCTAGAACTTAATTCAAACTTTCACAAAACTTTTAAACTCTAAAAGAAATGCTAACAGGGACTAACACAAGGCCCTAGCATGACTTTTAAAAATTTAGAAAAATAGCTCAAATTTCAAAAATCCGTTTCTAATGACAATTTTTGGAATTTAGTTGTGTGATCAGGTATTGGCTGAGTAGTCCAGCAAATGCAAAGTCTTGTACCCCACCGCTGATCCACCAATGTAGGAAGTTGGCTCTGTATGCACTATTTCAAAGTAAGGAATAGCATGCACAGAGTCCAAGGGTTCCCCTTAGAGGTAAGATAGTGGCAAAAAGAGATAATTCTATTGCTCTATTTTGTGGTAGTGTGGTCGAGCAGTAGGCTTATCAAAGGAGTAGTGTTAAGCATTTGTTGTACACACACAGGCAATAAATGAGGAACACACACTCAGAGACAATTCCAGGCCAATAGGTTTTTGTATAGAAAAATATATTTTCATAGTTTATTTTAAGTACCACAGGTTCAAGATTCACATGTAATTCTTCAAATGAAAGGTATTGCAGGTAGGTACTTTAGGAACTTTGAATAATCAAAATAGCATATACACTTTTCACATAAATCACATATAGCTATTTTAAAACTAGACACAGTGCAATTTTCAACAGTTCCTGGGGGGAGTAAGAGTTTGTTAGTTTTTGCAGGTAAGTAAACCACCTACGGGGTTCAAGTTTGGGTCCAAGGTAGCCCACCGTTGGGGGTTCAGAGCAACCCCAAAGTTACCACACCAGCAGCTCAGGGCCGGTCAGGTGCAGAGGTCAAAGTGGTGCCCAAAATGCATAGGCTTCAATGGAGAAGGGGGTGCCCGGTTCCAGTCTGCCAGCAGGTAAGTACCCGCGTCTTCGGAGGGCAGACCAGGGGGGTTTTGTAGGGCACCGGGGGGGGGACACCAGTCAGCACAGAAAGTACACCCTCAGCAGCACGGGGCGGCCGGGTACAGTGTGCAAACAAGCATCAGGTTTGTAATAGAAAGCAAAGGGAGACTAAGGGGTCTCTTCAGCGATGCAGGCAGGCAAGGGGGGGCTCCTCGGGGTAGCCTCCACCTGGGCAAGGGAGAGGGCCTCCTGGGGGTCACTCCTGCACTGGAGTTCGAATCCTTCAGGTCCTGGGGGCTGCGGGTGCAGAGTCTTTATCAGGTGTCGGGATCTGAGAAGCAGGCAGTCGCGGTCAGGGGGAGCCTCGGGATTCCCTCTGCAGACGTCGCTGTGGAGGTTCAGGGGGGGCAACTCTGGCTACTCACGGTCTTGCAGTCGCCGGGGAGTCCTCCCTGAAGTGGTTGTTCTCCACAAGTTGAGCCGGGGGCGTCGGGTGCAGAGTGTCAAGTCTCACGCTTCCGGCGGGAAACGCAAGTTGTTTCAAAGTTGCTGCTTTGTTTCAAAGTTGCAGTCTTTGGTGAACAGGGCCGCTGTCCTCGGGAGTTCTTGGTCCTTCTAGAGCAGGGCAGTCCTCTGAGGATTCAGAGGTTGCTGGTCCCTGGGGAAAGCGTCGCTGGAGCAGTGTCTTTAGAAGGGGGGAGACAGGCCGGTAGAGCTGGGGCCAAAGCAGTTGGTGTCTCCGTCTTCTCTGCAGGGTTTTTCAGCTTAGCAGTCCTCTTCTTCTTAGGTTGCAGGAATCTGAGTTCCTAGGTTCTGGGGAGCCCTTAAATACTAAATTTAAGGGCGAGTTTAGGTCTGGGGGGTTAGTAGCCAATGGCTACTAGCCCTGAGGGTGGGTACACCCTCTTTGTGCCTCCTCCCAAGGGTAGGGGGTCACATTCCTATCCCTATTGGGGGAATCCTCCATCTGCAAGATGGAGGATTTCTAAAAGTCAGAGTCACCTCAGCTCAGGACACCTTAGGGGCTGTCCTGACTGGCCAGTGACTCCTCCTTGTTTTTCTCATTATTTCCCCCGGTTTTGCCAGCCAAAAGTGGGGCCGGAGGGGGCGGGCAACTTCACTAGCTGGAGTGCCTTGTGGTGCTGTAACAAAGGGGGAGAGCCTTTGAGGCTCACCGCCAGGTGTTACAGTTCCTGCAGGGGGAGGTGTGAAGCACCTCCACCCAGTACAGGCTTTGTTACTAGCCACAGAGTGACAAAGGCACTCTCCCCATGTGGCCAGCAACATGTCTGGTGTGTGGCAGGCTGCTAGAACTAGTCAGCCTACACAGATAGTCGGTTTAGGGTTCAGGGGGCACCTCTAAGGTGCCCTCTGGGGTGTATGTTACAATAAAATGTACACTGGCATCAGTGTGCATTTATTGTGCTGAGTTTTCAGTGTAGCCATTATGGTGCTGTGGAGTTTGTGCATGACAGACTCCCAGACCATATACTCTTATGGCTACCCTGCACTTATAATGTCTAAGGTTTTGCTTAGACACTGTAGGGGCACAGTGCTCATGCACTTGTGCCCTCCCCTATGGTATAGTGCACCCTGCCTTAGGGCTGTAAGGCCTGCTAGAGGGGTGACTTATCTATACTGCATAGGCAGTGTGAGGTTGGCATGGCACCCTGAGGGGAGTGCCATGTCGACCTACTCGTTTTGTCCTCACTAGCACACACAAGCTGGCAAGCAGTGTGCCTGTGCTAAGTGAGGGGTCCCCAGGGTGGCATAATACATGCTGCATCCCTTAGAGACCTTCCCTGGCATCAGGGCCCTTGGTACCAGGGGTACTAGTTACAAGGGACTTACCTGGATACCAGGGTGTGCCAATTGTGGAAACAAAAGTACAGGTTAGGGAAAGAACACTGGTGCTGGGGCCTGGTTAGCAGGCCTCAGCACACTTTCAAATCAAAACTTAGCATCAGCAAAGGCAAAAAGTCAAGGGGTAACCATGCCAAGGAGGCATTTCCTTACAGTCAGGTCTTCAGCTTTTTGCAGAACTCTAGAAGTGAAGAGGAGGGGGCTCTTTTGGGTTGAGGGAGGCCATTCCATGTCTTGGGTGAGATGCAGAAGAATGGGGGACCTCTAGTTTTTTTTTTTTTTTTCTTTTGCAGACGTGCGGAGTGTTTGAGTGAGAGTGCTGCAGAGCTTAGGTGTCTGGTGGGTTGGTGATATTGTATGTGACTGATCAGCTATTCTGGCCCTGTGTATATGAGAAGTTTGAATTGGCTGCGCTTGTGAGAGTGGCGCCAGTGAAGCTTCTTGAGGTGCAATGTGATGTGGGGCAGGCGTTGGAGGTCAAGTATGAATTTTGCAGTGGTGTTCGGGATGGTTGTGAATCACTGTAAGGGTTGTTTGGAGATTCCAGTGTAGAGAGTGTTGCGACAGTCCAGCCTCCTAGTGCTTGCATGACTGTCCTTCTGGTGTCCCAAGGCAACCATTTGAAGATCTTTCGTAACACGTGTAGGATGTTGAAGCAGGAGGTGCACACTGTGATGACTTGAGCAATCATGTTGAGCTTGTTGTCTAGGATGATCCCCACATTTCTTGCGTGGGCTGTGGGTGTTGATCCTAGCTCCAACAGCCACCAGATGGAGTCCCATGGGGATGGTTTATTACCAAAGAGCAGTACTTCTGTCTTGTAGGAGTTGAGCTGCAGGCAGTTGGTGCACATCCAATCTGCTACCATGGTCATGTAGTTGGTGAGGTTGGTCCTGGTGGTGCTTGTCTTGTCAGTCATGGAGAGAATGAGTTGGGTGCCATCTGCATAGGAGATGACGATGATGTCTTGTGAAAAGGGTGGGGCTGAGGGATGATCACTGTAGGACTTTGCATGTCAATCTCTGGGTCTCTGAAGTGAAGGGTGACAGCCTAACCCTTTGGGTTCTTTCCATGAGGAAGGAACAGATCCACTTGAGAGTAGCTCCTTGTATAACAATCTTTTGATGAGAGTCCTATGGGAGTGTTGAAGGCTGCAGAGAAGCCAAGCAGGATGAGAGCAACTGTTTCTCCTTGGTCCAGAATGATTCAACTGTGATAAGTGCAGTTTCAGTGCTGTGGCTTCTGAATACTAATCGACTGTGTCTAGAAAATGGTGAAGCACAAAGTAGGTTGTGAGTTGGTTGTTGCTAGCCTTCTCAATCACTTTGGCTGGATAGAGAAGCAGGGAGATGGGTCAGACGTTCATACGGCGAAGTTGCGGACATGATGGAGGTGTTGAAGATATGGTCAGGGTGCTGCTGATTGGTGATTTTCCCAGGCTGTAGATGTAGTAGGGCCTTGAGTTTGCTGGGGCACCTGATTGGTGATTTTCCCAGGCTGTAGATGTGGTGGGGCCTTGAGTTTGCTGGGGCACCTGATGATCCTCATGGTTGCTGCTGTGCCATTTCTAGTGAGGGCTGTCCATTTGGTCAGGTGGCCATCTTGGTTGGTGGTCGGTAGTTTGGCAACGAGTTTTCTCGGGTTTGGTTGGTGTGCTAAGTTGCTGCAGATGTTTGCGATTTTGCTGTGGAAGAAATTAGATAGGTTGTCACAGAGTTGTTGGGAGGCAGCGATGCTGTTGACAGTGGCTAAGGGTGAGGTGAAATCCTTAATGATTGAGAAAATCTCCTTGCAGCTGTTGGAGCTTCTTTCGACTTGGTCACTAGTGCTTTTTCCTTTATGTCTCTTATTTGCTGATGATAGCATCTGAGTGCAGCTTTGTAAGTAGTTCTGTTTGTGGTGTCGTGGCTGGCTCTCCATTTCCTTTCTTGCTGTTACAGTGTTGTTTAATGTCTTGGAGGACTTCTGTTTTCCAGCTGGCCTGCTTGTTTGATTTGCTATGCTTGTTGGCTTTGATGGGTGCTAGGAAGTCTGTGCACTTCTTATCTAGTTGTTGAAGTTTTTAATGTCCTTGTCAAGTTTGTCTGTAGGGCTAGGTTAATCCATGCTGGGCTAAACAAGGAGGAGGACCAGTATAGGTATTTAGCAAGCACTTTTCTCAATGCAGTTTTGAATGTGGAAATAGATCAAGGTTATATACTGGACTACTGCACGCAGTCCAGAGACAATCCCCTCCCTCAAATTGTTCCGCTTCCAATGCCACCACTCCCAGAGGCACATAGAAAGGTTATACAAAAGGATACCACATGACTAGTAAGCAGATGTCACAAATCCATTGATTCAAGTGTTGCTTCTGTAAACAGTGCTGCTCCTACTAATATCATGTGCATAACAGACTCTGAGTCTGGTGTCATCTTTTATAGAAGTGAATGTATGCTATGATGAGCATCTGTGGTGGTTGTTGGTTCCACCTCCAAGATTGCAGCTCCTTTCAGTGTATCATTGATGTCAGGTTCTGAGAGCACTACAACCCATGCAGGGTCCAAATATTTAACTGGAGTTTTTGTGCCTTGCTAAAAGAAAGATGGATGGATAGAAGGGTCTGTGAGAAACATCCTCACATGTATATGCAGGTTGGACATCTCCAATTCGTATATTAAAGCTATGTTAAAAAGTAATATTTACTCCTGATAAATAGATCACTGTAGACACATGGTGGAGACAATAAATAGAATGTTTCCGCCATGAGTCTCGCAATAATAAAAACAAAAATAGCAAAACCGCAGACCTGATAATCTCAAAGGTGGTTAGGCTGTCCAGCAACCTTAGATACCCTCTGGTACCAAAAGAGTGAGGACATTTATATATTGCTGTAAGTAATCACTGCCATTGTTCCCCTCGTTTCAGCAGCCAGGGCAATCTTTTCAGCTGTTTTCTTCACATTATGAACGACAGTAAGTGGATTCAGAATAACACCGCAATGCCACTTTGTACCTGCTGCCTGAACTGCATTCTGCAAGCCTGACATATCGATGGACCTGGACTGGTACGCATGGCTGTTGAAAATGTTCTGGAAAAGAAAAAATAGATCAAACAGAATGAGCTGCTGATATTTTTTTATAGGGATTAGATGATTTTGCACACTATTTACAGGCCCTTTTAATGACACACAAATCAATAAAGTCCTTTATTCAGTTTTGCACTTACGCAAAGTGATATTCCCCCAGGTTTCATGGCAAGGCGCCCACAGTCATTTTAACAAAGCATACTGTCCATTTGGTCTCATCCTGCCACTTTACATATCATGATAACTCACACTGCTGTTTTGACTCACATGGATGCACTCCAACTCGATTTGCACAAATATATCAACACACTAGTCGTACGAGAGTAAGCCAATCATTTGCACAATGTTTTAAACATATAAAAAGTTAAATAATACGGTCCATCTAGTTAGCTACCTTGTGTCCAGGACGTGCTGTCTGACATCAGACATCACCTGCAGCACAATATAAGCGCATCTTTTTGTTCAAAAAGTCTGTGGGACATGTCAAACAGTATTTCAAGTCGTGCCGTTTTCTCTTATCTTCTTCTGAAAGATGTGCTAAGCAATGGACTATTGGGGCTATATTATACACCTGGGAGTATTTTAAAATGTAATTATGCTAAGGAGATCTAGGAATTACTACTCTGAATAGCAGAAAATCAGGTGAGGCAGCATGTATGCTAATGCACCAGCTGCTGTGAATATTCGATCGAAAAACTGGAGTAGCGGTGTGAACGGTTATAGAACTAATGGTTCATCCATTTGTTCACTGTGAGAATATGATGCAAGATTAATCATTTTGGGTTCAATGTACCCAAACCACTCTCTAAAGAACATTAAGGGGCAGATTTAGGAGCCCCTAGCACCACTGGAGTATCACTTTTGGTGACGCTCCGGTGGCACTAACCTCTGCTCCATATTTACAAGCAGGTGCAACACCACTTTTTGTGGCGCTACGCCTCCTTGTAAATATGGGCCTCTCTGATGCAGTTTCTGTGTCAGAGGGCCGTGCAATGGGATTTGCTGTGGGTGTGCCACTGCAACACCCAATACTTTTGACACTGCCCCCAGATTTACGAGTAATTGTAAACCTGTGTCAGCTCCAAAAAACTAACGCCACCTCAATGAGGAGTTAGCATGGCAAAACGAGGAGGAATGTGGTTATTCCTCCTCGTTTTTTGCTTTTTCCATGTGTGCTGCATTCTGCAGCACACATAGAAAGAGCAAAATGCCATGGGTGATTGTTTATGTGCAGGAAGGTGATACTTCTATGTGTGTTGCTTTTTGTAGCAAGTATAGAAGTGCCAAATCACCATTATAGATTATTTATGGCAGGAAGTGACACCTTCCTGCAAATAAACAATCTATCCCCTCAACGCAGACACCTTTGCACTATGTTGCAAGGATGCCTGCATTGGCGCGGCCAGCTTAATTCAGCGCCAGTGCTGGGGAAATGCAGGGGTGTGCTGTATTCCTGTAAATACCCTGCATCCCTGCGTTTCAAAAGTTGCACAGTGTGGCGCTGCTATTTTTGGCACAGCACTGCGCTGCGTCACTTTTGAATAAATCAGGGCCCAGGATTTGAAGCCAGAAGGTTGGATCATGGGTTAAATAATTATCCTATTTTCCTCAATTGTTCTTTATCTGCCTAGAACCCACAATGCCTTTTTCGTGCATTCAAGAGACGAGGCTGTCAAGTTTCCAGTGTGGGTGTTCCGCAGAGGATAACTTTCTACTGTGGTATCTCAGTGAACTGAGGCTTAGGAAGGGCCAGAAGGGCTTTTGAGAACTGTCGTTCTGATTCATCAAGGTCAGCAAAAGGTCAGAAATGTGCCCCAAGGATTACTCCTACGTTTGGTGGAAATCTTAGATTTGATGAGAATTCAGAATGGAACTCAGCAGTACTCCAGAAAATCTATATTCCATTTACTCTTGCAAAATGGTCACAAATAGGGAGAGTCTGTATGAGTAAATGTTATGCAGATTCATTATACCACGATGAAATATTAGAGTGTTGCCTTCATTTTCCAGTCCCGGAAATACACGTGCTTATACCTTGGTCAGGAGCAAATTTGCTTGTGCTTCTAGGATTGTAAATTATGGATACAAGGTAGATGAACGCCCACACATTTTTGAGTTTGTTGGTGTTGAAGTGTATCATCATCATTATCTTCATCATTGGTTAATTTCGACAATAGTGATAAAAACTTACAAACAGATAAACGCATTATAAACATAAATAATGCAAATAATTTAATTTGAAAATGAAATGCAACATATAAGGGCACAAGTCTGTAATAAACGACAAAAAGATGCACCGCAAGATGTTAAAAGAAAAGTTCAACAGCTTAAGTTTCATGCCTCAAAACATTAGAACTGTTCAAGGCTACCCATGAACGTTAATTCACCAGAATGCCAGGAGTAGCGGAAGTGACGTCACACACCTATTTTGACCTTCAATTCTACTCGTGCACACCTGCTTACACATACACAGATTCAAACTTACACACACACTCACTCATCTAAACACACTCACCCTCAAGCATGTACACAACATACATTTAAAACATTTTTTTGCTTACCTCAACTGTGAGGGAGGGTCTAATCCAGCTAATTGTACTCCATTTTTTATTCCACTAATCGTTTATAATTCAACATTATTCACTATGAGCGTAATAAAAAAAATGAGAAAACAAAGAGGAAGGAGTCCCAACCAACGTCCATAACAACGTGCTGCTACTGTTTCTGGCACTGCTTTTGCCACCTCTGAGGCCAGGGGTCGCAAATACAGTGCCAGGTGTGGCACCGGGCAAGCCAAGGGTCGCAGCTGCAACCCCTAACAAACTCTAAATGACGTCCATGAGGCTATCACTTAGCTGCACCACAGATGTGATGAACCTGGAGACTGCAAAGCAGACAAGGAGTCTGGATAACATAAGTAGATTGACAAAGGCGAGTTGATATTCACAGAACTGGTGCAGATACTTGTGCCACAGAATTCTAGACAAGTATCAAAAATAGAAAGTGCACATATCATTGCCTAGAAATAAACTGCAAAGGCAGGGTGGAGTGTGCACAACTGGGTCTCTGGTTTTGGGACAACTGAGCCTCTTGGCAATAAAACCCAGAAAAGTAAGAGACTAAGGCCTGATTTAGATCTTTGCAGATGAGTCAGTTCGTCACAACGGTGACAGACTTCCCATCCGCCAAAATATAAATCCGATAGGGTATTATGGGTTTTATATTTTGGCGGACTGGCAATCTGTCACCCTTGTGATGGAGTAACTTGTCCGCCAAAATATAAATCATGCCGTAAGACTTGAATACATGCGGTCATAGCCCGGTCCAGATGTGGCTCCATACTCAAACAAGACTTGGTAAGTATATAGGCTACAGGAGAGAGCTTGAGAAGCCGTTTATGGCAGTTAAAACATTCACTGCCTCTTATTTCATTTAAATGGCAGGTGCCTGGCAAAGTTAAAGGAGGCCTCATCTGCATGGGTTCTGTGTAGAAGTATCTAAGAGAGGTGTGTTTTTTTGTTGTGGATAGGAGTGGGCTGACCTTTTGTGGAGCTGGGGGAGACAGAGGAGAAAAATTCAAAGTGAGGCTCAGTGGCATCACAAAACTGGAAGGGCCCCTCCTCCAAAACACTTGGGGGGGACCCCCTCAGGTCTCACTCAGGCCACGTGCTGTGCTGAGGGGGCCCACTGCAGCCCTGGGCCCTCCCACGCTGTGGGGGCTGCAGGGCCTTTGTTACACCACTGGCAAGGCTTGGAACTGGCATTTTTGGAAACTGTGGCACAAGCCAGTGGTGATTATTTTTATATCCAAACAGTTTATGAGACATACTGAGTCATGTTGCAGTAAAATGTAGGCTGTGAATGTGTGGGTGCTTTAGCTGGATTCATTCAGGGACTTTTCCCAATCATAGCTGAGTTCATCTTCTAATAAATAAATGTGCAACCTAACTTTGGGGTGGAGAGTTGATGAGGCCAGTAGAGCAAAATCACCAGCTTTATTCCAAAGCTCTGCACTTCGAAGCTGTTCTAAGAACCAAGGAAGTGAGATTCATTTGATACACATAAACAAAAGGACCCAGGTCTTTAACAATGGGTTCTATATGCTTTTGTAACCTCTCTTCTGGGACTTAGAGATAACCTGAATGCAGAGACCACATTATTCATCAAGAAGAAAAGTATCAAGCTATTTTCAACAGGTCAATTGCTACTGACCACAACCTGAACCTTTGGCCTTGTTCTTTAGAAGACCTCTTTGGACATTCAGGGCCTTATTTAGAGTTTGGTGGATGGGGTTACTCTATCATAAATGTGACGGATATCCTGTCCCTCTTATTACAATTCCATTATGTCCTATGGACATCGTAATACGGCGGACGTAATATCAGTCACGTGTGTGACGGAGTAACCCATCCGCCAAATTCTAAATCAGGTCCTTAGTCACTTCAGAAGCACAAGAGGAAGAAGTAAAACCACCAGTCGTGGACATTTTTGGATGGGCACTTTTTAAGCAACATGCTGGTCCAACAAAAGATTAAAAAATTCTATCACAGATTATAGCCAGTTTGGGAAGAAAATTATGTGATGACAAATGCTGTTGATTTTGTGGGAACATCTGCATTTTCCAGGAAGCGGGCTGTAGATCTCATTTTTTGAATCAAACTTCACAATCTATATCACTGAGGTAATCAAGAATTCAATTGATTGGTGGCCTGACACAATTGATTAAAAGTGACTCCTCTTGAGAGTTAGAGAGGTGACATATTGTAACCATGCCATTAAAAATGTATAGCTTTCTTTACCTTCAGATTATAATGTGCATCTATTCAACGTACATTAACAATAGTGAACTAATGCCTCTTAACAAAGTAGGTCTATTGATTGCCAAGAAAATATTTAACAAACTAGTTGAGACTTCTTTTATCATTCTGGCAGGCAATTTAATTTGCCAGATCGAAACAGTGACATTGGTTGATGATGTTTTAACCCTTGTAGTCTAGTGATAGGGAATTCCTGAGAGATGTGTTCTCCTGATTACGTCCCTCTCTGGTAAATCTCAAAATACAGTACAAAGGGTGGGCTGGTAATGGCAGAATACTGCCTGCTTGATCAACCTGCAGCTCCACCTGTAGGGCAAGGGGCCCCAAAACTGTAATTGACAATACATTTCTAGATATTTATTGCTTCTATACAATCAATGACATGAAAGTCCTTCTGTGCCTTGAAACTGTTCATAATTCTTTATAAGGTACTCTACAAATTTTTATTCCAGACACAGATCCATTTTACAACCATCATGAATCTGTTCCTAGCAGAACCAGAAGGATCCTTTGAGACCACCTTGACAGATGTATCTTTCTTATACATTCTTTCACTTCTTGAGGTCCAGTCCTAAAGATGTTAACTCTGTTGATTTACATGAGGAAATAATAGGCACTGCCAAATTCAAACCACTATTAAATATTCTATTTACAATATAACAAAAACATCATACCTAATGAGGTTCTGAATGACATTTGATGGTCATATTAAGTATTGGTCCACAGCAAAAATAAATCTTGCGGATTACAAACTGGAATCAGCTATGGAAACAACAAACCCTTTTGAATGCAGCATATGGCCTTACACTGAAAGTCCCATCCTATGTAATATTTGGTTTTATCATTCTGCAAAACTATATAATTCTTCAAAACTATATTCCCATCCTTTGAGCAAGGCATGAAAAAGGTCACTTGAATGCCTGTTGCTGTACATTATTGTTTGAGGCAACAATTATTTTGCAGTTCCCTTTAGACTTGATGATGCCTTTGATAAGTCCTTTGTGGACATAAAATTCGAAAAGCAGAGAAATCTCCAGGTATTTACAAGATCTCAATGGATCTGTATTGTAGTACCCTGGGATTACCTCAGGATTTAGGAAGCCCATTTCTTAATGCTGAGAAATCCCATTTTACCTGAAAAAATGTCTTCTGGAAACGATATGAGCAGACTTGTCCCACTGTAAAAAGGGTACATGTAAGTGTCCTCAAAATTACTTCCAGGTCAGCACCATTGATTAGTCTCAAAATCATTAAGGTAAGAAGAAGCTTGCCGCCCATCTTAATGACTGGATTATAGGGATGCCAATCTGTGCTCCCTTCAAAGTTCATTCCAGCAGGCGATGAGTAAAATTGGCCTGGCATTCACGTTACATGTGTTGATAAAAAAGCACATTCAACTTAAGAAGTAACCGCTTCACATAAAATTTGTCCATTTGAAGGCAGTCTATGATAGGGCATTCGCCTATGTCAGGTGGCAGACTGAGGGAAAGATTCCTGAAGACTTTCAGGTGGTCAGCAGGGTCTGCCAAGGATGCAATTTCTTACCTGTCATTTCCAGTTTGTTTATTATTGAGGTGACTATATACTTAAGGATCACAATTATTGATTTCCCTAGATTGGGGGAAGAATTAATTAACCTTCTATTTACTGATTACGCTGCCCATCTGCCCAAATCTCTATTAGGGTTATTGACATGCTTAGGAGATTTTCTGCCTTCCCTTGTGATTATGGACTTTTTACCAGTGGGTCAAAGATGATTAATATCTAATGGAAGCACAATTTTCTGTCTTTTTTATGTAGGCTATAATGATAATTCAAAATACACACATAGGTCCAGAAAAGTTCACTTTTAAGGAAACATAGGACTTGTGTAATCATGGAATTTAGCGCACATTCTCAAGACACAGCAGTTTCCCAAATATTTAATATATATAAATCAAAAGCTCTAATTTCCAAAATGCAGCTCTTTGAAGAAATGTAGAAATCTCCATTTTGGCCACACAAGAGAAGGTATTTTTGCTTTCAGTACCTCAACTTCCATCAAGCACCACAGTAATCCCATTATTAGCTGAGCAAGGGACTTAACTATGTTAGCATATTCATGCCTGTACTGGGGACTTACCAATAAATCAAATATGCCAATCATGGATGAACCAAATACATACACATTTTGTATAGGAGCACTTGCATTGTAGCACTGGATAGCAGCGGTAAAGTGCCCAGAGTAACAAAAACAGTAAAATGAGAGTCCAGCACACATCAACAACCTGGGAAACAGAGGCAAAAAGTTAGGGGAAACCATGCCAAGGATGAAAAGTTTAACACATGTCCCCCCCAGCTGAAAGTGGGGAGCAACTACCCAACCTCATGGGAGTTCTCATCACTAAGGCGGATGAAACTGGACAGACCATCAGCATTGGCGTGTTCTGTGACAGGGCAGTGTTCCACCGTAAAGTCCATCCCTTGTAGGGAAATGGACCACCTCAACCGTTTTGGATTCTCACCCCTCAACTGCATTAACCATCTGAGGGGCCTGTGGTCAGTCTGAACCCCGAAATGAGTCACAAACAAGTAGGGTCTTAGCTACTTCAGCACCCAGACCACACAAAAGCTTCACGCTCTATGACACTCCAACTACGTACACTGGGAAATAACCTCCTTCTAATGAAGGCAACAGGTTGATCTAGGCCCTCTTCATTAAGATGTGAGAGTACTGCTCCAATACCATGCTCTGAGGCGTCCGTTTGCAGAACAAACTCCTTGGAGTAGTCAGGTGCCTTCAGCACAGGTGCTGTGCACATGGCAGCCTTCAGGGCATCAAAAACCGTCTGGCAAAACTCAGCCCAGATCACCTTTCTGGGCTGCTTTTTGGATGTCAATTCAGTCGAAGGAGCAACAATTGTGCCATACCACTTGACAAACCTACTATAGTATCCTGTGAGGCCTAAAAAAGCTCTCACCTCAGTCTGGGTCTTGGGAGGCTCCCAAGCCAGAATAGTATCAACACACATACAGTTGGGTAAGTGTAATAGCACGAAATGGGATGTAATTTGAAAGAACGGAGTTCTTTTAGACACCAGGTGGAAGGTTTAATGGGATTTATATTTTTAGATATACGGAATATTGATTAGGAGCTGAGACAAGGAAGGAAGTTTGAAAGCAACAGGTAAAATATTGCTAAGCACTTCATAACTAGTGTTAAGTATGAAAAGAGAGCACACTTTGGTGTTCCTGGTATTTGGAATCACCCTCATGTGTGCATGTGTTTTGTCACACTACACGGGTAAAATAATATGTAAATAGGTGATGTAATGACTTTATCTATTAAAACACAGGGTGATTTCCACCTAAAATAACATATAAGCATTTATGAATAGTGGCATGTGGATTAGCATGACAAAATACTTATGTGGAAACTTAACAGAATTTTGGACTCATTCAGATACCATATATTATTAACAGTTATGAGAAGCCCTCATGAAGTCTGTGGGTAGATGTGAACCCAGACGAAACACGTGTTGGCTTGGCTGTGGCTGCAAAATAATACAATAATAATACAATAAAGAAGAATATAAACACATGGAGTGGAACTTTGGACTTAAATTTTGGCATCTACCAATACTTCATTTTGGACTAGAGTGCTCCCCTTGTTGCATAATACATAGGGATTTTGTTTGTTTATCCCATTGAAGGGTGTTTAGGGGAACAACCTTGAGTAGCACCGTCCACAGGATAATTTGTGATTATATAGTGAGCGCTCTTTTTCCCTTAAAAAAACCCTTTTGTGTTTATAGTTAGATGGTATACATTTTTGGCTGTAGGCGTGCCACCTGGCCACTCCCCACCTGGTGTCTCAAGTACACCAAAGAACCCTGCCCTATTTGGCACTTGCTTTCCTTAAATATCTGTCTAGCGGTTTCTGCCCCCCTCTCCCTCAGGGGCAGATCGGCCTAATTATAATAGGCCAGTCTGCCCCCAGGAGGGGCATAAATGGCCTAAAAATAAATTGCCACCCAGAGGAGCGGCCTTTGCCCAAGGGGCCGCTTCCCGTATTAAATTTAAAAAAAATAAAAAATCCCTGGTGTCTAGTGGACATTTCTGCTGCCCGATCGCATTTCCTCTCCTTTCATGCCTCTCTCACCCTCTCCACGTGATCGGAGGAGAAATGCTTTTGCATTTCTCCTCTGATCCGTGCTGCAAGCTGAGCTTCCAGCACGGAGAGGCAGGCCTCTGATGAGGTCAGCACGTGATTGCGCGCTTACATCATCAGGCGCCACAGGGGAGGGTCGGGTGGGGGTGGAAGGGGAAGCTATTCCCCTTCCATCCCTGCCCAGCGGAGGGGGTGACAGGCCCTCGGGGGCAGCTTCCCCACTGGGCCCCTAGCTGGACGTAACAGTTATGTCCTGGGCTCCCAAGGGGTTAAAGGAGTAATCAAATTTACATACCTCTTGAGCCCTCCACACTTGATTAATAAATATACAATTCATGTGGTACTTGTATACCGTGAATCTACCAAAAAAGTCAAGCATAGAGTCAATGAGTGACTGGAGAGGTAGCTGCTTATTGGGGTGTTACTTTGATTTTATATTGGTGTTAGACTTTTCATCCTTGCCGTGGTCTCTCGTAACTTTTTGCCTCTGTTCCCCCAGGTAGTTGATGTGTGCTGGACTGTGATTTTACTGTTTTTGTTACTCTGGGCGCTTTACCACTGCTAACCAGTGCTAAAGTGCAAGTGCTCCTTTACAAAATGTGTATGTAATTGGCTATCCATGATTGGCATATTTGATTTACTAGTAAGTCCTTAGTAAAGTGCACTAGAGGTGCCAGGGCCTGTAAATCAAATGCTACTAGTGGGCCTGCAGCACTGGTTGTGCCACCCACATAAGTAGCTCTCTAATCATGTCTCAGACCTGCCACTGCAGTGTCTGTGTGTGCAGTTTTTAACTGTAAATTCGACTTGGCAAGTGTACCCACTTGCCAGGCCTAAACCTTCCCTTTTCTTACACGTAAGGCACCCCTACGGTAGGCCCTAGGTAGCCCCAAGGGCAGGGTACAGTGTATGGTAAAGGTAGGACATATAATATTGTGTTTTATATGTCCTAACAGTGAAATATTGCTAAATGTGTTTTTCAGTGTTGCACGGCCTGTCCCCCTCATAGGTTAACATGGAGGCGACCTTTAAATCTGATTAAAGTGTAGATTCCCTTTGAGAGCGAATGGACATGTGGAATTTGGGGTCTCTGAGCTCACAATTTAAAAATACATCTTTTAGTAAAGTTGATTTTGAGATTGTGGGTTTAAAAATGCCACTTTTAGAAAGTGAGCATTTTCTTGCTTATAACATTTCTGTGACTCTGCCTGTTTGTGGATTCCCTGTCTGGGTCAGTTTGACAGTTGGGCTGGTTGCACCTCACACTAGACAGTGACACAAAAGGAGCTGGGGTGTAGTCTGCATTTCCTGATGAGCCATCTGTGCCAGGAGGGAGGGGAGGAGTGGTCACTCACACATGAAAGAGCTGTGCCAGCCCTCACACAATGCAGTCTCCAACCCCCTACTGAGTGTCTGGAGCCTAGCCTGGGCAAGTCATGATTTCACATTCAAAAGATACTTTACTTTGAAGTAGGCCTACTTCAAAGGAGAAATTGGGTATAAGAAGGGCACCCAAAACCACAGACTTTAGAACACTTCTGGATAGGAGCTGTAGAGCTGAGGAAGAAGAGCTGCCCTGCCTGTGACTGTGCTTTGTGGCGCTATCCTGCAGTTGCTGCTTCTGCCAGAGTAAGAGGGCAAAGACTGGACTTTGTGTGCCTTCCAACTTGTGAAGATCTCCAAGGGCTTGATTTAGAGTTTGCCTCCTGTTGTTTGAAGCAAAGACTTCTCTCTGCCAGCACCTGGAGTCTCTGGAGAGACTCCTACTCTGCCCTGTGGTGCCAATCCAGTTCCTGGGACCCTGAAAGGAGAAGCTGGCAGCTTAAGAGGAGGAAATCCACGCACAGAGCGCCGTGTGGGGAAAAGATCGACGCAAATCCGATCTGCGGCTGAAGAAATGACACGCCGCCAGCTTCGCGGCTGAAAGTCGACTCACGGAGCTGAAGAAACGATGTGCAGCATCGCTGACGGAGACTTGGAGATCGAAACCCACACTGCGTGGTTTTTGGATCATCGTGCGGCTGGATTTCCGACGCAAGCACAGCTGGGTTTGTGAAAACAACGCAAGGCCTGCCCGGACCCGAGAGTGCTGACCAGATCAACGCATCGCTCTCCTGCAGAGAGAAGGAACGACGAAAGGAGAAATGACGCAAGGTCCCGCTCGTGAGTGGAATCGATGCATCGCAAGCCCTTTTTGATGCACACTCGCCCCTGCGGGGTTATTTTTGACGCATCCAAAGTACATTTTCACGCTAACAGTGTTAGTGTGTGTTTTAAACTACATAAAGACTCTTTTTGCTTTTTAATTGATAACTTGAATTGTGTACTGTGGAATTTTGTCGTTTTGGTCTTGTTTTGTTTAGATAAATATTTCCTGTTTTTCTAAACCTGTGTTGTGTCGTTTTGTAGTGTTTTCATTAAGTTACTGTGTGTGTTGGTACAAATACTTTACACCTAACACTCTGAAATTAAGCCTATTGCTCTGCCAAGCTACCAAGGGGGTAAGCAGGAGTTAGCTGAGGGTGATTCTCTTTTACCCTGACTAGAGTGAGGGTCCTTGCTTGAACAGGAGGTAACATGACTGTCAACCAAAGACCTCATTTCTAACTAATCTCATTTAGGTTTTTCGTTGCCCTTGCATCCCCTTGCGTGGTGCAAAGGGGATGAATGACCTTGATAAATATGCCCCCAAGCATTTAATTTTATCTGTCAGAAAAACGTGGTAATGGCTGCTTGTACTTTACAAGGACATAATTATCATTGGTGCAGAGGGTGCAGTGGTACCATGGCTCAGGGATGTGGGTGGCCCACTGCACTGCAAATATGGTTTCCTTTTATTAATCATCCATGTGGCAAATAGACCATTTCCTTTTTTGTGTTAGAGACCATTGCACCCTTTCTAGATCAGAGGTGTTTGATAATTATTTTAGCATGGGGAATACGGTTTCCTGATGATCATATTACCAAAAAGTAATTAACAGGCAGAAATGTTTCAGAGCTACTGATCCTGGCTCCTCCCAAGTACAAAACTGGACAACGCAGAGATGATGCTTTATCATTAGCATTGGTGCTCTTCAGTGTTTTGTAATACAAAGCAGCAAAAAGGGCAGCACTGATCAACTTTTGTGCGCAAAAGATTATTTTTGCACCAAAAGTTGACGTAAGCGGACATTCAAATGCCAATTCGTCAAGTAGCACCAAACCCCTTATAAGTTAAGCAAAGATGATGGGACAGGGCATGAGAAAAAGAAACACTCCTAGGATGTCACACAAAGCCAGATAAACTAAAGTCAATCAAAGCAGCCTGGTCAGGCTTTTCTTGGAACCCTTGGACCTAATAAAATTAGGGACCAACAATGAGCAAAACAAAAATTGTGTGCTTGTTGTACAGACAAAACATGATATTTCTACACTACGCATATTACACAGTTTACCCTTGCGTGACTGCCCATGCGCAGAGATTTGTACTGGAGCATGTGACTCACTCGTCTTTGTAATGTCGCTCAATGTTACATCACGTTTAATGCCGCACAAACAGGGTGCTTTTCAACGCAGCCACAGCCAGTGAGACCTTGCGTTTGTCGAATTATAAGTACATCGACTTGCTGTTCACATTTCATTGAAATGGTGTCTTACTCCAATCTTTCTAAAATGTGTTCAAACGGTCACCCTCCTTTCCTACACCTGTGAAATGGTATCCAGTTTACCAGCGGTGGCTCCTCTGCTACGGCTGAGAAGCATCACCCCCCCGGCCAGCAACCTCAAAAGTTGAAAAATAAAATTATAAAAAAAGGTTTATAATAGTTTTCTTTTTCAACTTGGGCCTGGGTGAGACTTGGGGGCGGGGCCATTGTGGTCAGTAGATGGAGGGGGAGTGGTGTGAACTGCCATCAGTATGCTTGTGGGTTTGTCCAGCTGTGTCTGGACGGCCAAACCCATATGCGCACCAAGCAAGCTGCATTGCCAGGTTGAGACAGCAGGCACAGGCTCCCAGTCTTCCAGGGATCGCAAATCGAGGGCGCTCAGGCCAATCCTGATGCTGCAAGCAGTATGAGAGCTGCATCAGGATTGGCCACAGGGCAGGCTCAGAGCCTGTGCCTGCAATGAGAGGAGCAGAAGACTGTCGATCCGGCGGCCGGCAGGTATGTTATTTTATGGTTGCTTTGTTTCCGTTTGTTTTTGTGTCATCCACCGCTTCCCCCACCCCACCTCCCAGCCCTGACACTGCCGTTACTGCAGCTTACTACACTTGAAACATCTGAAGACCTTTTAACCAAAGTTTTTAGAGTTCTAAGTTTCATCAACTGTTAAAGCTCTCGCTAGTCATGAGTATACATCACAATTAAAGGGCAGAGGAACTGCAGTGATGAGGACATTCTTTTAAAGAAATCATCAATTTTAATCACATTTAGTTCTCTTGTACCTTGCAACTATTTATGCGTGTCCAGAGGCGCTCAAATTCCTTCATACTCAGCCTTCCATCGGCGTTCAGCTGTGCACTGATTTAAGGAATACAGACTTGTATGATGAATATGAATACATGTAACTAGAGCATTTTTACATTACCTTAGGACTTTATCATCCCGGCAAAGTATAATACATCTTCTGCAGTGGGATTTTTTTATATTTTGAATGCATAATGTGCTGTGCATCTTGTAGGTTTGACAAAGAATATTAATATAAAAATACAATACTGAATTAGAATGTAGCAACCACGTCATATGAATATAGAAATAAAATATATGGCAAATGTGTGAGATCAAGCTACGGAATAATGGGGAGTTAGGAAAAAATATAGATTGGATAGTGAGGCGGTAAAAGCTGAAGTAGTTATATTTAGGCAAACACTGCAATGGTAAACGGGTAGAGGGTGATAAGCTGAACATCCACCAGTGAGACTTTAAAAATACAGTAGGCATAAGGTATAGTCCTGAGGAGAGATTGCTTGAATAATTACAGTTAAAAGATGTGTTCTGATTTGAAGAAGAATATTGATTAGGCCGCACCAATCAGTAAATCAAATGTAATGGTATTTGAGAGTCCCCAGCGCTTGGTTTTTTGTTGCAGAATAGTGTCATTCAGGTGCATTTTGCTTTCGATATGAAACCCATTTTATACTCCTGGGGCCATATTGTAAAAAGTGCACTGAGGTACAACAGGCGTTTACACACTCTTTTTACTCCCATGGGACACTTTGATGTTACTTATGGTTAGAGATGCTTGAGCAGCCCCTTCTGTAATCCAGATCATGCAGGCGCTAGGTGTGCATGGGCACAGTCTCAACGGGGCATTCGAAAAATGTCATGGGGGCATTGCCCTTTCATGCCATATTACAGAGAGGCAGCTGATGCGAACAAACCTTCAGGAGAGTCAGTTTACCTGAAGGGATCCCCTAAAAGGGGGGGGAAGGAATTCCTCAGGGATCACCTAGAAGGCAGGTGTAGTTACTCACTACATCCGCCAGTAGGGGGATCTCTGCTTCACCCTTTGAAATGCATGTGAGGTTGCTGTCTGTACAGCGGAAGGCAGACCAGAAACTTCAAAGAACCGGTCCTCCTTTTACTGATGTGTTGTTACCAATGCAGGTGCGGGTTCATGCAAACGCTCTTAACAGCACATTTGCAATATTAGTGTGAACTGCCCCGCTTCCTTCTCAGCGCACACACAACAGTGCGCCACAGCTCTATTTATAAAATGATCACTGGTTCTCTTTATCTGCCCTCTGGGCCTTTCCTTTCGAAATGTATTAACTTTCATCAGCACAATTTTGGGTATAGATGTACTCATGACTACCATTCAATCATTGGCTCAGATTCAGAGTTTGTTAAAATAGACCGGTACCTGGAGAAGAGTTTTTCAGGTTCGAACAAGGCTTCATGTACATTCTATATTCATCATACTAAAATCCACATATTTTTCCTTTTTTTAGCACACATTTTCCTCTGTGGTGTGACCTGTCGAAATATGCTAGGAGCAACAGCAGAGGTATGATTATCAACACACAATTTGGAATTTCGACTCCTAAGCAAACAGGAGTTTGCAAAGGGATGAGACTTACTATCTAAACTCATTGCAATGAGCTGTGAGATTAGCAGGTAGCCATCTCTGCTAATAAGGAAACTGCTTAATTTGACATCTTACATTTTTCAAGCTCTTTTTTAGAAAAGCTAAACTGTGAACTTATAGTTTTTAAAAAGTTGTAATTTGCTTTTCAAACATGTAAATAATAACTTTTCCACTTACAACACATTTGGGATTGTTTGTCCTTTTTTCACACTGCCCCATCTTCAGTCAAAGTCCTTCCCCTATCGTTTTCTACTCATCTTTGGGCTCTTACTTTTACCTTGCTATACCAACCTGCCAATGTAACAAGCATTTTCAATGCAACGGGTCTCGCATTTGCTCGAGTTAGAGCTATTAGCATTGTAAAGAAAATAAAATCGCACTATGTAAAATGCAGCGCGATCACGCTGCGTGGAAAATAAACAGATAAAGTAGTCCGGACCCCATGATGAAAACATCGAACCTCGTATGTTTTTAGTAGTTTACCGGTGCTGTGTAGGTGGGCGAAACACCTGAAAAGGCATGACGTATGCATGCCTTTCACAAATGAAAGCAAGGGGATTTTAAAAGGCAAGGCCACAAATCAATGTAAGTGACTGACTTGACCTGGCCGTGGTTTGAAGCCCAAAGAGAGATTACAGAATGGATGGAGTGCTTTGCGCTCGCCAATAAAAATGAGCAGCTGACGTTTTCTTCTGAAAAGTGGGAAGGACTAAAAGCGGAAAGAATCTGACTTATAAGTAAGCTAGTTCTCACTTCAAACAAAATATATCATCAAAAGTACCAAGCTCTTCAATGATGTGCATCAGCCTCATCTGTACATGGTAGGTGTTCTGAATTTCACAGTCCTGTAGGTGATGTACATGTCACCAGCATCAATTTCTACCTTGTTGGTCTTATTTCATAGCTCTTTACACATGTTAACTACATTACATTCTCCATATATTGCAGCCCATGGAGAGTAAAAAGGAGTAGGAGGAGGAAGAGTGGAGGCAATGAGAGAAAAACATGTTAATTACTTAGTGTAACAAAAGGAAATCTAACTGTGATCACCTCAGTGAGCATATACATGCCTGTAGTGGGAATACTTATGGTTTGTTGGCAGATTAAGTTTGACATGATCAATAAAAATACTTAAATGTTTAACAAGAGCTTACCTTTCAACATATACCAATATGGTGGTGCTGAATGCACTATAAGAGTTAATTGTCTTGGTTGAGAATCAAACTTGTGGCCATACAAATACCCCCTGGATGAATTATGATTACCCCGCGGGAGCCGAGATTCAGCACAGAATATTTTATGGAAAACATTTTGTCCTCATACCAGTATCCTTTCAGAACCTATAGTGACTTTTGAATGGACATTATGCGCTACAATCATTGTGATGTGTTACAGCCCGTTTTTCTGGCTTAGATTTAACCACGCATCAGTTCGGCCTCAAAGCCATCTTGTTTAAAATGGATGCTGAGTAGCGGTGTTCATTCTGTGATTATATTTTTCACTTGACACTACATGCAGCAAAATGTGAATTATTTAAGTATGACATAGAATTCTTGAAGAACTCAAGAGGGGAATCCTTCTACTTCACAGTGTTCTTTCTGTTAGCACAATGCATTGCATTTATTCACGGTTGATTATCTAACTAGTTTGTCCAACACCTCCAGATTAAATTAGGTCAGAAGTAGCAATCAATGTTTACGTGGTGTGCTAGTGCTGAGATGGCAGAGTTAGATGACGTCTAGAGAATAACAAATTAGGATTTGTTGGAACACTGTTTGCACCATGCTGACTTTAAGTTTTGTACAATTTTAAACAAGAAAACTGTACACAAACCCTTGAAATGGGAGGTGAGGCAGATTTTTTTATTTGTTTCTATTAGGTATGCTGTCCGATTTCCTACTGATTTTGCTGCACATTTGAGATTTAGTTTACTTCCCAACTTTGCCTATTATTTTGTACTATTTCTATTAGTGACAGCCTTCATGGCAAATTATTTCTATGTATTTTAATGAAATCGCTACTGCATTAGCAGTTTTTAAAATTGATAGATTACAGTTTATATTTTTATAAACCTTCTAAATGCCTTTTTACAATTTAATCTCAAACATTATTTGTGAGTCATTGCATTGCTTTCTTATTGAATGAAATGCTGTATTGAATCGTGTCTCTGAGGACACATTACCTCATAGAATTTGGAGTTAACACTATCTCCGAACCACTCAATGTTTGAGCGTGCCACTGTCATGCAGCTTTTTAGGGTACAGCACCACCACAGCAGCAACCACTTAAGTAATTTTACTTTCATATCCACAGTTATATGACTTCATGATTCTATGTGTTCAGTCAAAAGGAATATTCACAATGTCCCTGAATTTGTATGTTCTGGTAGAGAAAGTAAGTATTGTAGATGGCAGAAGGGTCAGGAAAGATAATCAAACAAAACCTCTAAAAGAAAGATCTACCTCCATTGCACATCATTCATGGAATACGAGCAGGATGCAACAAAATGATCCACTTGATTCCAATATTAAATACAGTTGCACCACATGAGTACAACAATGTCACAAGCAATAACTATGAAGACTTTCAAAACATTCTTTGTTTGTGCAACTGATGTGCCCTGTCTCCATGAAAGGCAAATTGGAATGGGATATCCATTTAAGCAAATACAAGGATAATGATTTCAGCAAATACTTTCTACGTTTTTTTACAGCACTCCATTCCTCAATAAAAATCAGTGAACAAATTACTGACAAAGTTCATTAAAAGGATACATCCATCAAGGTTAAAATTCCTCTGCATGCATCCAAAGTGAAACCTCCTTCAACAGCAGGAAATGTTTGATCTAGGAATTAATATATAGATAAGTAATGTTAGGTAGAGTTAAAACAGCATTTCATAATATGTATGTAATGTCTCTAATCACATAGGCTAAATGAGTCATGACACATAGAGCCTGCAAATAACAGCTTTTCTTTAATTTATACAATAACCCATATTTTGTATACCTTTATGATCTCCAAGCATCATCCTTCAAATCCTCTATCTTCTGGACACAAGGACCACGCAAGATTTCAAATTAACATAGCATTAATATTTGAATGTTGCTATGGGGAACGAGTGTCCAAACACGGAGGAGTGACGCAGACCCCTGCCATCCATTCAGGGGGCTCCCACTTAACCCATGACCAATTAACATCTGTGAAACTCAGGGACTTCTCATCGCATTCTGCAGACTGGAGCTATCATTTTGTGTTACTCCACTACCCAAACAGTAATGCGTAATTTTGCCAGAGGCGTTGAAACTCTTTACCCTAAAAATAAATGAAGGAGGAGTCAGATTGAATGCACTTGGGAAGGAGGTGAAGCAGCAGCATACAGGCAAGGCTGGACTGGCCTTCCACTGCATCAGGAATTTTCCTGGGAGGCTGGATGGGTTGGGGGCTGGTTTTGTGACTGGGGTCGTTTTTGCAGCAGTGCTGTAATATCGGCCTCCAGTAACAAAATAGGCGGGCCTAGCAAGCATAATGACTCGCTTCTCACTCTCATCGTTTATCAAGCAGTATTCATGCAAAAATGAGTGTCAAGGTTAATATCTCTGATGATTAATCTTCCTGCTGGTGGAAGACTGGACTTTTCTCCACTGGCAGTTTAGATTTATGTAAAGTAATAGTGGTTTAATATGAGTGGTGCAAAGAGAGTGTACATTCAGATCGCAGAACTATATACAAGGTGCATAGACCAATGGGTTAATGCTTTAGTTACACAGAGCCTTTGTACCTTGCATTTCATAGCTTACAATCATAATATAACACAGTGAGCTAAGCACTGCCTGCCTGCAAACTTCACGGTGCAGGTTTGAAAGGTATGTTTTTCCCCAGTCTTTCATTATCCTAATGTTGCTAAAAGTGGCTTGTTTGGGTAGAAATACATTCTTATTAGTAAATCCACCCCCAACTACTGTGTTAGATTTTGAATCCTGAGTTTGTGCTTCTCTAGACCAAAATCTTGTAAAAAATGTAAATGTTTACCTTTATAGATGATATGTAAATACTAAACCTGGTATTCCCTTTTGTCTTATGTCACATTTCCAATACACTGATTTACACACATATGATTCATTGTCGTGTATGTGTGTTTGATGTTCTGAAATCCTACAATGGTATGAGAGGTGCTGTAATACAAGTGACATACATGTGAGGGAGGGGCTATAGAGAGATGAGGGGCACTGTTGGAGGGTGACAATGAGGGAATCATTGAAGGCCCCCAACAATCATTGTTGTATCCAAGTGCACTTTAAGGTGATCATTTACTATGCTTTAAAAGCTTATACAATTTAATACATACTGAAAAATGTGCTATAGAATGCACCATTTCTGCAATTTTTTACCAAATGTTTTGGGGGGAACCCCCTAATCCCTTTTGTAGTGGTGAGTTTTGCTTGCTGCTCTAACTTGCTATGCACTGACGGGGGCTGGTCTCACAAAAGTTGTCATAATTATTTCTTATGTACTCATATTTATGTACTAGTACTGTGAAATTATTTAATAATGAAAACTAATGTTGACACAAAATGTGATGCTATTAGTGGCCGCCATCAAGTGAAAGGCCTGTACATGTTTTATAAAATGTGTTAACTTAGTGATGAGAAAAAATGTTCTGTCTCTTTAAGAACAAGTTCTCTGAAAAAATAAATGTTGAAATAATATGATTATTTCTTGGGTTTCTGCTTTGCCTTTTAGCAGAGCAAGGCCAGAGCTGATGTTGAATGTCTGCCAAAAGAACTGAAAACACTTGTTCTCTGCTGTGTCTCAAGCAAGCAAGGTCACCACATGTAGTTATCTGTCTGCCAAGCTGAGCTAAAGTATCAACTGCTTGAGATCATCTTCCAGAGGATTACAAGCTTTTTATTATGAGTTTTTAATGTGTTCATACTAATGGAATGTGTTTCTCTCGAGGGGAAGAACTGATTTGAAAATGTTTCTACTTCTTAACTATCGTCTGGCAACAGTGTATTTTGAAATGGCTGAACAAAGACTTTAACTGAACAGGGCGGAAATGTGCATCAGATACATCAATTAATATTGTTTGGGCTTACGCAAAAGGAAGAAGCAGAAAAATACAAAGTATTTAAAGCTAATATTAGGATCCTTTCTGATGAGCTGATATTTTATGATTGGATGATTCCTATCCATATGAAGTTTTTAGCCAATCACAGACGTTTAGCAAGTTTAAGTTAATGTTTGAGAATCAGACATTTGGGGTTCATTGCTTCCTGGTTTCCAGAGACTTAACTTCTCATTCTTATGATCTGTCACTTTGACATTTCATGCTTTGCCAGTCAGTCTACTCACATTCTGGTATTTTATTATTTTGAATTATGTTTCTTACGCTCCATGCAATGATGCTGGTGCTTACTTTAGCACTCAATGCTTACAGCCTGTAGCACTTTGCTGCCTGTCTTAAATAATGAACTTGATGGTTCAGAGAACATAGAGTCCACATTCTGTAACTGTCACCCCTTTTCCTTGCCCTAGTCCTGATGCTGATGCAGCTGACCCCCTGATGAAGCTATGCTGAGTTGCTGAATTCTTTACGATTGGTAAATATACTACTCTGTAAAATGTTATTTGTCTTTCGTTTTACAGGTAACATCTTCTACTGTTTTAAGTCTGCTGCTATTTTTCATAGAGCCATAGCTAGATGTTTTCTACATGATAATGCTAATTTGAGGTTAGTGAGGTGTTTTTCTCTATGCCTATGTTTTGACATTGTTTTATTGCTGAATCAAATATAGTTTTTCTCTCTTACACAGATATTCATGTTATTGACTTGTGTTCGGACTATTGAGTTTATTGTTTTATTTGCTTTGTTTAAACTAAGATTCTTAAGGTCAATCCATCAGCCTGTGATACTTCTTTATTTGTATCATTTGGTGTTGAGAATTATTTTCGTGACCTTAGCATTGTTAAGATAGGGAAATAAATATTTTAATTGATACTAAAAGGTGTGGTTATTCGTGGCCAAATGGGTCATGGTACTTCGTATATTGATTCTTTGGTGATTATTATTATTGTTTAATTTTGTTTTTTATGTGTCAATAATAATCAATATGTTAATCAATATAATCTAAACAAGTCAAAAGCTTTATCGACCTTAAAGCAGCATCCAACCACTTTCTATTATGAAATAGATAAGCCAAGGGTGTGCTAACAGGTTCCCAATCCGGCTCTGCATACAGGTCATTGTAGCTTGCAGTAAAGAGCAAGTGTAGTTATGCATGATATAGAAAACAGTATTGTTCTGAAATGGAAGGGGAGAGTCTCCATCTGACCAATAACTGAGACTGGAAAAGACAGTGACATCTGATTTCTTAAAGGGGAATCGACTTCAGAACTGAATCTTTTGCTCACTCTTGCTAACATGACTCAGCAAAAAACTATTTATTTGGAGTTACATTGGGTAAAACACGTCACTTCAGCTCCAGCATTTTTTTCTCAAAACAGGAACAAGAGTGCATCAGTACATTCATGTTTGACAATGGACGGTAATAATAGGCCCCTTTTTACTTCTTCAGGGCAAACATTTCTTCTGGAAATTAGAATCATTGAAAATGCTCACCTGCCGCAGAATTGCCCAAGTTTACAGGAATTGTGTTACAAAAGTACAGTGACAAAGTGATAAAGAATGCCCAGATCTTCTGGACTAGTTCCTAATATAGCAGTACATGGGGTCTCTTTGTTTGGGGCTACCCCTGATTACAGATGAATAACAATGAAGGAATAGATTTAAGGGTCATGACTAAGAATCAATTCACAAAAAGTTGTAAAATTGTGTTTTAATGTTTGCAAATCGATTGTGACAGCAACCCATTGTTACATTCAGTGCCAAACTGCAATTTGGAAAGGGCGCCCTAAGCAAACCCCTTCCACGTTGTGATTCAGTAGCCATTTCTAAACTAATTTTGCAATTCAGTAATTGGATTTAGTAAATGCCAACAGCCATTTTGCAGTAGCAAACCATCTACTTTTGAGGATCACAGAGTTTGTAACCACAAAATGGCTTAGTATATCTTGACCTAAGTTATATGATCTGTTGTGTGATGATTGAGTTCTTGTTCTTGGCGGTTATCAGTCTTCTGGTTACCAGTTAGTTCCAAGCTCACTCAATCGTCCATTTCTTAGCATCTAGCCTAGTTAGATTTGACTCTACATAATAAAGAGCTGGCATGAATCTTACCTTGAGAGATCATATCGTTGAGAAGCATCTGCAACTGTGAAGCATCTATTTCTGAGCCCTTCAGAGAAACAAGGAGCAATGTTTAGAGCATATCGGTTTCACATTTAATTCTCTCTTTAAGGTACATATAAAGATAGACAATGATTTTGTCTTCACTGCTGATTTAGAAGTAGTGAATAAAGAAAACTTCTGCTCGGGTTAATAATTTCTTGGCATCAAAAGCTAAAAGGGACTGCATTGGTGCTGATGCTAATGTCATTGCCAAACACATTCCTGTTTTTTACACTAAAGTTAATTAGGGCCAGTTGGACTCTGATTGCTTTTTCTACCATTTGACGTGGTAGCAAAACAAGCACAGAATTTGGATGATATGAGAAGATGTATGCAAATTCCATGTCAATACAACAGTCCTATTATTTTCCCCATTATGGAAAGTGGGTGTGTAAGTTATGACAAACGTAACTGAGATAGTAGGAGTAAAATTAGTTCACTGAGTGTTTATCAGGTGTGCACAGTCTCACTGTGGCACTGAATGGTCTCCTAAATTGTGGCTATGTTTCCCAGTGTTGTGTCTCTAATTTCTAATGTCCGTTTCTTTGCATGGTATATGTCTGAGCGAGTGCTGTGTGTAAAAGATTCTTGAGTCAGTACACAACTCTTGTGATGTGATGAAATGTTGATGCTTGTGTGAGAAGAAACAAGTTGATGATCCAAATGTGGATGACCACCTAAAGAGAATAGGCCAGGTATGAAGCAGTAGGGTCAAAGGCTAGGTTGCCACAGTAGTTTCCAGGTAACCTTAATGAAGCCTTTTTACAGATAGTCCTCTGAGGTAACATATTTTTAAGGGCACCTATGATCTCACTGAGGGAGAGACACGGTTCCCAAATCCTCAGGTGTGTTTCAGTGAACCAACTTCCAGGATAGATCCTGAGATAACTCCTATTTGGGGTGAACCACTAGTATTCACACGGCTATGCAGCACTGAAGTAAAGGTGATATTATTTCTTTGATTGTCTGGTTGGTGCTTGGTGTTACTGTTAGAGAGGTTTGGGAGTGGAGGCAGCTATTTTAATTAATCCAAACAGAGCAGGAAAGAAGTCCCTGGAGTTATGTACACATTGACTGTGACTACACAACTAAAAAGGGAAACTTAATTCAAACTGTTCTAGTTAGATTTATTTATTCTCACCAAAAAATGATATTTGGAGTTCACACTATGAAATGTAGTCATCTTGGTTTACCAGCAAAACATGAATAATGCATAGTCAAACAAACGTAAATGAATATTATGGTGGCCATACCGGCATAAGGATCACATGAGGAGAGAAGTACTTATTAGGTAAATAAATATGGGTGGAGTGATTTGCCTAGTTAAAGTTAAATAATCAAAAGAATAAAGAAAAGCATGTCACACCAAATTAAATGAGGTAAACACTTGCTTACATTAATGGTACTTCTTCACCTGATGTATGCATGTACATGGTATTTCTGTTATTTTTATGGTCACAGGTTTAATAGCCGTATGTATATATTGTATTTCTGAAGCCCAAACTTAGCCAAGATGCAGCAGAGCACTGTACATCTCCAAAGCCAAGCAACAAGAGGAGAGGAAGCTGGGTGGTACATGGTTAAAACATTGTGATGTAATGTTCTTTAAAGAGGTGAGTCTCCAACTCTTTCTTAAATTGCTGAAGCTTTGGGGTGGTCCTGATGGATGTTGCTCTAGAGCCTGGGTGCATAGACAGAAAAGGCATGTTGTCCTGGTTTTTCTTTTTTTACACTTCGTAGCCTGCAGTGTGATGGTGTCCTGGCTTCTGGTCTTCCAAGAACCACCCGAGATGGTAAGCTTTCTGCTAGAGAAGGAGGTGCTGGCCATTGCAGCTTTGCAAAAGCTGCAGCTGATTTTTAAGATGGCACAGGCAGACAGGCGGAGACAATTGACTTCTATTAGGATGTGGGTGATGTGACCCTATTTTCTCAGGTCCTAGATGATACATTATGCAGGTTGTAGGGCGCCCTTAAGAGGAATCAATGTGGAGTTGGGTAGGCAATGGAGCAGGGTTTGAGGCAAGAGTATAAGAGCTTGAAGAGCAGTTTTCTGAAGTCACTTTCTGGAAGAAATAGTTTAACTTTCTTTAGAAAAGAGAGCTGGTACAGTACGTCCTGGTTTTTAGGCAGTCTGATCCTTGAGGGTAAGGTTGGTGTTCAGGCTGAATCCAAATCCTTTGGCATTCAGTGAAAGTTGGAATTTGAAGCCATCAGGGTTTTAGTGGTACATCCCCAGAGAGACTTGTGATGATGGACGAGGGTAGGACATCCACTTCATAAGAAGTGACCTTGAGGGAGTTAAGTATGTCATCAAGATCTATGAGAGATTGGGCTTTAACGGCTGTCCATTCCGGGATTCGATGAGGAGGGGTGGGTGTAATGGCTGTAGTTTGAAATCTTCTGTATTTAATCATGAAAGGAGTAGTTGATGGCATTGCACATTTCGGTGGAATAAGGAATAGGTGGGTCCACCTGGGGTTGATGCAGTGCTTGAATATCATGCTTCTGTTGGTGGTTTCATTGTTAGCGTTGGTTTAGTACTTTGCATTGGCTAATGTCTTTGACAATTCTGTTATGAAAAATAAATGTTTAAGCCTATACTGAATGTTTTCAGGTTTGGCTTATTGGAGGCACAACTTGGTTTAATATAAAGTTAGTGTTATCAAGCAATCTGTGAAATGTTGCACGGAAGGACTGTTTTGATTCTTGTTGTGCAGGATTTTGTTGAAACTGTTCATATAAAGAAATTAACTTTGAAGAACAGTCAAGCTGAATGGCTGCAACATTTTTATTTATTTTGCCATTTGTTCACCAATTCATTTAGCCCAGGACAAAACAATTTCGGACCCAGAAACAGAAGCCCTATGGTAAGCTCCTTTTGATTTGCCTCCACCTGCTATGATTTCATTCATTCATAAAAGACATCTTAATGCAATGGCAGACCACAATGCTGTTGCTCTCAGCTAATAAAAGCCCTTAAAGGAAGCTTTTGTCAAAATCTTTGATGTTAGCTTCTTTGAGACCATACATTAGAACGACTGTTACCTTTCTGCATAGCTTCTTAATAAAGACCGAGGTGCATATGCAGCATATGACCCAGCATACAGAGAAAAACCGATAGATGAGTAGGATTTTGTCAGACTAGATTCCATTTCACAATCTCCTGGGTCGTGAGGAGTAGCATTCTAAGATGCATTAGACGAACTTCTGGCTATGTTTGCAAGAATTTTTGTTTTACTTTTAAACCATAGGCATGTGAGACTCAAAACTCATATCTTTCAATCTGTTTCCTATCATTTCTGTCATAACTTCACGTAATGCGAGAATCAGAAGAGGCTGCTTTATATTGACTCAAACGATACTCACATGCAGCATCTGGTACTTACAATACAGAATGTTCCTCATATGCTTTGCAGGTGGTTGCCCATCGTAAAGACATCTACCACAGCAATTGCCCAAATGTTAAGATGAATAGGGAATCACCAATATTCCTCCAGGGGGATGGGAATGAATCCTGATCTATTCAGGTATCAAATAAAAATGCTTGATTGAACAATCTGCTATTCATAATGGGAGGTCGCGCCTGCAGCGCTTCCACTTATAAAGGTTGCTAAGCAACCAATTAACCAATATAGAGGCTTCATGAGGTTTTTTTTAAATAGGGATGTGCGTGGTGCACAGGCCTCACTCTCTTTTAACTTTAAATTAGGATGGTATGGTGATAACAACTCTGCGCCTGCTCTAGCTTGATTGCCGCAGGATTAATAAGAAAGTGGTAATGGATGCCTCAGGGGCGTAACAGAGGCCCCTGCAGCTGCCAGAGTGTGGAGGAGGGGGCAGGCTTACCCTTCCCTCAGGAGGCCACCTCATGACCCATACTGATGTGAGTGTGGAGGGGGGCCTTCAGCATTTCCTGCAGGTGGTCCCTTACGTTGTGTTACGCCACTTGGATGCCTACATTCGTTTTGCTGTTAGCACACCAGCATCCACCCTGCCTCTGCCCTGCAAGAGAACAAGGGGCAGGGAAGGGCCATGGTGTGCCAAAGCATATCTGCTCATGCCTGACATTCTTATTTAAATGTTACATTCATTGAAAATTAATTGAAAGAGCTACAGATTATAGTAAGCCTGCAGAGACCAGAACAAAACAGAAAGTGAGAAAGATGGAACAAGGTGTTGTGGGAACATGGTAGAAAAACTATGGTATTGGTATAAGCAAAAGTCCTTCTTTCATCTAGTGAGTTTTGTTTTCTAAGGTACCTGTCTCGAAGTCGCGAACCTCTGAATATAAGGACTGGGACGAAGGGGAAGCAGGAAGTAATGCAGAAGGTGTGAAGGAGGTAAAGAGATCTACTGACCCACATAGTCAATTAGGAAGCACTAACATCTGCCCTAACTAGAATTCTTAGAGAGCCAGGATCCCTTTAAAGGTGAAGGTTCTGCATTCCCCAAGTATTTTAACGGATTATAACATCATCAAAGAGACAGAAACTTAGCACATAACTACATTTTTGCTTCTTTTATTCATGGTTTGTATACATGTGGGGCGATTCACATAAAAATCTATAAATCTGCACCACCAAGTTTACTACCGAAAGTTGTAAGGCAGCAAATGTGTAGATTTACAGCTTTTTGAAATTCTCAAACCTTTTCTAGTTGGAAACTTGTGCCAGATCCAGCTTTTCCAGTGTAATCCTGAAAACTATTCATGAATTCTATGTTCTCAAGCTAAAACATACACTGGTGTATTTCCAAACAAGAAAGAAGAGCAAGTGCAAACTCACGTGATAACTTTTTTGTTTTTATTTAAAGTGGAGAAAACTTTTTTTGTAGGACTGTGTTCCCTCCTCCAATATGAGGAGGTTTACTCTTCTGTGATCTCATTTTTAATGTTGTCAAAAATGACTCTTTGGGATTGCAAACATAGGGCCTGATTACGACCTTGGCAGATGGGGTACTCCGTCACAAACGTGACAGATATCCCGCCCGCCGTTTTACAAGTTCCATAGGCAATAATAGAACTTGCAATATGGCAGGCGGGATATCCGTCACGTTTTTGACTGAGTATCCCATCCGCCAAAAGTCGTAATCAGGCCCATAGGTCAAACACTGATCCATTTTTGTATGTCAATTAAAGGCACAAGGTGGTTGTACAAAAGTCTGGATTCCACATTATTTTGCAAGCGTGAAGTTCTGCAGTAGTATATGGCCATTGGACGTACTCAGCATTCTTTTACCAGTTGTGACCTTGTGCTTTTTATGGTCTGGAATGTGGCCTAAGAAACTGCTATTGGCTAACATTACTTCAAACATTCTTCCATCACCTTATCACCTTGTCTAAGTGTGAACTGTATTGCAAGATGTGGGTCCCATGCTCACGCTATACCTCACTGATGAGACCTAAGTAGGTCGGAATCAATCTGGGGTTGCTTGTGTTCCTATTAGAAAGGGACCTGGCCTGGCAGTATGGGCTGTACTGTCCCTATTGGAACAGGACCAGAACTGATTTGAATAAGGCAGGTCTGCCTAGAATGGCACAATGGGCAAAAGAATGATGGTCTGGAATATAGCCTGAGTGATTGCCAGTGGTTGAGATTAATTCAAACATTCCTTCCATCACCTTGTTTTTGCAGTAAACATACACAGTACGATGGGTATGCGTGAGCATGGGTCCTGTGCTCACTGTACCACAAAACTCAAACAATACCTCACTGACAAGCCCATTATGGGATTGCTTATGTTCTCATCTGGAGGTGTCCTGGCCAGCAATTCAAACTGGACTGTTCCTACTGAGCTTGATCAAGTCTAGAACCTGGTTGGACTGGACACTTATCCCAGTAAGCACGTCCCCTGGAGGCTCTGGAATCAATTTTCTCTATCACTTTCTCCACCTGCCAAGATTAAATACAGCAGGTGCATGAGGGTGGCGGGAAGAGAGTGGATGCAAAGCGGGAGAGAGAGCCAAATGAGAGCAAGGGAGGGTGGGGGCAGGGCTGGTGTGAACATTTTTGTCATGGCTCCGTTTCAATTTCAGTTCCGACCTCTCTGCTTAGAATGACAGTGGACTAAAGAGCGAAGGTATGGAAGGTGACCCCAAATGATTGCTATTTGCTAAGATTAATTCAAGCATTACTTTCAATTCAAGCATTACTTTCATCACTTTGTTGTTGTTGAAGTTTGGATTGCGGAATTAATAACACTTCTTGCAAGATACTTTATTCATGATGCAACTCGTGAACAGCGCCTGACACCGGTGACGGGAAATCCATCAGTACGTCCAAATGTCCACATTTCAGTGCAGCCGCTTAAACTAGTAAAAAATAATTTAACAACACCAGCGTTCAGTATAAAATACAGATTTTTAGAGTCAGTTTTGTTAATCGGTCCAACGGTTCTTATTTCACATTTCTCTTTGACCAAAAGTGGATTCCTCAACTGGCATCTTAATAATAGCTTTAAGCGGTGGTGCTGCAGAACAGAGGTGTCAACAACCATAGGACATTCCTCCAGAGGGCGCTATACGTTCATTATTCTGTATAGTGGATCATATATTTTTATTTATCTTTCTTTGACACTTCCTTGTACAAACCAGCCGCTTGCTCGGGAGAATTATAATGTACAATATAAATATGAAACTGGAATTTGTTTACAAATTAAAACTGGAATAGTCAAAGGCAAAATAAAACACAACAGTGTCAAAGTCTAGACCCCTATCCGTTTCTATTACACCTTTTATTCATGCACAATTCTCATTGCTTACCTATTTGTATTTAAACGACAGTGTGAGGGAGTCGGCATCAAATTCAAAGTACTGTTGTCATAACTTAAGATATGCAGTTTTTACATACCCTTCACTCCCCTGTAGCTGAGCCCTGACGTTGTACTCACGAGTTCCGTGAGCTCTGCAGTATCACAGCGTCCCATTTGTCCCAAACGCCCTTGAAAGTTTCCAGAAGAGTCTCAGGTGAGCCCCGTACGCTTTTCAATGAGTGACCCAATGTACTCCTCGTCAAAATTGTGGGAAGTTTGGAAGCAGAACAAAGCTTAAGCTATTGAACGTAGTGTGAGTGGTACCCAAAATGAACTAAAAAAAAACAGGATGGGGCAGACATATCAACACTTTTGTCCGGTGGAAAGTCACAAAAAAGTGACGTATACTGGTGCAAAGTGTGGATAATGTATTCACTTTCCAGCACAAAACTTTATTTGCACTGGAATGTAGCCTGAAAGTAATGCAAAAGCACTTTCCACTACTTTGTGCCTAGGGAGCCTTCCATGATTGACACATGGGCATTCCAAAACCACCACCCTTGGTCAATAGCCAGGGTTTCGCATCAAAAAATCATGTTTCCTCAAGTCAGACTTTAAGTTGGAGAAAGCTTTTAATTCCTCCAGAGCTTTCCCACATTGCATTCGTGCTGCACTGCAGAGCGGACATACACTATGGAAAAGTTTTAAAGTTTAATCACAGTATTTTGTGTTGGAAGAGTACCTTTCCGGTATAAAACCTACTCTAGACATCACACACTGTGGTGCAGAGGCCTGCGTGTGTTGCGCTAGGCAGCCTGTTTGAACACCAACACAAGGGATGACGCAGGTGTGTCATATCATAGTAGATGTGACTCAGTGCTGTTTTCCCACTAGTACAACCCAGCAACTTTGGGAGCTGCACGGCGTTCACAACTTTTGATTACATCTTACGACATATCTGTACGTCTGCTCCGCAAATGGTTCTCGCCATTGCTCCTTCTAGATGGTCAGCCCACAGGAGAGAATATATTTAAGTCCATTCTGTTGCCTCCTCTAAGAGTCTGGAAACCCACGTAATCTTAAAACAGACATTCATTTGTGATTTTTTGGCAGGAGTAAACATTGTGTTCAACAAATATTCAGCTGTAAACTTACGTTTGCAAAAAAATTTACTCCAAGTGGGGCACCCTCCGCCAGGTACTGCTCTTGGGAGGCATCACTTTTCATCCTGGGATTTTAGGGTCTTAGCAGATAATGGGACAGTGAGACCGCAAACCCGAATGTTTAAAGCAGTTGGGGTGTGGGACGTTGTCAATGTTTATTAGCCACAGATTTAGAAAACTTTTTCAAACTTTGCATTTTTTGTAAACTTCACCAAATTTGAGAACTTTTAAGAAAAAAACATATAACGACCTCTCCTAAAAATAATCCTGTGGGAGAAAAAGCTTTGAATTGGAGATTTGTATGAAAACAAACTTTTGCAAGAAAATTTCCTCTCAAAACCTTTTGAACCAGATATTCTGATCTGCAAGCAGAGTAGGGTGAAAACTTGCAAGCTTGTAAACTGCATAAAATGTACTGTTTGTCGGTGTTCTCTATTTTCGAGGGCGACATAATAATATTAAAGCTATTCATCAGCTCACGATTTTAGCAGCCTTCTGTTGGAATCCTTGCAATGGTGAGCTGCAAGTAACCTCTTGTAGTGGGTGGCTTTAATTGCGACTACTCTGCTCCCGAGGCTCAACCTATTACCCAGTTACATATATCTTTCTAGTGTGTAAATACTGCATCATGCATTACTCAACATTTGCTACCTTAAATAAGTCACTCCCTTTTCTCTGATTAATTCATATTGAATATTTACACAGCGCTATCATGTTTCACCCCAGCTTGCCAACGTGAGCAATTAATATTTTTCCTTCTGTTTTCATGTGTTATGTTATTCAGTCCCCAAATTTAAACAAGCATTTGTAATGTAATGAGTCTCGCATTTGCTCGAGTTAGAGCTATTATTGTTGTAAATGCCTAACCAGACTTTTCTTGCCGCATAAATTGAAAATCAAAAGTAAAACAGTTTCACATAAGGGAGTTGATTCACAGCGCCACATCATGAGCGTGAAGGAGACACACAAAAGAAAAAAGAAGTTCGCTCACAGTCAAACTTATTGGCAAAAGTGCAATTAGCCATGTAACAGAGGTGACGGCCAAGGGGGTAACAAAAGCCCCCCAAGGATGGACAAACGTAAACCATTTACTAATGTCATCAAAGGATTTTTGAAGGGCAAGCCAAGAACAAGTGGTAGTGATGGGCGTGATGTGGTTGTAATTAAAAGCCCAGATACATACCCATATGCTCTACCTAAAAGTGACTCTCTTGGTCCAACACCCAGCTGTGCAAAAAACATAATTTAGACTCCCATGTCTGAGTCAAACATAAAAATGTTGCAATGTTTCCTTTATGTATGGGATTTGCTCAAACAGGGCCCGAGTCACAAAAAGCAGTTTAGTCCCTCAGGCCTCCTTCTATGTTAGGAAGAAATTTCCGACTGTGAAATTCATAAAGCATTCGCATCTCCTGGGAATCCAGGACAGTTCTAGGTTGCAAGAAATAAATGTGAAAGTCTTTCTTAATTCCTTACTCTGACACCATGTTACCACGTACTAGTGTGTAAATGTACATAGTGTAAAGAAGTACCTTCCGACTTTTGGCAAAAATATTATTCCCCCTACAAGAATATCTTCCTCTACTACCAAGAGAGAAGCCAGGAAAATAAAAGACTCTTTTTTGAACTATATATTGCTGCCACTGGTAAGTAACTGAACTGCACAATCCCAACCCATTTAAGGAATGTCCCCCAGAAAACATTTATTCAAAGAAAGTTTTCATCTTCTTCCTTTCTTTCTTTTTAGTAATTGTGTTTCTAGTTGGCAGAGGTTGCACCCTGTCTAAGCAGGAACCACAGTGCTAGTCAGGGTAAGTCACAAACACACCCTAGGTTAACCTGTGCTCACTCTCCGGTAGCTTGGCACAGAGCAGGCATGCTTAACTTAAGAGGCAATGTGTTAAGTTTCTGTGCAACATTTTAGAATAGTAAAACAATGATAACACCAAACAAAAAGATACCACACCAGGGTAGAAAAATGTAATTTAATTTAATAATGAAACAAGACCAAAAATGCCAAAAATCCAATAAGTTGAACTTGAGATATGAATTTTTAAAGAATAAATGGTAAAATAGTGCTTAGAAGCAGTAAGTGCCTATGTGGGGTATCTCGTCACCCTGGACCAGGACAAAGTCAAAAGTTCAAGCCGATTACAGTGGAGCGAAGTCAGGCACAGGGACCAGCCACTGAACAAAAGTACCTTGATCTGAGTTGTGTTGCTGTCAAAGAGATGTGAGGTGCAGCCGAAGCGATGTGTCAGGCCACACAGTGGCGGAGATGTGTTGATCTTCTCCGTACAATGGCAGCAATGAGTCAGTTCAGAGTGTGGTATGTTGTTTCAGAATTTGATGCACTGTTACGGCTCCTGTAGCAGAGGATACATCGATTCCAAGCGTAAAGACCTGGTTCCAAATGCGATGCGCCAGGTTGGATCCACACAATGGAATCGATGCACTGGTTCCGATTCCCACAACGGTGTTGATGCATCAGTTCTGACTCTCCCAGGTGTTGATGCATGGATTTCTACTGGAGCAGCACTTTATGCCCACTTCCAAGGGCCCAGGAATAGATTTGCACCACTTGTCAGGGCAAGATTCACACTCGGCAGAGTCCTGATGCTGTAGCAGGTGAGTTGGAAGTCTTTTGGGTCCCTGAGACTTAAGAAAACAGGAGGCAAGCCATCAAGCCTTGGAGTCACTTTGGTGCTGGGTTAGAGAGACTCAGGTCTAGTCCTTCTCACTGCCAGGCAAGGAGGGCAGCAGGCAGTAGGTCAGCACAGCAGAGTCCAGCAGAGTGACAGTCCTTTCAGCAGCACAACATCCCTTCTTCCTGGCAGAGTACTGACAGGTCCATAAGTGTATTGAGATGGTGGTGCCTGAGGTCCAATGGTGCCTGAGGTCCAGTACTTCTACTCAGTGGTGTCTTTGACGTGGGGAATGTAGGAAAGTGCCCCTTTGCTACCCCCAACATTTTGCCTGATATCTGATGCTAACTTGACTGAGTGTGTGCTGGGATCCTGCTAACCAGGCACAAACACCTGTGTTATTTCCCTAAACTGTACCATTGCTTCCACAATTGACACACCACTGGCACAGAGCTAAGTCCCTTGTAAAAGGTACCAGTGATGCCAAGGGCCCTGTGACCAGGAAGGGTCCCGAAGGGCTGCAGCATGTATTATGCCACCC
Source organism: Pleurodeles waltl (assembly GCF_031143425.1). Taxonomy (NCBI): domain Eukaryota; kingdom Metazoa; phylum Chordata; class Amphibia; order Caudata; family Salamandridae; genus Pleurodeles; species Pleurodeles waltl. The sequence continues at coordinate 141,984,959 of NC_090444.1, read as the reverse complement.
TAAGGGACCCTTCACCAAACAAATGCACAGTGCCATTGCAGATTGTGTGTGTTGGTGGGAAGAAAAAGGTAAAGTCAACATGGCATCCCTTCCTGAGTGCCATGCCCACAAACAACTGCCTGTGATATAGGTAAGTCACCCTTCTAGCAGGCCTTAGAGCCCAAAGGCAGGGTGCACTGCACCACAGTTGAGGTCATAGCTGCATGAGCAATATGCCCCTACAGTGTATAAGTCCATTCTTAGGCACTGTAAGTGCAGTGTAGCCATACTGAGTACATGGGCTGAGAGTTTGTCATTTCAAACTCCACAGCTCCATGATGGCTTCACTGAAGACTGGGAAGTTTGGTATCAAACTTCTCAGCTCAACAAACCAACACTGAGTTCAGTGTTGGATTTATTGTAAAATGCACCCAGAGGGCACCTTAGAGATGCCCCATGAAATTCACCCAACTCTTTAGTGCGTGGCTGACTGGTCCATGCCAGCCTGACACCACCAGACAAGTTTCTGACCCCATGGGGTAAGAGCCTTTGTGCTTCACTCCTCTTCCCTGCAGAAACAGCAACACTTGGTGAGCCTCAAAGGCTCCTGCCTTTTGTTGTGCTGCCTCAGGGCACTCTAGCTAGTGGAGATGCCTGCTCCCCCAAAACTAGGCCCCACTTTTGGCAGCAGGTCCGGTGGGAAAATTAGTAAACATCAGGAGGAGTGTCCACCCTAACTGGGGACCACACCTAGGGTGCCCAGAGCCAGGGTGACCCCCTTCTGGCAGACTCTTCTCTTCTGTTTTGGAGTGAGATAGCCTGTCTGCACCTTCAAGATTCCTTCTACAAGAATATGACTTGTCCTGCAGGACCAGCAACCTCTGCAAACCCCTAGAGGACTGCCTGCCTACGTAAGGACCAAGAACTCCCAATGACATTAGCCCTGTCCACAAAGAAACCTCCATCAAGGACTCCAGAGCCCTCTGGATCCACAAGTCCTGCCCACTCTGTACCGGATGCCCACAGCCCAAGTCCAGGTGGCCCACCTGACTAGAGAGAGTCCCCAGGCGATTTCCACCTTGAGTCCACCCTGGTTTGACCCCTCCTGGCCACCACAATGATTCCTGCAGCCTGATTCCAGAGGACCCCCCCGGACCGCGACCGGATCCAGTGAAGATACCAGACACCTAAAGGTACCCCAGTACACTCACACCCCTGGCCTTGGGGAACCCAGCTGCTGGTCCATCGATGTTCAGTGGAGCATCAACTTACCTCTCCAGCTGCTGGTCTTCTTGAGCCGACCCCCTGGACCAAGCCTGCAGCCTCTTGGTGAACCCAGAGTTCCTCATAGGATAGCACTGGGCGACCAACGTGTTTGCACCCTACACCCAGCCACCCCCGTGCTTTTGAGGGTGTGTGTTTGGTGCTGACCTGTGGCCCCCCGGTGCTGATCTAAACCCCCAGGGCCCGTGCTCTGAAACTGCAGGAACCTACCTGCAAACCTTTCAATTCTGAGTGCCCTCAGTCTTCATTGGGGCCGTCCGGCCCCATATTGCTGGTTAAGCACCTTTGGTGTCTTCCTAAATTTTGCCCTGTGGACACCTTAACCCCTAAGACTGGAAATGTAAGTTGAGTACTTACCTTTAAACTGTGTATGTACCCCCCCCCCAGGACTTTATTGCCTTCCATGAAAATTGCACTGTCAACTTTCAATATTGAGATGTATTACTTACCTGAAAATTGTTCTGTGAACTACAAGCAAAGTGCATTTGATACTTGAAAGTGATAAATCCTTGAAACTATACTTACCTGCAACAAAGATTCTTTTGTTTCTAGAAATAAAGTAACAAAGTATATTTTTTGATACATAAAACATTGGACTAGAGTTAGTCATTGAGTGTGTGCCTCATTTCTTGACTGAGTGTGTACAACAAATGCTTAGCACTACCCTCTGATAAGTCTAACTGCTCGACCACACTACCACAAAAGAGAGAATTAGTATTATCTACTTAAGCCTCTGTAAAGCCTCTGGGAAACCCCTGGTCTGTGCACACTATACCCCACTTTGGTATAGTATATTTAGAGCCAGCTTTCTACAGGGGAGTCTTCAAAGAGAGGCATTTGAAGTGCACACGGTCCCTGCCCTTCCTGCCTTGGCTGTAGACTCTCTGCAGCCCTTTGTGTGGGGACAGGACACAGCTCATTCAGGTATGTCCGGTTGTCCCTCGCATTCTGCCCAGGATGGCCCATCAGTCACACACTCCTTTGTGTGTGGCTGTCTGGAGGGAATACACAAGACCAGCTGTCTCCCACTCCAGAAGTGTATTCAGTGACCAGCAGAAGGCACCAAATGGCTACAGTAAGAAAATGCCAAGTTTCTAAAAGTGGCATTTTCAGAATTACAGTTTCAAATCCAACTTCACCATAAGTTGTGGTTTTAAATTGTGATTCCAGAGACACCCTACATGGGGGTCCCATTGTTTCTCAATGAGAAATGACAATTATATTATGTAATAAGGCAATCCCAATGTTATCGTATGGGAGAGTTAGGCCTTGCAGCATTGAAAAGCAAATTTAGTAGTTTTTCAGCACTAGGGCATATAAAACTTAAGAGTGCATGTCTTAAATACAGTGCACCGTGCAATTGGGCTGTCTAGGGCCTACATTAGGGGTGACATATATATATTTTTTTTTTTAAAAGAAAGGTTTAGGCCTTGCAAGAGGGTCGACATGGTAGTTTAAATTGCACACACAGGGCTACTTAAGTGGGTGGCACAATCTGTCCTGTAGGCCCACAAGTAGAGTTTTTTTTCCAGGTCCTGGGCACAGGTAGTGCACTTTTCTAAATATGTCAATTGTGGATAAGCCAATGTTACTATTTTGTAAGCTCAGAGCACATGCACTTATGCACTGGTTAAGAGTGGTAAAGTGCCCAGAGTCCTAAAGCCAACAAAAACGAATTCAGCAAAACAGTGGAGGGAAAGTGCAAAAGTCTATGGATGATCCTGCAAAAATGTAATTTCCAACATTTCTCTTTTCTCCTTTCTTTGTTCACTCCTTACAGCCATCTTTCCATTTTGCTCTTTCTTTCTTGCTATCTTTTTTCTTTTTTTTGCACTTTCCTTTCCCCTCTGACACTTACATGCTTTCACTTAATTTGCTTCTAACCTACTTTTTCATTGTGATTTTCACCATTCCTGTTTCTCTCCTTTTCACCCCTCTTCGCCCCAACCCACCACAGTGTTTTTCTGTTATTTATGAGTTTCTACTTTTGCTTCTGTCTTGTGACTGAGGAGTCACAGATCAAAGTTAGAAGTAGTCTTAAAAACTAATTGAATCTGAACCCTGATACCACTTCAGTGGGTGGCTCCCACTGGTATAGTGGGTGCCTCCCTAAAGCAGGGTTCCCCCAATCGTCCTACTCCAAAAATGTTTTAAAAGGGTGCATTTAGGAGCATATATGGGTGAGGAAACTGCTTGCAAAAAGTTCACGAATCCCAGATATATTGTGAGTTAGTAGGTGGTCACTAAAATAATGGATGTTCCCCTCCACAATACCCAAAACACAACCATCCAAGTATAATCACATATAAAATTACCCCATACTATCTTAATTTTTACATACCCTTTGATACTTCCACCTGTGTGGGTATGCAAATCTAGTTTTAGGTGCATATGTTTTTGTTCAGGTCAAATTGCTTTGACCCTTCCTAATCGCATACCCCATTTGCACATTTGCACATTATTCTCGTACATATGTGGAACTCTAGTCGTGCCCCTGTAGCCTCAGGCTCAGTAGTGGGCACATTAAAGGAAGAACATTGTGCATTTGGCTCCCTGCTTTTGGCTCAGTAGTTGGACATACTGTCACTTTAAAAATAGAGAACACAACCTATTTCACGCAAACTACCTGCTCTTGAAAGAATAACAAGTTCACACAAATAGTAACTTTCACAAATCTCAAGTCTTCAGTAAACCGAAAAAGATAGAGAGTAGCAGCTTACCGGCCGTGCGTACTGAGTAAAAATGCTTTCAGAGGAGCTCCCTTGGGACGTTTTTACTGCGGCCTGCAAGAAACGCATGAGTAAAACACCAGCAATTCTTCTTCATGATTCTTTAAATGCATAACATCAAAATTAAATGTTCCACTTTTTACTTTAGTGTTTCTTGACTAAGAAAACATATCGAACTAAAATCAAACGTTCCACGAATGCATTTCCTCGGGTGACTGAGGTGAGAATATACGGTGTAAATGCATGTATATTTACCTAATGAGAACAAATCAAATGTGCCTTGGAGTTTAGTTTTTGAATGAGGCAAACAGCAGCAACTAGTTGGAGATTGTCAGCCCGATCACAATAGTTTTGATTAGGGCTATTTCCTGCTCTTGGTACCAAGCAGGACTACTGGGATTTTGCAACGTGGGGTGGACCAAATTATGCGGCAAGGTTGATTAAATTATGCGCCAATAAAAGGCAAATGATGCGATTTGATGAAGTACATTTTGTGATATTACTTTTCTATTTAATATTAATTCATATTTTGACAGATTCACACACGTTAACCCCGTCTGGGCACAGTTTTAATCTTAGAATGAGTTTAGCACCTGAATAGAGCATCCAGGAATTAAAGGCGATCAGTTATACTTTGGAAAGGGTCTGCCACTGTGTGACTACTCTCCTAGGAGCATTTTAGTAACCTCTGATCCGTATCAGCTAGAAACATTTTTTGTTAAAATCTTCAAATTATGCAGGAGAAAAACGATGATGTGGCAAATGGAGCAAATCATTATAATTAAATGGAAAAAGCCATAGACGCAGACTCAATCAATTACAGCGGTCCTGGTGGTAATCGAAGGCAGTGGTTGGTGCAAAATAGTTTTAGCACTGATCTCTGAAATCACGTTTTTAGAGGGGGTAGTATTTGATAAGAATATTTGAAATATTTGTGGCGTTGCATCTTGTTGCACAAGTGATGTGTTCTGCTGTAATGTGCGCTGCAGTGTTTTTGTGCTGCATTATTGCAATGTGATGTTGTGGTGTACTGTGATTCTAGGGTGTTCTTCAGACTATTTTGTGATGTTGTGCCCTCCTATGTTTTAATTGTGCTGTAATGTTGCTTTGTGCATGGTATTGTGTTTACTTTAGATTTGTAAACAAATGATGTTATGTTTCCAGTGAAAAGCAGCACACGCTTTTAAGGTTCCCGTGACAAATAACCATTTACCAATGTCCGTGATGATAACATTTCACAGTTCCAGCTCTCCAACCATGCATGACACCAGTCAGCCGAGTGGCAGCGACTGTCTATTAATTGCACTTGCAGTGGTCACAATAATTTTTATTCACCAACACTTAACTCACATTTCTTTGTTTCTGCTTCATTGCTTGTTATTTACAAAGGGAGTTTAAAGAAAGCTTACTGTCCCCCTTCAATATTTCAAAAATATACTTGAATAAATAGCATAATTGGCGGTGTGCCCCCCTCAGAGTACTACCACATGATATCAATTAACATTATGTATTTCAGCACATCAGTGCTTGTATTTCACATTTCCAAATGAACAGAAATTGTTTTCACTCACCTGTTTCCTGTACTTTACAATTTAATGAGTTGCCATCATTTTAGGAGCCTCTGCATTCTCAGATTCTACACTGATCCTTGCCATCATAAACAGAGGGACATCTATTTTCTAAACCCTCTATGCAGACGTGCTTGGGGGAGAGGGTTTTGGCCACAAAAGGGTGCAATCTGTCTTCAGCAGCCGATCGCCAGGCTGTACCAGTCTAGCCAAATTCAAGTGAGCTTTTTTAATGCTGGATAACCCTATGATGTTGAATAGCCAGGAGCAACAAGCAGCACCATTCCAGTTGGGTCCAGAATGTATACAGAGAGACAGACTAAATGGGTGGAGAATGATTAAGTGAACAATGCAACATGTGGGGCTGATCAAGACATGGAGAAGACAGGAGAGGGGCAGATGAAGACACAAAAGTATGGAGCGGTGATGTTTACATTAGGTACATTCTCAGACATTGTGGGGCAGAGAAGCCTAGGGTCTTCTCCAAAAATGAAGACATAGAGAGGCAGGTGTCAAGGCTTAGAAAAAGAGAGGGAGCTAATAGGAAAACCAGAGGGTATGTGGCAAATGGTACGTTCGGAGAATTATACTTGAAAGCCCTTAGGACCATAAGTGAAAATGAAGGGGGGCAACGTCGAGGCATGGTGGCTGATGAGGTGATGGTGGGTGACGTAGGGACTGAAGCACATCTGGATACATTGGTGACACAAGGAAGATATTGGGGACAACTTGTGAGACACGGGCGTCCTCAATGATACAACTTCACCTGTAACTTAGTACATCCAATTTTGAAAAAGTCATTTACTCCCCTTAATCTGTGTGAAACAGTACATCTGCATTTACATATACCTAAAAGAAGAGTGTACCTTTGCCAAAAGCTAATTTCGTTAAAAGGCTGAAAACCATGAAAAACACCAGAGCTTTGTTGTTAACAATTTTACACAATGTGAGCTTTCAAAATTTGTGATTGCAAGAACTCCACTGTAGCATGGCATTGATTATGAATCCCATCTACTGAACAGTGAAACTTAGTTGGCCCCAGTAAAGCTTAGCAGGTAACTGACAGGGGGATACAGAGTCCAGAGTTAAGCATTCTGGATGGTATCTCTACTCCTGTTACCAGCGTCATCCGTATTCAGTCTTGAAATGGAGAATACTTTGTGGGACTCAGATTACAGGATCCACTAACCTTTTAATTCCCTGAATCCAAGCCCCTTTCTGTGCACATTTTCCATCTTCAGTGTGAGTTCCCGCCCCGTAAAACTCAAAATAGTGCTTGGTGGTATCTACTGTAGATATTTCAAGCCTCATGAGTCACAATGAAATGCAATAGGTTATGAAATACTACCTCTAATAATCCTCATTGCTAGAACCACAAAATCAATTTCCTGAACCAGGACAGAATTTTGGATTTTGTATTTTGTGTGGTAATCCTGGTTACAAGTAGTCTAAAGAAAAAAGTTAATGACATTGAACATGAAAATTGTGATATTCAAATGTTGTGCAATAACATGAGTACATTAGCAAAACAAATTTGAAAGTCTTTAGATTTAACTTGCGTGTCAGACATATGAGTTCTAGTTGCATCAATTCCATCATCAGGCAGTGTGAGCATGTAGGTCCAAGTGTGGAAATACCCTCAGTTTTCTGTTCTCTGATATATGAGTATCTAACGTAAAAAAACCTTAAGTAGTATGTAAAGACAAAAAAGATAAATTGAGCGCCATTTATACTTATATATTACATCTCCGTTGTCCAAAGAGTTAGGATGAAGTTTTTGCTGTAAGACAAACATGGCCCCATTTACATATGGGTGGTAATCTGCCAAAAAAAAATGCCCTGATTTCTCACCTTTGCCTTCACCCACCTGAATTAGATCATAGAGGAACACTGTGTTCCTGGTGATGGTGCCACATTGGATACACATTTGTGAACATACTGTCCATTGACCTGACCACAATAAAAATGATGTAGAAAAGGCACTCAACTAATGGCAGAGCTGGTGAGATTTTCATCAGCATGCATTCTGTCCAAGATTCCCATGTAAACGAGTGTGGTCTTGAACAGAAAAATGTCCCTCACATGCTGGGCAAACCCGCCTCATGTGTGAGGGCATTATTTCTATCATTCCAGTAAGTGACAACTTGTGGTTCTATTTTCAAGAAGGCTGTAAGTGATAACAGGTCCACCATGCTGGCAAGGCATGGGGACTTGGTGCACTAGAGCCTTTTGCCCAATAATTGGGTCTGTCATGTAAGTAGTTTGGCACCTTCAAAGTCTCTGGCAGAAATCAGGGGCCCCTGCAATTCTTTCCCAGCTAGATATCCTAAGACCCTTTTATAAAACGAAACTTATTCAGACAAAGTCCACAGCCCCTTCTGAGATCATAAACTCTGCCCATAATCATTTACAATTAGCTTTCTAATGTGATCACCACTCACTTTCCCATAATTCCATGTTATTTATAAACAAACTCTTCCAATTCTTCCGTTTCCATAAAAATAAAATCACTCTTTGCTTTTAAAATGTAAATCAATGGAGGTTGAAATTCTGGGCAAACAAATGCCACTGCCCAAAGTTGAACCCTGCAGCTTGTCTCTATTAACTTATCCGTGTCTGACTTTCTTTCCTTCAAACACAAGTAAACTCAAAACCATCTCAGTTGAAATGAAATCTGCTACATACTTTGATGACCTAATATCAGCCTGCTTGGGAAAAAGTGCTACCTTACTGAATGCAGACTTCAGGCTTCTTTTGACAACGGTGTTTATTTGGAGTCTCTGAAATTCGGTCACATAAACTCTTTAGAAAAACCACTCCGGCTCTCTCAGACTTTTGAAACTATCACACAATCACCAACCTATCCTTTCTCTCGGAATGTGCGGCAGTTCAGCTCCAAAGTCACCTCTTATCTCTTATTCATTGTTAACACTCCTGGATTCATGCTTATCAGTCCAGCTTCCTTCTTTGGTGTGCCATAGAATCTCCTAACATTCAGGTGCTAGATGGCATCTTCTCAGTACTGGACAACGGAAGTGTCTGCTTGCTGATGGTCCTGGATCCCTCAGTAATGTTGAATATAGTTGACTCTATACCCAACACTGCTAGCCCTATAGGCTTGTGGAGCAACGTTTTGAATGGTTTTCATCCTACTTTGCTAGCAATCCACAATTTAAATGTGTGGGTTTCTCTAGATTCCTACACATTTTCTTGCCCTTAAAGATGGAGCCAATGGACAATATAATTCTTGGCAGCAGTATATCTATCCACCAGAATGTGGATAACACCTCACTATATTTCACAACCTACCATTATATCTGTGGCTGTCATCCCTCACTGGCATTTATCATGCAATGGACTAGCTTGCTCTCATAAGGGAATGTTGCTCAAGCTTACACCCTCTAAAATGGAGCTTTTTCTGAGCTCCTATCCCACTCGTCATCTCCTGTACATCATCATTGCCTTCTTCCCTCACCACTTTTGACAACACTCCTACCTTTCACATTTCAGTTAACGCCCTGGGTTTCACTCTCAGATCCTTCCTCAATCTCATTAAGTTGCATCATTTCAGCCTCTACTTTTTGAACCACCCTTCTAAAATCAGAAGTGATGTGTTTTTTTGTCAGAGTTTGTGTCCTCCGTTTGGGTTCTGTAACTATGGATTTTCAATCTTGCCACTGATACATAGTATAAATATCCACAAAGAAGGAATAGTGTATACTTTGGTTTGCCTGGATTTACCTGAGTGACTTTATATGGTAAACCCTGAAGATTCGCTTCCAGGAAGAGAACAGACCAATGTGACTGTAATACAGTGGATCATTAATATGTGTGGTTGGGAGCCCGCCACAAGAAATAAGGCCACAAACTTGCAGAGGTAAAATAAATCAGCAATAGTTTAAACCTGAGCTCAACTCCATGGTAGATATGGCACAGAACAGACAGATAATTTACAGAAATTTGTAGCAGAAACAAAACCGGTGTAAAGTCAAAATACAACACAATAAATATCTTACAACCAATTGATAAAAATATAGATGTAATGAACAAAATTATACCTAATTAACAAAAATCCAAAAAGGGGAACTGCAGAGATTCATTTTTACAAATTTAAGGAAACATGTGATGTACCAAGCAAATATAAGGCTCCAATTATTAGTCACTCTTCCAGGTTGACTTGGACCAATGCACCTTTTCAGGCCAACGCAATGGAGCTCAGGTCAAATATACCATGCAGGTTGCCCCCGTCTAAGATTTTTATTTCTCACTTAGGGGCACATTTACAAAGGTAATTGTTTGCAATTACCAAATCGTGAATCTTATCGATTCGCTATTTGGTAATTGCAAGCACCCATCACATTTTGCGATCCCCCTTTGTGACCGGGTTAACGCCAACTTTAAGCTGGTGGTAAAATGCAAGTATTTTGTGACTGCATTTTGGTCGCAAAATATTCATGCATACCACAACAACTTGGTATTATTAAGGGATGCCTTCGCAATGCTCCTTCCTAATGCTGAATGGCAAACCCAAATTGTGATTCGCTAACAGGTTACTGTTAGAAATGGGGTCTCTAGTTGGCAGTCGGTTTACACCCTGTCCAAGTAGGGACCCTCACTGTAGCCAGGGTAAGGGAGTCACACTTCTAGGATAACCCCTGCTCACCCCCTTGGCAGAATGGCACAGGCAGTCAGGCCTATCTTAGAGGCAATGTGTTAAGTATTTGTACCCACACACACAGTAACACAGTTAAAACACTACAAATGGACACCCCACCAGCTTAGAAAAATAGCAAATATTTATCAAGTAAAACAAGACCAACATGACAAAAATCCAACTTACACAAGCAAAGATATGAATTTTAAAAGATGAAATCCCAATAAAATGCTTAGAAACACAATAGCACTAACTGGGGCTATCACAAAGTTGTTGATGGAGTCGTTCTCAACAGTCTGACGTCACTCGTGAGGAGTTGGGGCGCTGGTCACAGAGTCGCAAGGACCTCAAGTACAGTACCTTTGAAAAAAATGAAACTAAGATGTTGCATGGAGTCGGGGAGGTGAGGCATTGCTGGAGCTAGTGCGGTATTGGTTCCTTGCTGCTACACAAGAGGTGAGATGTCAGTTCCTTACGGAGGTGAGGCATCGGTTCCTGACGGAGACAGCGGAGGTGAGGTGGCGTCGGCAGCGAGGCATCAGTTCCTTAGGATCAGGCAGGGTTGATAAGTCCAACGGGTCAAGACGCAATGAGGTGACCTCTCTAGGTCACGGTCACGCCACAGGGCCACAAACACGGCGGCGGAGCCGGGTGTCATAGATGTTGGTGACACAGCACTCTGGACTCAGAATGTCATGGGACTGTAGCAGCGTTGTGACACATTGGGGACTACATGCTCTTCAGACACAAAGTGACACCTGACAGTAGTCACGCTGGCTCCTGTGTCTCTTAGACCCTCCACCCTCTGTCGATTGATGGTCACCCACTACCTGTACTTCTTAGTGTTCTCAGGCACAAGGGGCCTCTGGACCATCTCACTGTCCCCTAGTGAGGCAAGGGTCATCTCAGCTGGCTCCCACCTTTCTCCTTGAACCAACTCCTCCCTAAGCACTACACTGGCCAACCCCTCTAACTCTGCACCAGTGGGTGCCAGTGTCCACTTGGGACACTTGTGGTCCCCCCTCATGTGACCCTTCTGATCACATGCATAACACTTGCGGGACCCTTCTCTGCAGTCTTCCCTGTAGAGATCCAAGGCTTCTTCTCACCTGAGGGATGGGAATCCTTACCCTGGGAACTAGGTTGGAGCCTTTTAGAGAACTCCCCCTGTTTACCCTTGCCCCTCACTTCTTCTGATAGGGCCCTGCCCAACCTTGGCAAAGTCTTCCCCATGCCTCTCGAGGTCCCTGGTACTCTCCCAGTGGTCTGCCTCCTAGGCAAGCTTCCGGGGGTTAGTCAGCTTGCTGTCAATCAGATGTTGGCACAGCTCTGGAAAACAAAGACTATACAAGTGTTCCCATGCAATCAAATTGTACACCCCATCATAATCAGTTACCTTGCTGCCCTTCACCCAACTGACCAGTGCTCTGCAAAAAGAATCAACACATTCTAGCTAGGTTTGGGAAACCACCTTCTTTTAGGTCCTACACTTTTTTTTGTACTGCTCTGGTGTGAGACCATACCCAGTGCGTAGGGTGTCCTTCATAGTAGAGTAGGTGAGCCCCTGGGGATCCCCTAGGGCTGTCATGGTGTCCCTACCCTCAAGCTCAAGGTACTTCCACAGACCAGCCCCGCAGTATACCGCAGACAACCCGTTAATGTGGAGAGCTGACTCATACCCCTTAAACCATAAGTGTATGTCTTGTAATCCTTCACTACATCTTTTCGAATTTACACCCTCTCTCAGACTGCACTGGAAATATGCTGCCACCATTCGTTCTGGGTTCTGCCTGCTTGCCCTTGAGATCCAGCTCCCTCATACTCAACTTGTGAGCCACAAGCAATTTCTTTTGCTCAAGAGCAAGGGTCCTTGCCCTCTCTTGTTGCTCCATTTCAAACGTTTTGCTTTCTGCTTCCAACCTGAGCTTCTCAAGCTCCAACTGTTGTCTCCTCTCTACTTGTTTGTCCCTCAGTTTCTCTAGGGTCATTTCCTTGGAAGAAGCACTGCTGTTTGCCCTGGAGGATGACCTCTCCCCACCAAGTCACCATGTATGCTTTGCTCCTATCCATCCACAACAACATTCTCCTTCTCTGTGGGCCCATCAGCCTCCTTTGCCGCCAACCTTGCCCTCAGCACCTTCTATAGCTTCTCTTTCCTATTGAGGCCTTTAACAGGGCATTTGAACTCCTTACAGAACCTTTTGAGCATAGGTACCATGTAGGTTTCACACCTCTCCTCCTCAAACACTATTTCTGCCGATCTAACTGATGGCTCACCAGACTGAGACATGATTGTGGATAAGATTCTAAAAGTTGCAAAGTTTCAGGAACACAAAGAAAAACCAAAAGGAAAAAGCAGTATGTGGTCACATAATGGTCTACACCAAGGGAGTAGTGTACACCAATCACTGTATGTCAAGTACAAATACAAGTCCTATCCTCACTGCTAATCACCAGTGTTAGAAATGGGGTCTCTAGTTGGCAGTTGGTTTACACCCTGTCCAAGTAGGGACCCTCACACTGGTCAGGGTAAGGGAGTCACAATCCTAAAATAAACCCTGCTCACCCCTTTAGTCAGTGCTTTAAATGGAAAAATAAAAGTGCAGGTACTCTCTATCAGAGTACCTGCTTGATTCTGAGAAGTGCCGGTACTCTCCAATTAAAAGTATTACGTTTTTCTTGAGATGTGCCGGTACTCTCCCTCTCAAAATAAAAAAGTGCCGGTACTCAGTACCGGAGAGTACCGGCCCATTTAAAGCACTGCCTTTAGTAACTTGGCACCAGCAGTCAGGCTTATTTCAGAGGAAATGTGTTTAGTAATTGTAACAACACACACAGTAACACAGTGAAAACACTACAAATGGACAAAACACCAATTTAGGAAAATAGCCAATATTTATCTATGTAAAACACGACCAAAGCAACAAAAATCCAACATACACAAGCAAAGATATGAATTTTAAAAGATGAAATCCCAATAAGATGCTAAGAGACCCAGTAGCTCCAACTTGGGCTATCACGATGTTGACGGAGTCATTCACAACAGTCCGACGCAACTCGCGAGAGAGTGAGGCAAAGGTCACGGAGTCCTAGAGACCCCAGGTACAGTACCATTGTAAACAATGAAACAAATTGTTGCATGGAGTCGGGAGGTGAGGTGTCTCTGGAGCTGGTGCAGCGTCAGTTCCGTGCTATTATGCAGGAGATGAGGTGTCAGTTGTCAGTTCCTTTTGGAGGTGAGACATCGGTTCTGGAGGGAGGCAATGGAGGTAAAGCGGCGTTGGCGGCGAGGCATCAGTTCCTTATGATTCGGTGTCAGTTGTGGTCGTTGCACTTCAGTGTAGACCATGGCTTCGGTGCAGGCAGCGGTGCTGAGTCGGGCAATGGCGCTGGTTCTGAAGTTGTCCAGAGCCCATCTGCCTGGTTCTTCTTTATTTTAGGCCACCTTTCACTCCCAACGGCCCAGGAAAAAGTGAACCCAGAGACTGGTAGGTGAAGTCTTTGATGTTCCTGAGACTTCTGAACAGGAAGTGAGCTCAGTCCAAGCCGTTGGAGAAAACTTCACAAGCAGGATACACAGCAAAGTCCAGTCTTTGTCCTCTCCAAAGCAGAACCAGCAACTGCAGGCCAACCCAACAAATCACACACAGCAAAGGGGCAGTACTCCTCCTCACAGCTCTTCTCTTTGGCGGAGTCTTCTCTTGATCCAGAAGAGTTCTAAAATTGTGGGGTCAGCAGTCCAATACTTCTACTCATTTCTGCCTTTGAAGTAGGCAAACTTCAAAGATAAGCTTTTGTAGTGGACAAGACCCTGCCTTTCCTGCCCTGGTCCCAGACACACTCTATGGGATTGGAGACTGCATTGTGTAAGGATAGGCACAGACCTATTTAGGGGCAAGTATTAGCTCATCCTACCACTCTAGGCCAGGAAGATCCATCAGGATATGCAGGACACACCTAATCTCCCTTTGCGTTACTGTCTAGAGTGAATTCACAAACAGCCCAACTGTCAGTCTGACGCAGATGTGTATCCCACAGCCAGGCAGAGGCACAGAATAGTTAAGCAAGAAAATAACCACTTTCTAAAAATTTAATTGCCAGACTTTGGCCCAGATTTATAGGAATCTGGCGTATTAGTGCTGATGCACCAGATTTCTTGCCTCCACCCCCATTGCTACCTCACACCATGGGTGTGCAGTATTTACAATACGGCGCACCCTGACATGCATTAGGCCAATAGCGTCAAATTTGTTTATACTATTGTGGCGCTTTGCTCCACTAGCATCAAAAATGTTGACGCTAGTGGAGCAAAGTGCAAGGAGTTCCATTGATTTCAATGGGTGCGTCCTTTTAAGGCCTGCTTTGAGCAGGCATTAAACATGGCTCAATTAAATCTTGTAGATTTCATGCACAATTTTTTAGGGCCTCCTAATGCCAGAAGGTCCCCTTGCAAACATTATGCATAGGGCAGACATAATGTGGCGCAAGTTGTCGCAAAGTGGCACAATGCATGCATTGCAGGACTTTAGAAATATGGCCCAGCAATTTTTGCCTCGTTGAATTACATTAGCGTAAGAAACAAAATACGCTAATGTGGTGCAAGGAGGCGCTAGGGTCTTGTAAATCTGGCCCTTACAATCTAAAAAACAACTTTACCAAAAGATGTATTTTTAAAATGTGACTTCAGAGACCCCAAACTCCATACCTCTATCTGCTCCCAATGGTAAATTACACTTGAAAGGTATTTCAAGGCCATCTCCATGTTAACCTATCGGAGAGATAGGTCTTGCAATAGTAAAAAACATTTTCTTCAGTAATTCACTATCAGGACATGTAAAACACACTAGTACAAGTATTACCTTTAAAGTACACTGCACCCTGCTTATGGGGCTACATTGGGCCTACCATAGGGGTGCGCTACATATACAAAAAGGGAAGGTTTGGGCCTGGATAGTGGGTGCACTTGCCAGGTCGACATGGCAGTGTAAAACTGCACACATAGAGACTGCAATGGCAGGTCTGAGACATGTTTACAGGGCTACTCATCAAAATCAGTGCTGCAGGCCCATTGATTTACAGGTCCTGGGCACACATGGGGCACTACACTAGGGACTTACTAGTAAATCAAATATGGCCATCATGGATAACCAATCACAATTTACACAGGGAGCACTTGCATGTTAGCACTGATCAGCAGTGATAAAGTGCCCAGAGTACCAAAACCAGCAAAACGAAATCCAGCACACAGTAAAAAATACAGGGGGCAGAGGCAAAAAGCCAGGGGGAACCACACCAAGAATGCCAGGTCTAACAGTTAGCAAATCGCTATTTGGGCTTGTACATGTGAAAATGCCTTTTGCATTCGCAAGTAGGCCGATTCTATTAATCATCCTGTTCGTAACCTCAAAAAGGCTTTGTACATGTGGACCTAAGCCTTCGAAATGGAAGTTGAAATCCTCCAGCGGGGCAAGGTTTGCAGGGTATATCCAACAAAGTCTTATCACAGCAAGCTAGAGGTCTTGGAAGCATTAAAAATTCTCAACTTTTCAGAGTTTCCGGAGTAGCTTCTCCTGGTCACTTCTGAGGCTTCCTGGACACCAGGGACAGCACTTAGAGGCCAAGACTCAGTCCACCAGAGGCCACATCAGCTCAGGTGCAGTTCAGGTCTATTTGGTACTGGTCAGGTGGACACTTAAGGAGAGAAGCCTCCTGCAGGTTGTTGTGTCTCTGTAGCCACACAGGTGAGTCATCTGGCCATTGGAGTCCACTTCTTAGTCCGGAGTACATATGTTAGAAGTGCAGCCCTTCAGGTCTCCACACCAATCTCAAACTGAAAGACCAGTCTTCTGTTCTTCCACAGGTTCAGGAAGTGTTCTGATGACTTGTGGGCGAAGTGCCATTTTTGTAGAATTTATTAAGCAGAGGGTGGATGTGACTCATGGATACTCCCTAACCAATGAGGAAAAAAGTTCCCATGGGCAACCCACCCCCACTTTTTCAGCACATCGTGTTTGCCTTACTGCAAACTATCCCACAGTGCACTATTCTAAATACAATCAAAGACAGCACAGCCAATCTGCCCTTGAAGGAGACTTGTGTGCCAGCTATGCTTGTGCTTAGGGAAATGAGAAGTCCACCTCAGCAACACCAACCTGGTTCTGGGATTAGCTCCTCCTCCCAGTGGTCAGGTGCTAGGCTGGCTACAGAGAGCTTAGGAAACAAAAGGCATCTCTACCAGAGCCCCCCCTTCATGTTTAACTATTAATGCGCAGGCCTCATCTTGGTGCTTTTCAGGTCAATAAACTTCCTGAACCCTCCTCAGTTGTCACATACCACATATTCAGGTCTTCCTGAAAAAAGGCCTAAGCCATTGTTTCTGACCTGGGAGCAGTTTTCTCACTCCATTAAAGGGAAGCAATGACAAGAAAATACTAATTAGCCTACTGGTCACTGTTCCTAAAAATGTAAAAATCCAACCTCATCATTTAATTTGATTTTTTAATAAACATTAGAAATAGTGTTTGAAATATTCAAATAACATTTCCAAAACCCGAGATAGCAGCATTATTATTTTGTTGTTAACTTTGTTTTTTCTCATAGAGCAGCTACATCCTTTCTGAGGGAAGACAGCATTTGTGGGCTACTCTTTGTAGGTACATGCCAACAGTAAACTCGTGCATGTAACACTTTTAAATAAAGGGCACTCTACTTCGTGGGTGTCAAGGCCTAGTTAGGCATGACTTAGTTAATATTTAAAAGTAGGGTTCTGTCCTGTCAAAAAGGCTTATTCTGATAGGTTTGCTCGCGGCCTAAAATCTGCAGGAGTCAGTCTACACAGGTAGGCCCAAAGCCATGTTCCTTTTGCCAGTCTAGTGGATCATGCAACAAGTACTGCAGTCAATAGGTGACATTTAACATTTCCATGCCATTGCTGTATTTTCTACACTGTAAAAAACGACCTCACTCTGAAGTTAAATATGCTAATGAGGAGTTAGCCAAGCTTACTATGTTTAAGGAGTGAGAGCATATACACTAGGGACTGGGCCACAGATCCTCAGTGTACAGAATTCAAAAACAAGTAGCATCAGTTAACAAAAAATGAGGGTGACTGTGCAAAAAGATGCAGTTTATCACAGTGACTAGTTGAGTTTTATTTGGGATCAGATAGTTCCTGTATTGTCTTTGAGTTTTATAGACAGGAAGGAGGAGAGGTGGTTCCTATAAACTGGCACATTTTTGGTTGATCAATTGTATTGCTTCCCCTAACTGCCATCAAACTGCTTACATGCATAATGACAGTTTCATTTCACATAGAAAACTATAACTGAGTATGACAAAAGAGAGAGATGAAACTGGTTATTTATAGAAGCAATATACAATCTTGAGATTCTGACTACACTCATTTACTACCAGCCCAGGGCACTGGTGTTGCCTCTTCCGTCCACATCATAGCTCCAACTGCTTCCCTTCACACCAAAACTACTAACTTCCAGAACCAGAATATTATTAGAATACTAATACTGAACTACCCGTGTAACAATGGCATTGATACAGAGGATGCACACTTCAAACTACACTGTACTAAAGGCAGCACACAACGAGAAAGGCACCTCCTTAGTGTTACAGACACATTTCTTCCTTCACATTTTAAGAATTACCAAACCTTAGTGAATGACTTCTAAACTATCTCTGTACATGACACATTTGGTATCTTCTTTTGTCCCCTGGACTTTTCATTCCTACTTGGTGTTATGGTTGGGTATAAGAAGGCTTTGAGACCGAGGTATGAATAGTTTCTCATCTTCACCATGTCCCTGTGATGGATTAACATTTATCAGGCCTCTAAAAGTAGTAAGAGTCATTATCTCCCCGCTTTAGATTATTTGTAATGGCCGATAAGAGCAATTTTGCAGAAGGATTTTGAATAGCTTGTTTAATTTTTGAGATCTGAAAGATTAGCTGATTTTCTTTTTATAACTTGCAGGCCTGAATTCAATAGATCACTGTTTCCTTGGATTAAAATAAATCCAATTGTCTTTTACTAATGTCCTCTAAAAATCTCATGTTCCTGGCAACTCAGTGCCAAGGGCACAGGGAAGAAAAAAAAAGGACCATCAAGCGATGTTCCCTCCATTGCTATAAAGTGTTAGACACCCTGCTTGCTAGCACCTATCCTGTTGTAGACTCTATTGCTACAATAATTAGCAGGGAGAGGCAGTTGTCCTATTACAAACATATATATATATATATATATATATATATATATATATATATATATATATATATATATATATATATATATATAAGGAATACCTTTGTGTAGGAAAGTACCCTCTTTCTTGGTATGATTACCCCCTTTTTTCTGCCTGATGTCAGTGTGTTGACTGTGTTCACTGGGACCGTGCTAACCAGGATCCTAGTGATTAGGCTCTCTCTCCCAAAACTCTGTATTTCATCCCACAATTGGCACACTGGTGTCCCATTATAAGTCCCTAGTACATGGTACCTAGGTACCCAGGGCATTGGGATTCCAGGGAATCCCTGTGGGCTGCATCACATATTTTGCCACCCATAGGGAGCCCAAGCAAAGGGTTCTGCAGGACTGCCATTGAAGCCTGCGTGAAAGGGTGCAAGCACCCTTTCACTGCCACTTTTCCCAGCACCAGGTCACTTATAAGCCACCCTTATAGCAGGCCTTCTAGCCCAGAGGGCAGGGTGCAAAGTACCTGTGTGCGAGGGCACCCCTGCACTAGTAGCTGTGTCCCCATGTACTCTAGGCCCATTTCCCCAGAATGTGTGAGGTCGAGGACACCATTTTTCCCTTGTACTGGACATAGGTCAATGCCTATGTCCAGCTACATAATGGTAACTCTGCACATAGGCATGTTTGGTATCAAACATGTTGGAATCATACCCCAATGATTTTATAGGCATTGGTTGTATGATTCCATGCACTCTGGGGGCTCCTTAGAGGACCCTCAGGATTGCCATTACAGCCTTCTGGGGATTTCCAGGCAGCCCAAGCTGCTGCCACCTCACAGACAGGTTTCTGCCCTCCTGCTGCTTGAGAAGCTCAAGCCCAGGAAGGCGGAGCAAAGGATTTCCTTTGGGAGAGGGGTGTTACACCCTCTCCCTTTGAAATTAGGTCTTACAGGCTTGGGAGGGGTAGCCTTCCCAAGCCACTGGCAATGCTTTGAAGGGCACATTTGTTGCCCTCCTTGCATAAACCAGTCTACACCAGTTCAGGGACATCCCAGTCCCTGCTCTGGAGCGAAACTGGACAAAGGAAAGGGGAGTGACTACTCTCCTGTCCATCACCACCCACGGGGTGCTGCTCAGAGCTCCTCCAGAGGGTCCCTGGGTTTTGCCATCTTGCATTCCTAGTTCGTACGGAACTCTGGGAGCATCTGAGTGGCCAGTGCCAGCAGGTGACTTCAGAGCCCCCTCTTGATAGGTGGTCACCCAGCTAGGTGACCAATACCCCTTTCAGGGCTATTTAGAGTCTCTCTCTTGGGTGGTTCCTCAGATTCGGATTGGAAGACTCCAGCAGGATTCCTCTGCAACCTCCACTTTGACTTCTGACTGAAGAAACTGCATCTAGACGCTCAAGGCCCCAACAAGCTGCAACAAAGATGCAAGACGCCTCCTGCAGCATTGTATCCACGGCTCTTTCCAGCAACTGCAATATTTCCCTGGTCATGCATCCTCAGAGGATAGACTGTCTTCAGCCTGCATCAGAAGGAAGAAGGAATCTCCCTTGGAGTGAAGGAGTCAGACCAACAACTGCAATGACGACCAGCTGCGTGGACCTCCTCTCCTGCTAAGCTGCGTGGATCCTGCATCATGAGTGGCGGACTGAAGTGGTCCCGATGGTCCACTGTTCTAGCTGTCCAACTTAGGTGGGGGTAAGCCCTTGCCTGCTCACGCAGGACAGTACCCCCGTGCACCATGTCCTTTGCAGCTATCAAGGCTTGTTGGTATCTTTTTCACAAGATCTTCAGGCATCTTGAACTCCAGCCCCAAGCACTCCATCCTGCGATGCACAACTCCCTGAGTGGTTCTCTGGAGGCATGGGAGCCTTTTTCGTAGTACTGCATGGGCCTCTTCCTCGACTTTTGTGTCCTCATCCTGCGGGACTCCTGTGGGTGCTGCATGGGCTTCTGTGGGCTCTCAGTGTTGCTGAGGTCCCCTTCTGACTCTGCCTCCTTGGTAGAGTCCACCTGGTCCTTCCTGGTCCCCGGCAGCTCCACTTTCTGCTAACCGCGAGTTTTGCACGTGCTAAGGCTTGTTGGCAGAATCCGAAAATGCAAACCTGACTGCAATCCTCCTTCCAGCATAAGACATCACCTGCATCCTAGAGAAACTCGACTTTGTCTTCTTGGATGCAGTGCTGACTCTCCTTCTTCACCATCAACTCACCTCATGCATCTTCAGTCTGGTAGGTAGGGGCTCCTGCCCTTCCTGGACTCTGCTGTGCTTCTGGACTTGGTCCCCTTCTTCCAAAGGTCCTCTGGTCCAGGAATCCACTGTTGGCATCTTGCAGTCTCTTCTGGGCTTTGCATTATTCTTCTTTTCTTCTAAGTGGGTATTCTGGGGAATTTACAGTGATTTACTCTTGCTTTCCTGGTCGCTGGGGTGGGTTGTGGTACTTAACCTTTGGGCTTTCCTAGTACTTCCAGTTCCCCTCTACACACTCCACTTACCTAGATGGAGGACCGACTCTCGCATTCCACTTTTTTGGTACATGGTATGTGCTTTCCCTAGGGCTATTTCTCTCTATTGTGATTTTCACTCTTTGCACTGTTTTCTAACTTTTTTTATGCCTATTTCTGCATACTAGTGTATATAATTTGTGTATTACTTACCTACTAAGGGAGTATTGCCTCTATGGTACCTTCGGTATTTGTGTCACCAAAATAAAGTACACTTATTTTTGTAACACTGAGGCCCTCATTATGACATTGGCAGTAAATCCCGCTGACCACCACGCTGACAGCTGCCAACTTACCGCCGCGGCGGTGGATATCCGTTCACCATATTATGACACATACACACACAGAATTCAACGACAGACACAAATCTGACAGACCAAAGGTCAGTGATAAACTGGCAGTATCAAACCCCACACCGTTACGCCAACAGAACAACGTTCACCACATTATGACCCACGAATCACCACGGCGGACATTCAACAGAGTTAAACCATCAGCAGAACATACTGCTGCGCTCACAATGGACACCCACAGACAAAACAACACTACAATGGACAATTCAAACAACACACACATGACACTCATACACACACCACACCCACACCACTATAAAGCACACACTCACATTACCCACAACCCTTTACCATTACAATTAATTGGCATGAGACTGACACCAAGACCACTGACACAACTACATATACACACCACATACACCCATACATCCCTCACGCACTCCACTTCACACACCCCAACACACCAACACACATCACACAACACCCATGGCACCACAAAGGCACCCCTGTTTCCCTCTGGTGGAGTTAATGGTCATGGTGGAGGAAATCGTCGGGGTAGAGCCACAGCTATTTGGAGCATAGGTGCAGCAAATATAAATAGTCAGGAAGATGGAGCTATGGTGGATAATCGTGGACAGGGTCAACACCGTGGGACAGCACCCCAGAACAAGGGACGACATCAGGAAGAGGTGGAACGACCGATGGGGGAAGGTACGTTCCAAAGCAGTAAGACACCAGCTCGCTATCCAGAGGACTGGCGGTGGACCCACACCTCTTCCCACACAACTCACAGCATGGGAGGAGCAAGTCTTGGCAATACTTCATCCTGAGGGCCTGGCTGGAGATAGAGGAGAACTGGACTCCGGTAAGTACACTTTCAACAATTATCACCCCCATGCCTGCATGCCATCACATATCCTCACCCTCACTCCCATCACTCCATTCCATCCCACACACCCCACCATCAGATCTTACTAATCCCAATGTCAAGCCCTGCATGCTGTACCAATGCATGGACACCCCTCACAGCCCTGCATGGACACTCATCACTATAGCATGCACAGGATAGAGAACTAACAATACCACCATACACCAACATACACAAGTAAAAGCTGGCAGGGCAACAACAACCATAGAGGGGAAGCCAGGGATGTACAGTATGTCATACACATTAACCATAACACATCATTTACATCCCCACAGGTACCCCAGCCAATGTCACTGGAGAGGAGGTGCCACCACTATCCAGTCCCCCAACAGGAGAGGCCCACAGTGATGACCGTAACTCTGGACTTCAGGATCTGGAGGATCTACCTGGCCCATCAGGGACCACTGGGCAGCCGGTTACCCAAGCCCAGTCACAGACCACCAATGAGCCTCCCCCATCAGGAAACAACACCACAACACCCACCCAGCATCCCCAAACCTCTCTCCCCAGGACACATCAATCAACAGTGTGCTCACCTGTACAGTGACCCCAGGCTACACCTCTCACCCAAGACAATCAGTGACCTGGCGTCAGTGGGCACACCATTCAGGGGACAGAGGCACAGGTCAACAGGGACACTGGGAGGACTGCTGTGTGCCAGAAGGAGGACAGGCCCAGGTAACTGACTCTCCGGGAGGCACTCTCTGAGATCCTGGGAGCCTATCAACATTCCCAGAACACGATGGGCCAGATCCTAGACAAAGTGCAGGAGAACAGGCGGCTGCAGGAGGGACAGTACCAGGGAATCAGGGAGGACTTGCAGGCCATCAACAACACCCTGATCTCCATAGCAGGGGTGCTGGCAGACATGGTCAACATTATGAGGGAGGCAGTGTCACACCAGCGGGCCCCTGCCACTAGCCAGTCATCTGAACACCTTCCACTTCTGCTTCGGCTAGTGGCCAGGAGGCCCCGCCACAGGACTCACAGGCCACCAGCAACCCTCCCCCTGCAGAAGATGAACCACCCCACAATTGTTCCCTGCGGTCCAGACAGAAGCCAGAGACACTTGCCAAGACTCCCGCCAGGAAATGAGACTCTTCTGATTGTCCCCCTTGTGTCCCACACTGCCACCCTGTCCACCTTGAACTGCAATTGCTACACTTCCTATGTCCCCTTGGACAATGCACCTGTGCTACAAACAGACTGGAAGAATACCCTGGACTTTACTCCATCATCAGCACATCCCATTGCACTTTCCCTTCTATATGTTAGCACTTCAATAAACACCCTTTGATAACAATCGATTTTGAATATGTCATGTATTTCAAATATGTATTGATTGAAACAGGTACAACCTGTGCAAATGGACTGTACACAGAATGAGCATAGAATTAATGACCTGTAGCTGGCTGTTGTGATCACACCAGGAGTATTTGTCAAATCACCAACATCTGCAAAATGAATAGCCAGAGGGAACAGTAAGTGGGCATAGAAGTGGTAAATACCATTATGCCAATGCTACACAGAATACAGCCAAAGTCATTGAAATGTAAAGTTACACTGTCTCATCTGTGTGTCATTGGAAGTACTGACGGATTACAGTTGTTCTTTTGTCCTCATCCTCATCCTCTGGCTCCTCATCCTCACTGTCCACAGGGTCAACTGCTGCCACAGGGGCATCTACAGTCTCCTCCTCCTGCAGAAAAGATGCATGGCATCTGAGGGCCATGTTGTGCAACATGCAGCATGCCACTAGTATCTGGCAGAACTTCTTGGGTGGGTAGCACAGAGATTCACCTGTTAGATGGAGGTACCGGAACCTGGCCTTCAGGAGGCCAACGGTTCTCTCAATTATCCTTCTGGTTCGCCTATGTGCCTTATTATAACATTGTTCTGGCCTTGTCCTGGAATTCCTCACAGGGGTCAGTAGCCATGATAGGTTTGGATAACCAGATTCACCTGCAAATATTGAGGAACAACATTTAGCCACACACTATCCTATATAGCCAACACCATAGGTATACACCAACATATACCGGGTGGGAACCAGCGCTCACCTATTAGCCACATCTTGTGCTTCTATAGTTGGCCCATCACGTTTGGGATGGTGCTATTCCTCAGGACAAAGGCATCAGGCACCGGCCCAGGATACTTAGTATTGACGTGGGAGATACATTGGTCCGCCAAGCACACCATCTGCACATTCATAGAGTGGAAACTCTTACTGTTAGAAATGGGGTCTTTGGTTGACAGTCAGGTTACCCCCTGTTCAAGCAAGGACCCTCACTCTAGTCAGGGTAAAAGAAAATCACCCTCAGCTAACCCCTGCTTACCCTCTTGGTAGCTTGGCAGAGCAGTAGGCTTAACTTCAGAGTGCTAGGTGTAAAGTATTTGTACCAACACACACAGTAACTTGATGAAAACACTACAAAATGACACAACACCAGTTTAGAAATATAGGAAATATTTATCTAAACAAAACAAGACCAAAACGACAAGAATCCGACATACACAAGTCAAGTTATGAATTTTTAAAGATTAAGCTAAAAAATAGCGCTTAGAAACACAAACTGCTTTGATGAGGTGTTAACACAGCGTCATGACGGAGTCGTTCCCAACAAGCCAGCACCAGCGGCACCGGACACGGAGTTGCCTAGACCCACAAGTATGGTACCTTTGGTGAAGAGTGAAAACAAGTCGGGCGCGAAGTCGGGGATCGTGGCGTCTGTGCGAAACGTTGAATCTCCGCACTTCGAGCGGCGTTGGTCACGACGTGGTGAGGCGACTTCCACGGAGTCGCAGACTTCAGCGGGGCTGCAGCGGCGTTGGGCCTGCAAAGGTCGTCGTGTTCCAGCGAAGATCACGGAGTCGGTTGCAGGTGGGGTCACCAGATTCAGCAGCGGCATCGGTCCGAAGTCGTCCGAAGTCGATTTCCTTGGATTTCCACCAGCTTTCCTTTAAAGGGCCCAGGGACTGGATAGGGCACCACTTGTCAGTGCGGGAGTCTCTCCAGAGACTCCAGGTGCTGGCAAAGAGAAGTCTTTGCTGTCCCTGAGACTTCAAACAACAGGAGGCACGCTCTAAATCAAGCCCTTGGAGATTTCTTCACAAGATGGAAGGCACACAAAGTCCAGTCTTTACCCTCTTACTCTGGCAGAAGCAGCAACTGCAGGATAGCTGCACAAAGCACAGTCACAGGCAGGGCAGCACTTATCCTCAGCTCTTCAGCTCTTCTCCAGGCAGAGGTTCCTCCTGATGTCCAGAAGTGATCAAATGTCTGTGGTTTTGGGTGCCCTTCTTATACCCAATTTCTCCTTTGAATAAGGCCTACTTCAAAGTAAAGTCTCTTTTGAATGTGAAATCCTGCCTTGCCCAGGCCAGGCCCCAGACACTCACCAGGAGGTCGGAGATTGCATTGTGTGAGGACAGGCACAGCCCTTTCAGGTGTAAGTGTCCACTCCTCCCCACCCTCCTAGCACAGATGGCTCATCAGGAAATGCAGACTACACTCCAGTTCCTTTTGTGTCACTGTCTAGTGTGAGGTGCAACCAGCCCAACTGTCAAACTGACCCAGACAGGGAATCCACAAACAGGCAGAGTCACAGAAATGGTATAAGCAAGAAAATGCTCACTTTTTAAAAGTGGCATTTTCAAACACACAATCTCAAAACCAACTTTACTGAAAGATGTATTTTTAAATTGTGAGCTCAGAGACCCCAAACTCCACATGTCAATCTGCTCCCAAAGGGAATCTGCACTTTAATCAGAGTTAAAGGTAGCCCCCATATTAACCTTTGAGATGGACAGGCCTTGCAACAGTGAAAAACGAATTTAGCAATATTTCACTGTCAGGACATATAAACCACATTACTATATGTCCTACCTTAACCACACACTGCACCCTGCCCTTAGGGCTACCTAGGGCCTACCTTAGGGGTGTCTGACATGTACGAAAAGGAAAGGTTTAGGCCTGTCAAGTGGGTACACTTGCCAAGTCGAATTTACAGTTAAAACTGCACACACAGACACTGCAGTGGCAGGTCTGAGACATGATTACAGAGCTACTTATGTGGGTGGCACAACCAGTGCTGCAGGCCCACTAGTAGCATTTGATTTATAGGCCCTGGGCACCTCTAGTGCACTGTACTAGAGACTTACTATTAAATCAAATATGCCAATCATGGATAAGCTAATTACATACACGTTTTGTAAAGGAGCACTTGCACTTTAGCACTGGTTAGCAGTGGTAAAGTGCCCAGAGTAACAAAAACAGTAAAATCAGAGTCCAGCACACATCAACAACCTGGGGAACAGAGGCAAAAAGTTAAGGGAGACCACGCCAAGGATGAAAAGTCTAACACTTACGATTCCTGAACACCTGTTCATTCTGGTGTGGGGGGGGGGGGGGGGGCAAATGCAATATGTGTTCCGTCAATTGTCCCAATTATATTGGGGATATGTTCCATTGCATAAAACTCTGCCTTCACAGTGGCCAAATCCTCAATCTGGGAGAATGCAATGTAGCTGCACATGGGTTTTATCTGGGCAGATAACACTCTTGTCAACGCTATTGAGAACATTGGCTGTGACATTCCCGATGCCAAGCCCACTGTCACGTGGAAAGAACCAGTTGCCAGGAAATGGAGCACTGATAGAACTTGCACAAGAGTGGGGATCCCAGTGGATAACGGATAGCAGATATCATGTTAGACTCCAATTGGGAACACAGCTCTGTGATTGTGGCCCTGTCCAGTCTATAGGTGAGTATTATGTGCCTGTCCTCCAGTGTAGAAAAGTCCACCAGTGTTCTGTACACAGGTGTATGCATCCATCTCCTATTCATCCGCAGTGGTAGGAATCTAAGGGACAAAAGAGTGAGGAGGCTGTCACAAACTGAACAATGGAGCCACAACAGTAGTCTGCAATCTGTAAACATGTAATGGCTCAGTTTGATTTGTCCAAAATGTGCCTATTTCTCCTGTGATGCAGCATTATTCCATAGGCCTGCCCTCCCTGAAATGGCATCCGCCTGTTCTGTGTGGAGTGACTGGTGGAAGTGAGGTAGTGGCGCTGACGTTGTGTGCCGTGGCGGGAGGCGGTCGGGAACCGCCGTGCAATTCATAATTGGTAATTATTGGGTCCTATGTGGTACAGCGGGCAATGGTGTTCTACGCCAGCAGTGATGGTATGCACCGCTGCGGACATTAACCACCATTTTCTATCTGATTCCTCACTTGTTTCCTGACCTTCTCTAGGAGAGGACCTACACTGCATGTGCTGCTGTGACTTGTGTCTGGAACCCGCCATGGCCTGTGTGACTGGGGAAAAGGTCCCAGCCTTCATTTCTGAGGAGTTGGAGAGACTTGTGGATGGGGTCCTACCCATGTACGGACTGCTGTATGGGCCTCCAGACCAACAGGTGAGTACACTGAGGGCACGATGCATGTGGCATGAATGTATGAAGGTGTGTGTGTGAAGGCATCATGTAAGGGGGACGGATGTCCTCCTGGCTGGGTACACAGAGTGCTGGGCTATGTGTGTGCCAATAGTGCTAGAAACGGATATGGTTGGCCATTTGTGTTACTGGTTGGACTGTTTGTCTAATGGTGTTCTCCTGTCTATATTGCCTCTGCAGGTCAGCTCCCATCAAAAGAATGGTATATTGCGTGCCATCGCCAAGGAGGTGCGGACCCTGGGGGTCTATGGCAGGCAGAGCACCCACTGTCGGAAAGAGTGGGAGGACCGGAGACGCTGGGCACGGAAGACCGGGGAGGCCCAGCGGGGGATGGCCTCCCAACGAGGAAGTGGTGCCCATCGAACCCTGACCCCCCTTCATGGCCCGCATACTGGCGGTGGCCTATCCAGAGCTGGATGGGCGCTTGAGGGCAACACAGCAGACACAAGGGGATGAGTACAGTGGCCATCATTGAAGGAAACGGCTGGAGGGGTGGTATCTGGGTGGTGGGTGTGTGTCAGTGGGTGCCCCTAGGCCAGGCCAGGCATAGCAGTGTAGGCCCTCTGGTGGCTAAGGGTCTGAAGGGGAAATACTGCCTAGCTAGCTTGTTAGCATCCACTATTGGTCAGGGTTGCGTGTGTCTAAGGTGTGCTGCAGTTGGCGGTGTGTGCTCCTCCTCATGCCTTGGTGGCTAGCAATATCACTGGTAGTGCAATGCATAGTGCAGAGGCCTGTACCCTGTGTGTGAGGGTGCTGTGTATGCCAATGGCGGTGTTGGTGCAGTCATTGACCCGGTGTATCCTTTGTCTCTCTCCCCCCCTTTCTTGTTTTGTCATCCTGTCTTTATGTGCATTAGCATCATCTGGCGGAGGACCAGAGGCACTGGCAACGGAGGGAGCGGCATCCCAAAGGACCCAGGAGGCAGAGTCCACCGTCGCTGAGGGCACCAGTGAGATGGAGGGCGAGGGGAGCCCCACGGCAGAGACTGGAGCGGACAATACAGACTCAGATACCTCCTCCGACGGGAGCTCCCTAGTGGTGGCAGACACCTATGTGACCACCCCAGCTACAGGTACAGCGCCCACCCCCTGTACCAGCACCGCACTCCCAGCAGCCCCTACGCAAGTTACCTGTGCCCGCTCACCCAGGAGGGTGGGCATCTCCTTCGCCCCAGGCACCTCAGGCCCCGCCCCAGTGAGCCCTGCTGCCCTGAGTGAGGAGGCTATTGGCCTCCTGAGATCCATCTCTGTAGGGCAGTCAACCATGTGAATGCCATCCTGGGGCTGACAGTCCAGATGCTGCAATCTAATGCATTCCCGGAGGGCATGCACAGTGGATTGGCGGCCCAACAGAGATTGATCCAGGCTCTGGCCTCCTCTCTGATGGCAGCCATTGTCCTTGTTTCAACCGTCCTCCCTCCAGCTTCCACTTCCCAGTGCAATTCTCTTCAACCCCAAAGCATCCCAAGCACACAGCCAGAAGAGCATGCACACAGGACAACACCCAAAAGTGTCACTGGCAAACACAAGCACCACACTTCATCTCACAGGCACTCACACAAACACCATTTAGTTGCAGACACAACAACATCCACTATTTCCACTGTCTCCCCCTCCTCCTCCACCTCCCACCCAGTTACGTCCGCACTCACACCTGTATGCACTACATCTTCATCCACTTCCTGCATCATCACCACACCAAGCAGAACACACACCTCACTGGCAGACACCTCCACAACATCCATGCACACGTCCCCTGTGTCCTGTCCCCCCTCCTAAAGTACAAAAACCCAAGCACTCAGACACCCAACAGCCATCCACCTCACAACAGCATATATCCCATTCACCTGCACCCAAATCCAGCAGACAAACACCTCCAACAACCACTCCCTCATCCTCCACTCCCATTTCTTCTCCCTCTTCCCGGCCCAATGTCCCTAAAAAGCTTTTCCTTTCCACCATTGACCTCTTCCCTACCCCTCCCTCCGTCCTGCACATATGGCCAGGGTATGTTATGTTGTGTTAGGTTGCTACCCGAAGGCCTCCCAGTGCTAAAGGACAGATCTCTATAACTATGTTTACAAAACAGAACATTTTAGAACAGCCAGGTTTTTAATGCTTTCCGGAAATTAAATTAATTGGTTCATTCATTTGGTTAACCAAAGGCTACGGGGGAGAGAGTTCCACGGTTTAACTCCAAGATAAGCCATTGTTGTACCTCCCCATCTAGATTTTTTAACCCTGGGTATGGTGGCAAGCGCTGCTGATGCAGACCTAAGATCTCTGATGGGAGTATAAAAAGATATGAGGGTCTTTAGATGTGGGGAACCTCTATTGTACAGTGACCTATGGATACAGCACAGGGTTTAAATGCTATGCGCTGTTCCACTGGGAGCCAATGAAGTGAGAAAAGGGGGGTTTTAACCGAGGCATGCCTAGGAATTTCTAGGAGTAGGCGGGCTGTGGCATTTTGAACCAGTTGTAATTTCCATGTAAACATATTTAGGAGAACAAAGAAATAGTCCATTGCCATAGTCCAGTTGAGAAATAATGAGAGCCTGAATGATGAGTCTTTTTGCCAAAAACGGGAGTATAGCAAAAATCTTCCTCAGAAGCCTCATTAAACCGAAGCAAGTAGCAGAGATTTTTTTAGCTTGATGTTCCAGAGTAAGTTGGGAATCTAGCCAAATGTTTAATATGATTCTTAGGAGCAGTCAGCTCCTCCAAAGAGATAAGCAGCCTCAGGTTCGTGCCCGGGCAAGGACACTAACCCAGTATTATTACTTTTGTTTTATCTCTGTTTAATTGGAGCATACGTTCATTCATCCATCTTGACACTGCCTGTAAACAAAGAGACAATGAGCATTCATCAGGAACTGAATTGGAGAAAAACAAAACCACTAGCAAGGTGTCATCTGCATAAGAAACTAGGGAGATTCTGAATAACTCCACTATCTTGGCCAGGGGGGCCATATAGATAATGAATAATGTAGGACTGAGGGAGGAGCCCTGGGGCACACCACAGTTGCATTTAAACCTGCTGGTAAGATAAGAACGATCAAGAACCTGAAATGATCTTCCCTTCAGAGTGAGAGGAAAGAGGCGACCTGATCCTGTGAGAGAGGAGAAAATTGCAAAATAGAAGCAGCACAATTGTGGCGGTGATCTGCTGCACCTTCCGAGTGAGACTTACTATTCGAAAAACTCGAATAGACAATTTTTTGTTGAAAAAACAATGCTAGATTGTTGCTGTGTTCTTGAGAGGCTTCAACTAATTCACCATTAGGGGGTGATTGTAAAATTTCTTTGAGTAGCTGAAAAATCTCTTTAGAAGAGTTGGAGGACTGTTCAATCCTAGCAACATAATAGGTACTTTGGGCTAATTTGATTTCAGCGTGGTAGAGTCTAATCGCCTTCCTATATTCTTACTTTGAAACCGGTTCATAGGTTTCCTCCATCTTCTTTCTAAACATCTACATTTCCTTTTAAGGATTTGCAGATGGGGAGTGAACCACGGAGCACCAGCTTTCCGGCAACTCCCAGTTTTAGTACTAGAGTAGAGGATCTAAGCAGTCCTTAATCCGGTCATTGAATGAATCTATCCTGATGTCATTCATATCAAGAAAAAAGGGTTTACAGCTTTTCAAGATACCAACCCAATCGCTGGCATTAAGTTTATGCCAGCGCCTACAAGGTTGAACTGTTGACTGAGATGGTCTGCATATAGTAGAAGTGGCTAAATTTAAAGAGATTAAAACATTATCTGACCAGACCAAATGAAGAGGAGGCATGGAAACTAAGCCTGCTAGATTACTAAAGACTAAGGCCCTCATTATGACCCTGGCGGACGGCGGTATTATGGAGAAAAGTACTGCCAACAGGCTGGTGGTACTTTTCCCCATAATATGACATTGGCGGTTTGGCTCAAGCCAAACCACCAATGTACCACTCCGTCCGCCACAGCGGTAACAGCCGCCGGGCTGGAGACTTCAGTCTCCAGCCAGGCGGCCTTCACTAGCCCGCCCGCGGGATTATGACCCCGCCTACCACCATGGTTTTTGTGGCCTCCTTTCTGCCACGAAAACCATGGCGGTAGACACTATCAGTGACAGGGAATCCCTTCTCTGTCACCGATAGGGGTCCTCACCACCCCCACCCCCTCCCAAGATTTCTCCTCCACACCCCCTCCCTCGCTAAACCTACCCCCAACATACATGCACCTTCATGCACCATCACACATACTCATACACACACTTATACCCACATGCACCCACGCATGGATTCATCCATTCACACACACACATCCAAACACACTGACATACAAACAAGCACACATGCATTCACACAACACAACATACATGCACTCACAAATCCACACACATACCACATGCAACACATACCCGTATTCACGAACACACAAACATACACCCCCACCCCCACACACAACAACAACCCCCACCCCCCCTCCCCTGTTGGAGCACCCAACTTACCTGATTTCAGGGGGTCCTCCAGCAGGAGACAGGACAGGGCGCTGCTGCTGTCCGCCAACAGAACACATCCAGACCGTATCATGGGTCATGATATGGTCTGCGGCGGTCTACTGGTGTGGTGCTGCTGCTGGCAGCAGCGCCACCTTACCGCAGTCGGCCGCCAAGACCGTAGCCGGAATTCTTCCATCCTTCTGGAAGTATACCGGCTAGCGTCATAAAATGCCGGTTGTGTAGTAGCCATGGAGACGGTCTTCTGGCGGTTGTCACCATGGCGGTAGGCGTTTTTTACTGCCAATGTCATAATGAAAGCCTAAGGCAATGGCTTATCCTTTATCATGGGTGGGGCCTCTGACCAATTGGCCCAGCTCCAATGTCTCCATGTCAGCAAGGAGGCCTTTAGCTGCCAGGTAATCTAAATTATCTATGTGTATATTCAAATCACCTAAAATCGTGAAATTGTGTCCTTTACATATTAATTCAGCAAGCTGATACGAAAAAGCGTGTAAAAAGTTATCCGAGGGGCCAGGAGGACGATATACTAAAACTCCAAAAAACATAAATTGGGGATTTAGTGACATCGAAAAAAACATACTTTCACAATCAGTTATCTGAAGAGGCTGGGATATAAGCTTAATAGATTCCTTGTAAATAACAGCAATCCCACCCCCTCTTGAAGTGGTTCTGTCTAACCTTGTTATTAGGTATCCTTGGGGTAGAGCCAATTTGACAGCCGGCAAAGATCCCTCATGCAGCCATGTCTCAGTCAAAAACAAGGCTGTAGGAGAGACATCACTTAGAAGAAGTTTGATGTCCAGTTTATGAGCCGGTAACAATCGACAGTTAGCCAGCAAAAAGACGCTGTGTAAGTCTGCCTTGAGTGATGGACCCGCCATCACTTCGAGATGTGGGGCCCACAGATAGAAGGAACAAGACCACTTATTATTGCTAGGATCAGGGCAGGACTGCCATAGTTCAGAGGGAGGTGGCCTAAACATATGGAGAGCCTCAGAGGAATAAAAGGGCCCCTTTCTCTTGGCAGGACAAAGGGGTCTGGCCCCTGGGGCCACCCTGGCGCAGACAGGCTTGTCATAGGCGCGCCCTCTGCATGACTGCAGCAGCGCGCTATTTATGTGGGCCTGGTTATGGAGCTGGCGGCAGCTAGACTGCCAACCCACCAAGATGGCGGCTGGCAGACGTGCCACCAGCAACAATAAAAAATGGCGGCCGCAACAAGACCGGCATCTGAGTTAGCGTTGTGAGTGGGGGGACCGGTAGAGAGCAGGTAAAAGAAGGGGGGCAACCCCAATAAACAGAAGCCAAATCAAAACTTGTTCATCTAACCAGTCCACTGAACACTGGCCTGAGGGTCAGTAAACAGAACTCCTGAATAACGCAGGAGTACCAAATTCTAAGTGTGCCCCTGGGTGATAGTTCTCCCAAAATACTTGTCTTGTAAATATAAAAACTGTATAGCTTAATTTACCCACCTAATTATGGAGATGTCAAGAACCCAGCAAAGCACCTCAGCCAAACAGTCCACGGGCCCAGTTCCATCAGCACTTACTTGTGTTGGAAAGGATTCCAGGCCACAAATACTGAAGGGGAAGGAGCCTGCACCAGCCAGCAGAAAGGGGAAGCAGCCTGCATCAGCCATCAAAAAGGGAAAGGAGCCTGCACCAGCCAGCAGAAAGAGGAAGGAGCCTGCACCAGCCAGCAGAAAGGGGGAAGAGCCTGCACCAGCCAGGAAAAATGGGAAGGAACCTGCATCAGCAGCTGTCACAGAGCCCCCACCGCCAGCCGTGGTTGTGCAGCCATCAGTGAGTGCAGTGGCTGAGCAGGAGCCTCTGACTACCACCACCACCATAGTGCAGCCATCGGAGGGTGCTGGGGCTGAGCAGGAGCCTCCCACTACCACCACCACCACAGTGCAGCCATCGGAGGGTGCAGGGGCTGAGCAGGAGCCTCCCACTACCACCACCACAGTTTAGCCGTCACCGCCAGCGGACGCTATATGATCCAGCCTCCGTGGGCTGCTGTGCGGCCTGTCCCCACCAGAACCAGTGGGCAAGTCACCTACTTGAAATACTGTGGCCTTGCACTCCCCAGGACCAAGCACAGGGCATATTGCCCCCTCCAGAACCAGTGGGCAAGTCACCCACTTGAGAGACTGTGGCCTTGCACTCCCCAGTACCAAGCACAGTTCATGTTGCCCCCTCCAAGACCAGTGGGCAAGTCACCCACTTGAGAGACTGTGGCCTTGCACTCCCCAGGACCAAGCACAGGGCATGTTGCCCCCTCCAGAACCAGTAGGCAATTCACCCACTTGAGAGACTGTGGCCTTGCAGTCCCCAGGACCAAGCACAGGGCATGTTGCCCCCTCCAGAACCATTGGTCTTGTTTCAGCATCCAGCTGAGGTGCCCCTCTCCCCCTGAGGTGCCTGCCTATTTACCAAATGATGCCCCTGCAGTATTCTCTCCGTATTGGTGCAGGGAACGAGTGGGGCCTTGGACTTTGCCATGTGGCCCCTGAGAACTGAGGACTGGGCAATGTCCCTTTTTTGTACATTTGTACGTATCCGTTGCATTGCCAAATCTAATGATTAATTCTGATGTTGATCTTATTACAATTTAGT
Organism: Pleurodeles waltl; assembly: GCF_031143425.1. NCBI lineage: Eukaryota > Metazoa > Chordata > Amphibia > Caudata > Salamandridae > Pleurodeles > Pleurodeles waltl. The sequence goes on along the minus strand of NC_090444.1, from coordinate 141,950,232 downwards.
CAATTCCTGTTGTCATTGCATTATTCAGCCGATTCACGGGCATAAAGAGTTTTTCTTGTGCAGCTGGTTGTGTGAGTTGTGTGTGTATGGGGTGTGTGTTGTGCGTGTCTGTGTGTCACTCTCGTTTTCCTCCCCCACTCCCTTGTGTGCTAGGCGGCTGTAGTCACCGTCGCCAACAGTGGGGTTCGTGGTGGAGCATAACGTAGAAGATCATTGGGAATACTTGCAGTTCTGGTTCCATGGTGGCGTTGTTCTTCCCTGTGTCTCCAATGGTGAGTCCTTTCACTTCTGTGATGTGTTTCCACCAGGCTTTTGATGGCATTGGTACCACCCCGGAAAAGGTGGCGGATGGCAGGGTCAAAATATGGTGAGCAGTACTTTGTCTTCCGCCTGGCTGTAGGCAGCTACCGCCATGGTGACTGTAGCCACTTGTTTCCACCCTAGAGGTCGGTGTGGTACATTAGCTGTCTTTCAGAGATATCACTACCATGGTCATAATTTGGCAGTACTTACCGCCAGCCTCTTGGCGGTATTACTGCCACTTTATCACCGACTGCCAGGGTCGTAATGAGGACCTGAGTGTTTTCTTTCATGTGTGTAAGTACTAAGAGTGACTACAGTGGTATTGCATGAGCTTTGAATATCCCCTAGATAAGCCTATGCTGCTCATCCACAGCTACTTCTAGAGAGCCTGGCTTCTAGACACTGACTACACTACACTAATAGGAGATACCTGGACCTGGTATAAGGTGTAAGCACCACAGGTACCGACCACACACCAGGCCAGCCTCCTATACTTTGGGCATTTTAAGGTAAAATTTGACCAGTGTGGAAATGTTTTGATTTGGAAGAGGTCTCTACATTTGGGATGCTTTTCTCCATAGGCAACTTTAACCAGAAGTCTCCAAGACTGTCCAATCTAAAATGCAATTCCCTCAGGAGTTAGCTCTTCTGTGAGAGTGGAGGAGCATCACCCTGCTGAAAAAATGCCCCATAGCAGCTGAAAAATAAAATGGTAATAAAGTTTATGTATTGCCATTTTTTTTTTCAGCAAACCATTGTGAACCGAGTGTCAGGACGGGGTGAGGCAATTGCTGCTGAGTGGCAGCAGGCAGCTGTGCACTATGTTTAAAGTGCGCATGTCTCCTTGGCCTGCCGTCTTGCATCAGGCAGCCAGACATGCTCATTTTAAGCTTCTCTAACTCAGCTGTTTTATGACAGCTGGATTAGAGAAAGCCCAGGCCTCCGGTGTTCTTAACAGCTCCCTCCAAACCTGACACTTCTCATATGCTGTTTAACAGCATGAGAGCAGCCCCAGGGTTGCCTTCGCAGAGGAGGAATTATTGTGGAGGAAATAGTTGGGGATTGCCCATACCTGAACACTTCAGTTTGTTTACTGGTAAGAGCTTACTCTAGGGATGTAATTGCATTTCTTAACTTATCCCCAGACATAGTGGCACACAGGGCAGAGCTGGACATTTGGACATTTTGTTGCATTTTCGGAGAGTTTAAAAAAAAAAACAACGGGCCTCATTACGAGTGTGGCGGGCCAGGCCGCCTGCCCTATTATGACTGCGGTGGAGCCTGCAGCCTGGCGGTTATAATCCACCAGGGCAGTGCTGCAAGCAAGCACTGCCCTGGGGATTAAGAATCCCCATCCGCCAGCCTTTCCATGGCGCTTTTCACCACCATGGAAAGGCTGGCGGGATGGGGGCATCGGTGGCCCCCATGAACAGCCCCATCACGGATTTCACAGCCCGAATTATGGGCAGTGAAATGCACGATGGGTGCTGTCGCACCGAATGCACCACAACATTGCCGCCGGCTCAATTATGAGCCGCCGTCAATGTTGTGGTGAGTTTTCCACTGGGCCAGCAGGCCGAAACACTGTTTTCACTCTCTGGCCCAGTGGAAAACTCCCAATAGGGCGGCAAGCATACCACCACTGGCGGTATGCTGGCTGCAGCGGCTTCAGCGGTCTTCATTGAAGGCCGCTGAAGTGGTAATGAGGCCCAGTGTCTTGGAGGGGTGGAAGCAGTGCTAACTTCTCATATAGGTACCAGGGCCCAAGGTATCACTAAGAATGCAGCTGTAGCTTGCACCACCCACTGTCCCAACCATTTCTGTAGAATGCCACTATAAATGGCGTATGGACACACTGCTATTACTATTGCTAGTGCATATTGTATTAGTAAATTGAAGTGCACTGCTGAAATTAGGTAGACCATGCCACCATGTGGTAGAATGTCCTAAAAGGTGTTGGTGTTAAGAACTAAGTGAAGTGGCAAAAGACCACAACAAATTAGAACACTGGGTTCAAGTGTCTACTGGAAGCTTTTTCCTCTGTTTAAGCTTTGTGGTATGATAAAGTGCTGGAGTGAATGGAACCAGATTAGAGGGGTAAACTGGTACTGCGTGGGCAGAGAAAGAATTTTTAGATACACGTCCAGTTATTTTCCCAAGTGCATAGATGTTGGACCTGCCCTTTTTACAGGGTCATCCCCAAACTTTTTGCCTCCTTCCTCCTATTTTTTTTCTGACCTGTTGTTGTTGGCTTTTGAACTCTGGGCACTTTACCACTGTTAACCAGTGCTAAAGTGCATATTCTCTCTGTGTAAATTGTACTGTTGATTGGTTTATCCATGATTGGCTGTTTGACTTACTTGTAAGACCCTAGTAGAGTGCACTATATGTGCCTGGGGCCTATAGATTAAATGCTACTAGTGGGCCTGCAGCACTGGTTGTGCCACCCACTTAAGTAGCCCCTTTACCTTGTCTCCGGCCTGCCATTGCAAGGCCTGCGTGTGCAGTTTCACTGCCACTTCGACTTGGCATCTAAAAGTACTTGCCAAGCCTAAAACTCCCCTTTTTCTACATATAAGTCACCTCTAATGTGTGCCCTAGGTAGCCCCTAGAGCAGGGTGCTGTGTGGGTAAAAGGCAGGACATGTACCTGTGTAGTTTACATGTCCTGGTAGGGTAAAACTCCTAAATTCGTTTTTATTCTACTGTGAGGCCTGCTCCCTTCATAGGCTAGCATTGGGACTGCCCTCATACATTGTTGAAGTGGTAGCTGCTGATCTGAAGGGAGTAGGAAGGTCATATTTAATATGGCCAGAATAGTAATACAAAATCCTGCTGACTGGTGAAGTTGGATTTAATATTACTATTTCAGAAATGCCACTTTTAGAAAGTGAGCGTTTCTCTGCACTTAAATCTTTCTGTGCCTTAAAATCCACGTCTGGCTAGGTTTAGTTGACAACTCCTTGTGCATTCACTCAGACACACCCCAAACACAGGGTACTCAGCCTCACTTGCATACATCTGCATTTTGAATGGGTTTTCCTGGGCTGGGAGGGTGGAGGGCCTGCCCTCACACAAAGGACTGCCACACCCCCTACTGGGACCCTGGCAGACAGGATTGAACTGAAAGGGGACCTGGTGCACTTCTTAGCCACTCTTTTAAGTCTCCCCCACTTCAAAGGCAAATTTTAGTATAAAACAGGGCCTCTGCCCTACCATCTCAGACACTTGCTGGAGAAGAAACCTGAACCAGAACCTGCATCCCGCCAAGAAGAACTGCCTGGCTGCTCAAAGGACTCACCTGACTACTTTCTACAAACGACTGCTGCCTTGCTGTTGGCCTGCTGCCTTGCTGAACTCTTGTCTTGCTGCAAAAGTGCTCTCCAAGGGCTTGGATAGAGCTTGCCTCCTGTTCCCTGAAGTCTCAGGACCGAAAAGACTTCTCTTTTTCAACGGGATTCCTTGTGCGCCGAAAAATTCGACACACGTCACAACACACGTCTCCCCGCGTGGAAAATAACGACGCAAGTCCGCGTGTGAAGGGGCTTAACTGACGCACACACCATTTTTCCACGTATCTCCTCCTCTGCGGCCCTCTGTGGAGATTTTCCACTCCAAACCAGGTACTTTGTGCTGGAAAGAGACTTTGTTTGCTTTTTAAAGACTTAAGACACTTTGTATCACTTTTCAGTGACATCTTTACAAATTCATATTGCATCTTTGATTGTTTTGACCTGCAAATACCCATATAAATATTATATATTTTTCTAAACACTGTGTGGTGTATTTTTGTGGTGCTATATTGTGTTATTGTATGATTTATTGCACATATACTTTACACATTGCCTTCTAAGTTAAGCCTGACTGCTCAGTGCCAAGCTACCAGAGGATGGGCACAGGATAATTTGGATTGTGTGTGACTTACCCTGACTGGAGTGAGGGTTCTTGCTTGGACAGGGGGTAACCTGACTGCCAACCAAAAACCCAATTTCTAACAATAGATTACTGTTGCTTATTAATAAGTATTTTAAGATGGTTTGTTAGACTTGGCATCCTTGGCATGGTTTCCCCTAACGTTTTGCCTTATGACCTCATGTTTTTGCTTACTTCGTTTTGCTGACCTTAGGTTTCTGTGTACTTTACCACTGCTAACCAGTGCTAAAGTGCTTGTGCTCTTTCCCTAAATCGTTGTAACATTGGCTTATCCCCAATTGACATATTTAATTTACTTGCAAGTCTCAACTAGAGTGTACTACATGCACCCAGGGCCTGTAACTTAAATGAAACTAGTGGACTCTCAACAGTGATTGGGCACCCTCTTAAGTAGCCCTTTAAACCGGTCTCTGGCCTGCCACTGCAGAGCATGTTTGTGCAGTTTTAAACTGTCATGTTCACCAGGCAAAGTAAACCTTTTTACAGGCCCAAACCTTCTTTTTTAATACATCTAAGTCACAGCTAGGTAGGCACTAGACAGTCCCAAGGGCAGGGTGCAGCGAATTAAAAAAGTTGGACATGTACATTCAAGTTTTACATGTCCTGGTAGTGAAACTCTTAAATTTGGTTTTCACTGCTGCAAGACCTATCCCTTCCATAGCTTAACATTGGGATTACCTCATTTAAGGAGGTGTGAAGGCCAAAAGGTAGGGGAAACCATGCAAGGTCTAACAGGTGTCCACCTCAGCTGAGAGTAAGGAGAACTACACCAACCCCTTGGGGCTCTCTTCACTAAGGCAGAAGAATCTGTAGAGACCGTTAGCACTGGCATAGTCAGTGCCCAGGAGATGCCCCACAAAAAAGGCCTTTCCCTCAACAGTTTGGGATTCTCACCCCTCATATGCGTTAACATCTCAGGGGCCTGTTGTCTGTCTGGATTTAGAAGTGAGCATCAACAAGTATGGTCTCATCTTCAGGGCCCAGACCACAGCAAAGGCATCCCTTTCTATCACAATCCACCTGTGTTTCCTGGTACATAATCTCCTACTGAGGAAGGCCACAGGTTGATCCAAGTCCTCTTTGTTTAGCTATTAGAGCATGGCCTCTATGCGTTGATGTGAGGTGTCTGTCTGCACAACGACTTCTTGGGAGAGATCAGGGGCCTTGAATATGGGTGCTGCATGCATGGCCTCTTTCAGGGAGTCAAAAGTTTTCTAGCTCGCCTCTGTCCAGATCACTTGGTGTGGCTGCTTCTTTGGAATCAGTTCTGTCAAGGGTGCAGCAATGGAGCCATAAACCTTGACAAATCTCCTGTAATAGCCAATGAGGCCTAGAAAGACCCTCACCTCTGTCTGGGTCTTGAGGGTTTCCAAGCCACAACATGGTTTCAATTTTGGCTTGGAGGAGCTACTCCTTGCCTTCTCCAACTTGGTTACCCAAGTATACAACTGACCTTGCCCTATCTGGCACTTGCTGGCCAGGTCTTCCCTCTACAAAGCCTGAAACACTTTCTTAAGATAGCACAAGTGGTCCTCATAGCTAGAGCTGAATACTGCAATGTCATCCAAATAGGCGGCACTGAAGTTCTCCAACCCAGCCAGGACCTGGTTTACCAATCTCTGGGAGGTGGAAGGGGTATTCTTAAACCCAAAGGGCATTACCCAGAACTAGAAGTGCCGTTCTAGGATAGAGAATGCAGGCTTTGCCTTGGCGGAATGGGACCAAAGTGATCTGCCAGTACCCTGATGTTTGGTCAAACGTGCTGAGGAACTTGGCAGACCCTAGTTGGTTTATGAGCTCATCAGCTCAGGGGATGGGGTGTGCATCAGTCTTGGTGACTGCATCGAGCCCACGGTGGTCTACACAGAACCTAAGTTAGGGTGTGACACATGGAGGGGCAGCCTTAGGGACCAATACCACTGGGCTGGGTCAAGGGCTGGTTGAGGTCTTAGTAACCCCTAATGCCAGCATTTTATATACCTCCTCCATAATACTGACTCTCACCTTGGCAGACAACTTGTAAATGTTATCCTTTACAGGAAGGCTGTCCCCAGTATCAATATCAAGAGTGCACCATGCAGTGAGTCCTGGGGTAAGGGAGAACAAAGAGCAAACTGCCCCAGCACCTGGTGGCAGTCTCTCTGTTGGAGTAGGGTTAGTGTAGGGCAGAGGTGGACACCCTCCACTGATTCATTCTGCCATTTAAAAGTGGTCAGGGAGAGGTTCACTCTCCTCTTCCACCCTATCATCAGTGACTGGGAGCATGGTTAGTTCAGACCTCTTTTGGAGGATGACATGCAGGCTCCTAAAGGGTTCCTGGGAGTCTTGGGGTCCACCAGGTAGGTGTTGTTACTCTTGAGATCCTTCACCTCACAAGGCCCAGACCAGCAGTCTTGAGGGCCCAGGGCTCCAAGTGCTCCATCACCCACACTTTTTGACCAAGCTCAAACTCAACCAGAGTGGCATTCTGGCCCTACCGCCATTTCATGTCCTCCTGGCTGGCTTTCAAATTCCCCTGAGCAGGTTTCCTGAGGCGCTCTATTTGCAGAGTGCCAGCATGTTTAGCTGATCACATCTCAGGAAGTGCTCCCGGAAGCTGGATCCCATCCATCCTTCACCAAACACGGAGGTCCTCGCACAGGGTGCCAATAGAGAAGTTCAAAGGGGCTTATGCCAAACCCCTGCTGCAGTACCTCCCTGTAGGCAAACAAAAGGTATGGCAGGAGGACATGTCACTTCCGCCTTCTGGGTTCTGACAGACCCATTATCATGCCCTTTAGGTCCTACTGAACCTTTCAACAAGCCCCTTGGTTTGAGGGTGGTAAGGAGGGGAGAACTTGCAGGTTACTTCACACTCTTTTCACATGGCCTTCATGTACCCTGACTAGAAGGTGGTACCATGGTCGGATACCATCTCCTTAAAGATCCCCATCAGTGCCCTGGACACTGCAGATGCAGTCACCATTCTCAGAGGGATAGTCTCCTAGTTCCAGGTGGCATCGTCCACCAGGACCAGTCTGAACATGTTGCCCATGGCTGTCTTGGGGTCCAGAGGCCCAACAATGTTGATGACCACCCTCTCAAAGGAGGTACCAATGACAGGAAAAGGTTGAGGTGAGCCTTGCACTTCCCTCCTGACTTGCCACTGGCCTTTCAGGTGAGAAGGGACCTACAGAAAGCGTCTGAGGCCTTCCTCATTTGAGGCCAGAAAAAGCGGGAAACAAGCCTGTCAAAGGCCTTGTTCTGCCCCAAATGACCTGCCAGAGGTACATCATGAGCCAGCTCCAGTAGGGAGGTCCTATAGCACTGAGAGGGGTATCAACTCATAGGTTGCACAGGCTCAGGAACCTTATGCTTACTATACAGGAGACCATTCTCCTAGTAAATCAGGTGATAACCAGAGGTGTCGCCAGCTGTCTGGGTTGGGGCCTGCTGCAATAGGCCTACAAGAGTGGAGCATTCCTTTGGCACTCTGCAGAACTTTTTGGTGGGACCCTTTTTCTTCTGCCCATTGGTTGGCTCAGACAGGTTCCCCAGTTCGGCTACATTCTTCCCGGTAGGCTCCTGAGTGCCCCTCGCAGGGTCAGCCTCCTCCCAGGCCGTGGAAATTTCAGGAACAGGTTTTACACACCCCTTGCCCTTTGTCTTCTTGGCAGGCACCTGGGCCATTATTCTAGGCTGCAGGTCTTCCTGATTACTCTCTTGGGCTGCTATGGACCTTGTGGTCAGGCAAACCTAACTTCTCCAAGTGAGACCTGACTACCAGCCCCTTCCAGGCAGTATACTCCAGGTCATTGCCAAGCAGACAATCCACAGGCATGGATGGATTCACAACTATACACAATGAATCTGAGACTCCCCGTTCAAAGGGCACCAGTGACATGGGGTAGTGACTATCACAGTTGTCAGCTGCAACAACCTGGTGGAATGCCTTACGGGCTATCTGCTCTGAGGACACCAGATGTCATCTGACAGTCGTCATGCTGGCTCCAATATCTCTGAGTCTCCACCCTCTGCCCACTGATGGTGACCTAATGCCTATACTTTTAAGTGTGCCTAGGCATAAGTGTTCTCTATACCATCTACCTGTCACCCAGGGAAACTAGGGTAACCTCTACTCTGCCCCCCACAGTACGTGGGACAATCTGCTCCCAAAGTGCTACACTCACCAACCCCAATGACTGCCCACCTTTGGGGGGCTGTGCTCGCCTGGGTCACCTGACATCCCCCTTAAAGTCCCCTTCCTCTTGCCACCCATAACACTTACGGGGTGCCTTTCCTGAAGACTTACTATCAGGGAACCATCTCTTTTCCTTTTCAGGTTGGGGATGGGAATCATAACACACTGAACTAATTTGGGGCCTTTTAAAGAACTCTGCTTATGTTTCTACCCCCCTCTTTCTTCTGATGAGGACCCTGCCCACCCTTGTGGTGATCCACCAGGATACCTTGTTCTGGACCCTGATGTGGAGTCAGCAGTATGCCTCCCTATCAATCTCCCTGGAGTCAAGCAGCTTAGTGTCAATCAAGTGTTGGTACAGATCTTCACAACAAAGACTGAACATGTACTCCGTTGCAATCAACAGCCCCTGATTATATTTTACTTCACTTCCCTTCTGCCAACTATCCTGTGCCTTGTGGAAAGAATCAACATAGTACACCCAGGTCTGTTGGGCCAGCTTCTGGCTTTCCCTGAACTACTCCCTATACATTTTTGGGGGCAAACTATATTGCCTGATAAGTAACTCTTTCATGAGGCTGTCCTCCCTCTCAAGTGTCAGTAGGGTGTACCTCCCCTTTCTGGGGATATGCCTCCACAGACTAGCTCCTGAACACCCCCTCATGGAATATGTGGATCAACAAGGCAATCTCAAAAGCATCAAACCACTTATCAATATTATCTTCCACACCAAAGTCAGGCACCAGATATCTAGGAATGTAGACCCTCTTGTCCCCAGAGGGCACTGAAAAAATGCTGCCACCATTACCACTTGACTTCACTTGCTTAGCATTGATGTCCAGTTCTTTAAGGCTTAGCTCATAGGACATTTTTCTTTCCTCCCTCAATGGCAAATTACTTATACTTTAAAGCCCTCTCAGGCTTTTCCTTTGCAATTTTAATTTGGCCAGCTCTGACTTGAGCTTCCTCTCCACCCTCCTGTCCTCCAGCTCCTTTGGGGACAGGCCTCCAGAAAACACACTGCTTCCTGCCCTGGGAGTAGGTTATCCCCCCTCCCAACAGACTGCCTTCCAAGATTCTACTGTTGGTCCTGCTACAATTCCTCCTCATTATATAGCCCTACCTCCTCATCATCTGTTGGGTATGGTGGGCCTCTGCCCATGCTCCCAAGGCCTTTTGGAGCTCTGCCTTTTTAGTGTTCCTTTAAGCAGGCAAAATTCCTTGAGCTGGGCCACGGTGTAACTCTCCAGGTTGGCCAGCTCAAACTCCATCTTTGCAGGTGAGGTCACAGACACAACAGCCAGGTAGTGAGAGGATAAATCAAAAAGGCCAAACAGGAAGAGTTTACTGGAACTGGTCTTAGATATTGGATGGTAGTGGACACCAAATCACTGTGTGGCACTTACGCCCACTTCCAAGGGTATAGAACTAGGGTGCCACCATTTGGCAGGACAGACTCAAAAATGGGAGAGTCCAGGTGCAGGAGAAGGGTAGTTTGAAGTCTGTTATGTTACTTAAGATCAGGAGACCAGCCACCTAGCCCTTGGAATCACTCTGGGTTCTGAGCTGGAGGGATTCAGGTCCAGTCCTTCTCACTCACAGGCAAGAGAGCAGCAGGCACAGTTCAGCACAGCAAAGCAGGAGTACATCAAACAGCAGTCCAGCAGAGTGGCAAGCCTTCAGCAGCACAGCAGTCCTTCTTTCTTGAAGTGTATCCGTAGATCCAGAATTGTATTGAAGTGGTGGTGTCAGAGATCCACTACTTATACCGATTTGGGTCATTGAAGTGGGGGGCAGAATAAGAGCAATAAGGGTATTAGTGTCAGTGTATCTTAATACATTTAAGGACCTCTCCACCAAACATTGGACAATGTACTCTCAGTACCAGCCTGGCCTCAGAGATTGATAAAAGTCAAAATTTTATGCTCTAGCAAAGTAATGGTTAAACATTTCAGACCTGTTTGCTTCAGGTTTCCTAGTCACCTGCCTCTACATCCTACATTTTCCTTCTTATTTTGGCTCACTCATTTACTGTGTATGGATCATCCTTTTTAATAGATTTTGATGCTGTGTTGTTGCAGTTTAGGTTCTGGTGGCTAATTAATTATCTTTGTCTATGTATATGGTATCACACCACTGTATCCTTCTATTATGTGAATGCTATTGATTTTAATAACCTCATCCCTTCAAAAGGGAGTCCTTTTTAAAATATATATATATTTTATTTGATAGATTATGCAGGTAGGGAAGGTACAAATGTTCCATAACAACAACATTCATTTGAAATGCCATCATAATTAGACATAAAAAGTTATACATACATGTACAAGTGCCAGTTTATCCCTATTATCTCTTCTGGGCTTTAAAGGCTCAACCACCCCCAAATGCTTTGATGCTTCCGAATTGCCCCTATTCTCTGAGCATAAAGATCTTCTTTTAACAGGACTACTTCCATCTTGCGTACTCAAAGTTCATATGATGGGGGTGTTACTGTTCTCCATTGTTGTAGTTTTAGTGACGATGCAATGAAAAAGATCTGTTTTTGTTGAATAGAGAGTTGGACAACTAGGGATTCCGAAAAGAACCCCTAAGGTCCCAGAACTAAAGACACCTGTATTTTGATGATGGGCCACTGAAACACTCTTCCCCAGAACTCTGCTAAGGCAGGACAAGTAAAACACACATGAAGCCAATCTACCAAACTGTGCTTCCATCTAAAGCATTGCCCCTGAAACAGAAGGAAACATTTACTTCACACAAGAGGGTGTATTATAGAGCATCCATTTTACAAAAAAGACATCCTTTTAAAACTGGCACCCCCACATGGCCTTTTGGGGAAAATACTGAAGAGCAGAATCTAGATAGAGCTTTTGCTAAGATTAAAATATTTACAGACTTAGGAGGCTAGAGAGTTAACCATACGAAGTCAGAGGCACTCCTCTGTAAACAGTACCAAACTTCTCTTGCCAGCAGATATGAGGGCACATCTCTGGGCTCTAAGTCCCATTAGGTATTTGGGCAAATATGTTTACCATGATTTTGCAGACCTCTATCAATTGAACTATCTCTCCACTCTCAAAAAAGCCCAAAACCTCCTTCGTCAATGCACTGTCCTTTGACAGTCATTGGTCGCACAGCATTAATTAGAATTATGATTCTCCCATAATTTTTGTTTAAATTTTCAAATGTCATAATCAAAGTCCCTTAAAAATTGTTTAGGACAGTTGATCAGATATTGCGCCAGTTTATATGGGCAAATAAAAAATATTTGTACTAAGCTTGAAACCCAGCATTTTTAAAAATAAAATGAGGCGGCATATTTAGACTGGGCTATTAGAGCAGCTACATCCCATAAACTCGACAACTTTTATCTCAAACAGATACTTCTGGATGATAATGTTCAACTTCCTCATTTCCATAACGTCCCATGGCTTCCGAAGCATAACAGGGATAAGCTTCCCCTTCTAGTATGGCATAGATATGTCCAGCTCAGAAAGGAGTACCGTTTTTCTCGGATTCACCCCTCTATATCGCTATACGAATCCGAGGCGTTGGGCCTGCAGGTGTGCTCAAGCAACTTTAAAGAATGGGAAACGCTGTGGTTTTCACAGTGCAATTACTTTTTTACTGGCAGGGAAAATCAATTCATGGGAGCTGCTTATAGCTAGCAAACCAGGTATCCAGGATTCCTTTAACCTCTCCTACCAAATCCACCATTTTGTTCAATCAACCCAGACATCAATGGACACGTTAGCCTCCATTATTCCCCAAGCACACTAAGTAAAGGGTCAAATAGGGGTGGGACTACAACTTTATGGAAAAATCGCTCCCAAGCCTCTGACTGGGAGCGGGACCACTACAGGGTTTAAGATTGATTCACAGATTAGGAAGAAGAATAACGTATTTTCAATAATGGGAGTCCTGATTATCATCTATTATTAGCATTTTGAGCCTTGAAAACTTAAATAATTTTTGTGGAAATCAGTGTACGATTTAAGTAAAGGAGTACCACTCTCTTATTTCTTTAATCGTAGAATATTCACATAGCAGTGCTGATATTTCCCCACACACCTTTGATCGTGCATGTTAAAAGCACGCATAGATGCTCACCTTCCTGCCATCACCATCATAGAAGTTGGGGGAGGCAACTCTGTAAGTGGCTTCTTCTACTAAAGGGCTTCGACCCGCATGCATGGAGGACTGTGGAGATGCACAACAGCAGAGTTCTGGCAGACTTAATCTCTGAAACAGATTCACAAAGAAACAATCACTGATGTGTCAAGCTTTTACATTTCCTACACAAAATCTGGTGCTTTGGTGTGCATGAAAAATAAGTTAGCAACAAAGATTTTAGATTGCAATAACAAAAGGCAGAGACGTAACAGCAGAAGTACAGCAACATTGAACAAAGCACACTGAGTCAACGAAAGGAGAATTTGCCATAATAAAATGCTGACTATATTCAAAATGTACAACCATAGACAAACTTTCATGCATACAATCAATGCAAAGCAGGATGCTGCAAGAGCAATGCCGCAGAGAAAAGAATATTGCAACCGTCACTTGACAAATTGCATGCAATACATATTCAACATTCACATTGTAAAATTTGTACACAATCACATTCACATTGTAAGATTTGGACACAATAAACAAAATTAAAACTGAGCAATCTACGAGATTTGTGCGCAGAATTCATTCAAACACTGGAAAATATCCAGAGCTGTAGATTGCGGTACACAGTTGTTGCAAGGGGAAACCCTAAACAATATTTATACTATTATTGTGGCAAGATTTGGTTGAGGATAGTGGCAAATGTCCTGCATATAATTTGCAAAAAAACTACCTGAACTAATATTGAAATTTTTGCAAGTCTGACAAGGACTTGTGATACATTTCAAAGGGTAATCCTGATAATCGCTGTAAACCAACGGTCTAATTCCAGGGTATGAGATACTATTGTGTACTGTAATACCCCTCCGGGAAATAACAATATTATGAATGCATTTGTTTCATGGTCCTGTCTTACCTCTCCAGTACCAGTTCTACAGATGAGGATCAAATATTAATTCTGAGCTGCAAAAACTAAGGACCCTTTTCACTAAGGTAAATTTACATGAGTAGATTTACTCACATGTAAATTTACTCTTTTATGTAGGTGTAAAGTTACAAATTTTTAGATTCACATCCAAGAGTAGGCTTAATATCTCCAGCTCCTCAAATGAGGATGGTGAGCCTGTTACAACATAATTTACTAGTCTAAAGTTACTACTACTTACTTTTGTACTTTATTAAAAAATTGCACTTTGTAGTAGGTTTTGTAGTACTACAGTAGCACATACAAAGGTTTATTCAGAAACTGCACTTTTGTAGTAACTTAGACTTTTGAGTAAGTTTACTACTTTTAGATATCCCCAAACTGTACTGTTGTAGTGGCTTACACTTTTGTAGTAACATATGCTTTTGTAGTGAGTCCCTACTTCATTATTTCTGTTGTTGGAGGGTGTAATAGTAACAGTGGTTGCCAATGAGTGTGCTGTACTTGTAACAAAAGTGTACATTATTGAAAAGGAGTTAGTTCCTACAAATGTGCAGTTTGTGAATATTGAAAAGCAGTAAACTTACTCAAAAGTATGAACTTATTCAAAAGTGTGAATTAGATTTGTGAATCAGGCCCATATAGCCCTATTCACAAAGGTAAATGTACATTTGTACATTTATTCACATTAAGTTTACTATGGGGCCTAAGTTACACTCTTTCGCTATGTGCCATTTCTGGGTGTAGACTTGCATGTTTTTATCTTGTGTAGCCAGGGGTAGAGATATCCAATAGTAAATTTATGAGTGTCAAGTTACTGCCAGTAGCTTTTCATGCATCAGTGGTGACCCCAGCCTTTGTGGTGGAGATCACCCTGTGGAAAAGTATAGGAAAATGTATTAAAGTTTACTTTCCAGGTGTGGACTTACATGTTTTTACTCACTGAAACCAGAGAGTGGATATATCCATAAGTAGATTTATAAGGGTCAAGTTACTGCTAGTAACTTTTCACACACTGGTGGCGATCTCTTCCACTGTACTGGAGACCTCCCCATCGAAAAATATGGGTAAAATTGTTAACATTTATTGTTCTTTGAAAAATGTGAAACATATTTTTAATATATAATATAAATGTAAAATGTTTTAAAATATTTACGATTAACATGGAAATAATAGAATAAAATATTTCAGCACATTAGCACATTAAACTGAAAATGTGTTAAATAATTTGTTTAAAATTATTTGTTGAATTCTTCCTGAAGCATAATTAAACGAAAATTCCCACCACAGTTACATTTTGCTTTGATATGTATTACATTGCCCTAAAAGTTCATTTTAAAACAAACATTTAACTCTTTAAATTTATTTTCACATTAGGTTTATTATTAAATGATAAAATAACAAACTAATTGCTTAATAATTTTATATATTTTAAATATATATATATATACATACATGTGTGTGTGTGTGTGTGTGTGTGAGATTGGCTGACAGCAGTATGGGGATGTTTCATACATTATTGTTTTATAATTTATGAAGATACTGTTTAAAGGTTTTTCCACTTATACCTTTATGGCAATATTTTGTTGCAAGGAATCATTGTGATAGATTGTTGCAGAGATACGTGATTATGGGGCAATGGATTGCCAGCCTTTGAGTATTTTGTTTATGTTTATTTCACGTAAGGTGTTTGTGGACCTTTAAAGAAATGATGGTTTTTTCCATATTTTAAGCTCTGACGAAGACCGTATTAGTCGATATGCGTGAGCTTTAATACAACTTTTGGGAAGCATTATCTCGGAGTGTGGGCTCTTTCTGGAGTTCTACTGATGAATGATTTGCAGTTTCATTTTTAGCGGGCTCCTGCGCATGCTCGCCCAGCACTGATCCGTTGGTGGAAGTAATCAGGGAATTGCAGGAGCCTATTCGCATTGTTTCCCTTCCCGATTCCCGCAACTGTGCTTTGATCTTTGCAAACTGCGCAGGTAAATGAATGGATGAGTGTTGACCCTCGCGTTTCGGAGGATACACAGGGGTTGACTTTCCCCCTCCACGTTTGACCTGCTCTATCTTTATTTGCACAATATGTTGAGATTTATAGTAGGGTTCAGTTACTTGGAAACATTTCCAATATGCCGGCATGGGATGCGCTTTGCTTTAGCACTGATGGTTTAAGAGGATATTTGGAAACTTCCAATTTAGTTGAAACATGAGTGAGGCAATACGTATGACACAATTTGTTTGATGAGAATAGTGGATGACAACGTGCGGATGGAGGAGTTGCCATTAATGTTGGGTTAAAGGTGGTAAAAATTTTAAAACTGGACCTATTCCGATATGAAAGACCTTGTAAAAAGGAGCTATATCATTGGTGTTGGTGATTTCGCTCAATAATTATATCGAAGTTGGTATAGTCCAGTGGGGTCTTAGAATATTGCTCACACCCACTTTCCAAAATCCCCAGCCGAAGCTGCTGGAAGCATGGTCTAATCTCAAGGCAGTGTGACTTTTATCTAAATATGCAGCAATTGAACTTGACAAGGTTTCTGAAGAAATGCGTAAGCTCAAAGAAATATTTGACAAGCATAGTGGAAACAGGAAATTGAGCAATTTATGATTGAATTGGAGAAAATACTTTCAAAGTATGAAGAGGAGATCACAGCAAAAAAGAAAAGAACATTTTTGCGTGATAAAATTGATTATACGATAGGGAGAATTTTGACCTTTGGAAAGAAGTATGACGCAGTGCACCAGGAGTTTAGGCACATTAATTCGTTAAGGAAACAAGAATTGGTGACTAGTGATTCTATCACAGGACCGGAGGCGAGGATTATGCAAATCTTTCTTCACTCTTTATTCAACAGCAAGTTCAAAGTTAAACAAAACATGAACAGAAAAACTACAAGTTCCATGAGCCCGCCGCCATGGTAACGAGTATCCAATGAGGTGCCCTCCTTCACGTCAGTATAAATGGCCCGAGACACGTCACACTTCCTCTTTCTTCACTGCTCAGATAAGTGCCTTTTCTGCCTCCGTTGGGAGTTTGTTTTCCTAAACTTGGCGCGCTGCCGCTCAATTGTTTTGCGGGGCTTTCTGTTGTAGCAGCTTTATCGCCATGAGCGGTCCGGAACGGACGGGCCGCTCGAGCGTTTAATTTCCTTTCGGCCCTCGGCGTGTTTAATACACGTCGGGCCCACCAGAGGGAGCGCGCGCTGTGTTCTTCGTTATCGGAGAGCGTGCCTCTTTCAGTGCGTGGCTCGCACTTCGCGTTTGCTTCTTTCTAGGGAAGCCTGTTTGGTCCAGGGGGTTAGGTTCCTGCCTTTCACCCAGACAAGCAGGGTTCAATTCCCAGGCCTGCCAGATGACGCACTCAGTCTCTCAGCAGGCATATCTGCATTAATCACTTTGCTTTTTCTTCCCAGAATTGAGGGTTTCTCCTCTATTGCATGTTTGGCACCCTGGTGCATTTTTTCTCTTCCCTACCCTGACACCCGTTTGGGTAAGAATTACCCCATTAGGGAAGGCATTACTTCTTGACTTACTATCAGTGACAGAGAGGGTAGGGATTTTACCCTATATATTGTATATTTTTTGTTGGGTGTACACTCTGTCATAGTCCTCATTATGCATTCCTCCCAAGAGAATGAACCTTTTACCAACATGTCCCCAGGTGAGGGTCCCTCTCACCGTACCCTTCCCCCCGGAGTGGACACTTTGTTTTCCCAGGCTATTTCTCACGCTTTAGCCCCTCTTAGGGATACTGTAGCTAAGCTTACTGAACAGGTGTCCAGAGGTACGGGCATGTTTGGTGTGACGGGAGCAGAGGGTGATTCCTCTACCCTTTCGGCCCCCAGGAAAATGCGCAAGCGCGACGCGGGGCACCTGGGGGATGGTGTATTTTCACCCAATCCCAAGAGTGCGCGCGCGCATAAGCGCGTACCCTCCCGGGAGGACCGTTTGCCCGGAGTACTGGGTGACAAGCTTCACCACCTATGGAACCCTGATCTGGGATCCCCCAAAGGCTTCATGGGAGGTTCAGATGAGGACTCATCATCTTTAGATGACGACTCGGGTCGCCCTTGGCGTCCGGGTGCTACCCTACCAGATCCTTCGGATCACGCCGATTCTGACTCCGATATGTTTGAGCCGGAGGGTATCTACCATCCGCGTTCCTCGGAGTGGCGTCCAGACCACAAGGTGGCTGAATATGTCGCCAGTAAAATTAGGCAACCTCTGGACAAAGAGGTGCGCGCTCGTCTACGGGCGGAGTGCCCACGCCCGTCTTTATCAGATAAGGTCGCTTTCACGCCAGTTATTGACCCAAAAATGTGTACGTTTTTTTCCAAGTACACCAAGGATCCCAAAAAAGGGATTGATCGCTCCTGGAGGGCATGCCAGGATAAACTTCTTGATGTGTTAGGTCCCCTCACACAGATTATTCAATTGGCGGAGCGGGCCAAGCAAGCAAACACTCCCCTTCAGACGGACATCATAGCGGGATGGGCTCAGAGAGCTGTTTGTCTTCTGGGCAACGCGAACTGTGCCATCTCTGCAGAAAGACGCAGATCTTTATTGATCAAAATCGACCCCAAGTTAGGGGAACTGTCTAACTCGGAGGCAGGGGCTGTTGCCCAAGGCAATTTATTTGGCGATCCCTTTGTGAAAGAGTTGGGAAAATTTGTGGCTACGTTTTCAGCTTTGGATAAAGCGCAATCTTCGATTAAGAAGGTTTTCCCCAACAAGGTTTTTGGCGGGGCCGGGCGAGGCAGGGGTCGCTCTTCCGGCCGTCCTTTCCAGCAAGGCCCCAGCTCCTTCCGCAACAACGGTTGGAGGGACGGCAGACAAGGAACCTTCTTCCCCAACAGAGGCAGGGGAAGAAGCAGAGGTTCCAGAAATGCACGAGGAGCATATAATGCCCCAGGAGGTCCCTCGGGTGAGGCTTATCCCTTTTTCCCCAACAAATTTTGGCGGGAGATTGAGGTTTTTCAGGGACAATTGGAGGCGCATTACCTCCGACGCATGGGTTCTGCAAACTGTCTCAGGTTTTCAAATAGAATTCTGGGGTACCCCATTTCAGGAGAAACTGCCTCAGCCCATCGCGTTCTCGGCAGAAGACTCAGAACTCATAGATTTAGAGGTTCAGGCCCTTCTTCACAAAGGTGCCATTTCCTTTACTTCCCTTCACCCCACAGGCTTCGTAAGCAACATCTTCTTGGTGGAAAAGAAGGACAAAGGGTTTCGTCCCGTTATCAATCTTCGTGCTTTCAACGAGTGGGTGGTTTACAGACATTTCAAAATGGAGGGTATTCACATGCTCCGCGACCTCCTCTTACAAGAGGACTGGATGGTTCGTCTAGATCTCAAGGACGCGTACCTCACGGTCCCTATTTTTCCACCCCATCGCAGATTCCTGCAATTCTTATGGAACAACCAGGTGTTCGAATTCACCACACTCCCCTTCGGCCTGTCGTCGGCGCCGTGGTGCTTCACAAAACTTCTCAAACCAGTAGTGGAAACTCTGAGGTTACAAGGCATTCGCCTCATAATTTATCTGGACGACATCCTTTTGATGGATCAGTCCAGGTCTCGGTTGATGTTCAATCTGAACACAACTATTGCGCTTTTCCAGGACCTTGGTTTTGTGATCAACCAACAGAAGTCGCAACTTACTCCGACTCAATCGTTAGTCTTCCTAGGGTTTCTAGTGGATTCCCGCTCAGCGTCTCTCAGTCTCCCGGCGACGAAGATTTCCAAGATAAAGAAGGAACTGAGAAAGGTCCTGCAACGGGACCAGATCTCTCTACGCCAGTTAGCCAGAGTGGTAGGCCTGCTTTCGTCTTCGATTCAAGCCATTTTTCCGGGTCCCCTACACTACAGAGCCCTGCAACGCTTGAAAGCGTTTCACCTTCGCCGAGGGGTGACGTACTCCGAGTTGATCTCCCTGTCTCAAGAGGCAAGGACGGAGTTGTGTTGGTGGCTGGACCACATGGAGGCATGGAATGGCAGGGCCATCTTTGGGGCGGCCCCGGATCTGGTGATCGAGTCAGATGCCAGTCGCCAGGGATGGGGGGCTCGTTGCGGGGACATCTCGTTGGGGGGACGCTGGACCCCGCAGGAACTAACCATGCATATCAACTGCCTGGAGCTCCTGGCGGGTTCTTTTGCAATCAAGTCTCTCACGAGAAACAAGGTCTCATGCGTAGTTCTACTACGGATGGACAACGTATCGGCAGTGCAATACATAAATCGTTTAGGGGGAACAAGATCAAGAGCCCTAGCGGGGCTAGCGATAGATTTTTGGCATTTTTGCCTTCAACACCAAATCTCAGTCACAGCGGAGTATCTTCCGGGAACCCAGAATGTGTGGGCAGACTGGAATTCTCGGTTTCTCCGGGATCCCAGCGATTGGCGACTACATCGCTCGGTTTTTCAGGCGATCATGGATCATTGGGGTCCCTGTTCAGTGGATCTCTTTGCGTCTCGTTGGAATGCCCAGCTTCCCCTATACTTCAGCTGGCGTCCGGATCCGGGAGCGATGGCAGTAGATGCGTTTCTCCAACATTGGGGCACTCTTCAGGGTTATGCTTTTCCCCCGTTTCTTCTTATCCCGCGGGTTGCTGCTCAAGTTCGCCGCCAAGAGGCGACGGTGATTCTAATAACCCCCTGGTGGAGATCACAGGCATGGTTCCCGACTCTGCTGGAACTCTCGTGCGAGTGTCCTCTTCGCCTCCCGGATTTTCCCTCGATACTCCTGGATCCGTCGGGGTTCTGCCACCCTCTAATCCTTCAAGGTCATCTTCCCCTCATAGCTTGGAAGATTTCCGGCATCATTGGCAAAACAACCGGCTTTCGCAGGAAGCTAATAACTTCATCGCGCAGGCCTGGGCCCCTGGTACATGCAAACGATATAGATCAGCATGGAATAGGTGGTCTAGTTGGTGTGTGGGCAAACACTGCGATCCCATGGGGGCCAGCATTGCCGACATCATCAATTTCCTGGCGGAATTAGCTGCATCCGGCTTAGCGTATCGCACCATCAATTCTTTTCGCTCGGCCATCTCTGCGGGCCATCCTCCCCTGAATAATCTCCCGATTGGGGGGCATCCCTGGGTTTGTAAACTTCTTAGGGGTATTAGACTCTCCAGACCTCCACAACCTAGATATTCGGAGCTCTGGGATGTGAACTTGGTTCTTAATCTCTTATCCTCTTGGCGGGACAACCAATATTTGTCGATGAAGGAATTGTCGGCAAAATTAGCCATGCTTCTCTGCCTCATTTCCTGTAAGCGTGTGTCAGATATCAGAGCACTGGATGTTTCCGCTCGAGTCTTTACTCCAGAAGGAGTCACGTTTACTATTGCAAGGAGAACTAAGAATAATACCAGGTCGGTGTCCTATCCCGTTTTTCCTGATTCCCCGAGGCTATGTGTGGTTAGATGTCTCAAAGTCTATGAGGAAGTGACCAGTTCTTGTAGACCTCCAGGTGAGACTCAATTGTTGATTTCTATTAAGAAGCCGTTTAGGGCGGTTTCTTCTCCCTCCATTGCCAGATGGATTCGGTGGATTCTCTCTGAGGCAGGTATAGATATTCGAGTTTTTGGGGCTCATTCTACTCGGGGAGCTATGGCTTCCAAAGCCATACAAGTGGGGGGCAGGTTGGAGGACATCATGCATGCTGCTGATTGGTCTTCAGAGTCTACTTTTAAGAAGTTTTACTTTAAACCAATTCACGACGCAGCCGCACTGGTGGTAAGTAAGCTTTGAACTTGCATAATCCTCGCCTCCGGTCCTGTGATAGAATACGAAATTTCCTAGCTATCGTGAAGGAAAGTTTCAATTCTATTAAGGACACGGAGGCGAGGATTATCCCACCCACATACATTTCGCGGATATGTTCCCTCCCGATTACATCTATCTGCGTAGCAAGGTGGTATACTTGCGTTTATGCCTTTGTTTATTGGTTATTCTGCTCATATTTTTAATTTTTCAGGTAAACACTTGATTCAGATATATTTTCATTTATATGTGTTTTAGAGTTCATAACTTTGTTGCCTTTGGTAGGTTTCCTGTGTTCTATCGGACTTGCATCTAATTACACCTATTTTTTAGGTTCCGAAACTACGACCAATTGACTCTACCAGGATTCCTTCCGCAGTGAAGTCGAGGAAGTGTGACGTGTCTCGGGCCATTTATACTGACGTGAAGGAGGGCACCTCATTGGATACTCGTTACCATGGCGGCGGGCTCATGGAACTTGTAGTTTTTCTGTTCATGTTTTGTTTAACTTTGAACTTGCTGTTGAATAAAGAGTGAAGAAAGATTTGCATAATCCTCGCCTCCGTGTCCTTAATAGAATTGAAACTTTCCTTCACGATAGCTAGGAAATTTCGTATTCTAACTCTGACAACTTCTCAAAAGTAGAAGACCAGCTAAACACCAATGCTCCACCCTTTACCACAGTTGAGGAATATCATTTTTCACAAGCAGACCAAGCCCCTTGTCCCAAACTCCCAAAAGGAATAGGAGGAGGCAACGAAGGAGAAGGAAAACAAGAAGGGGCGGGCAGAGCCAAATAAGGAAATATGCCACACGGGAACAACACTCAACAAAACAAGTGAAACAAATAATGGGTAAGGACACATTAACTGTTATAAATCTAGGTCTACCTTTTTGTACCACTTCCAATTTTAAGTTTTCGAGAACTCGTATTGATTTATTTCATTTTATCAGAAAATTGAAATTATTGAAAGTGTTTAGTCAACATGAAGAAAAACAGGAGGATTCAGAGGATATTGGTGGTTTGGGGTCTTTGAGGGAATTGAAACTTGGGGTGAGGGATTGGGTAACAGAAAGAAAATTGCTCTGCAATCTAGGGATGCAGGCTGCTAGACCAAGCATCAACCAATTCAGATCAAAATCAAAATGTAACCATATAAACCCCCTGATACCATTAATTGTTTTCAGGAGGATGTTATTATGGAGCTTATGAAACTTGTGAGAAAACAGTAGGAATTATTATGCCTGTAGCGTACGTTTAAGACAGAGGAAAGGTCTTGATTCCCTTGCTAGCAATACATCATTTGTAATTAAACCAGCTGACACGGGGGGCAATGTGGTATTTTGTGATGTGACAAAATATCAAGAAAAAGCAAAAAGACAGCTGGATTTGTCTGGTTGCTATGATAAGTCATCTACGGAGGCCTAAAGAGGTATTGTGATTCAGTTTTATGAATCCTATCTGATTGGTGTGATAAGGGTATATCTTGGAGACTGAAGGATATCAGTTCCTAAAAATTGATAAGCCTAATGCACATACTTTTTATATGTTGCCTAAAATTCACCACCTCCTGGTAGCCCTATAATGGCAGCCAGCAATAGTCTTTTGGAGAATGCATCAATTTACTTGTATTTTTTTGTATCCATATGTACTGAACCTTCCATCATGTTGTAGGGATAGAACTGATTTTATCACTAAAATACAACATACCCCATGGAAACCTAAGTACAGTTTGGTTACAATAGATGTGGTATCCCTCTATACGTGTATTGATAATGATCTGGGGGTGCAAGCATGCAGGCATTTTTTTCAAGACAGACCTTTATACATTTATGATCATTCTATTATGTTATTGCACATCTTAAGGTTTTGTCTTGAGAACAATGTGTTTGTATTTAGTGAACAATGGTACAGGCAACTCACCGGGACAACGATGGGGAGTTGCTTTGCGCTGAGCTACCCCTGCATCTTTATGGTATGCTGGGAATCTCAGGTTATATTAACAGAAGCAAATGAGGATTGGACTCAACATTTGGTACTGTGGACACACTATGTTGATGACATATTTGGCATCTGGGAGGGTCCACATTATAAACTGAATACTTTTTTATCCTTCATTTCTAATAATGCTCTGAACCTGAAATTTACTTTGCGCCAAACTGAACAGTAGTACCTTAGCAGCTTATAATTTGGAACAAGCTGCTATGGTTTTAAAGATTTAGGCCCTTATTTAAGAGTGCCTAGTGCCACTTTAGTGACGCCTTAGCATCACTTTTTTTTACGCTAAGGCGGCGCTAAAGTGGGCTTTTCCTTACGCCATATTTACGATGTTGCGCAATGCACGCTTGTACCACTTTATAACCCTTTCCTTAAATCGGCCCCTTAGAGCTAGGTGGCTATCCTAGAAATGTTATTAAGGGGGCAATTGATAAGGTAACAACTACCCTTAGGGAGAGAATTTTGATAACCAGAAATAAAAACAGCAAGAAGGATGAAGCCACTGATGTGATACAATTGATCACCACATTTAACAGTAGATCTGAGAATATCAGACAAATCTTTAAAAGATATTGGCATCTGTTGGAATTGGATCAGGTGATTGGTGGTTTGGTTACAACCTTTGATTACCTTTAGGTGGAGTAGATCTTTGAAGGATGTTTTGGTCCATAGCCACTTTAATGAAAAGGGCAAAAGAAACTGGTTACAGGTACAAATGGGTTTCTTTGAACGTGGGAGATGCAAAGCATGCATGTACAGTACCAACAGAAAAATGTATGTTTTCCCTATAGATAGAAGTGCTACGAGAAATAGGTTAATCAATTGCAACAGTGATTATGTGGTTTATGTTTTGGTCTGCCCCTGTGGATTGAACTATGTAGGAAGTACGATCTTTCCTGTCAAAAAAGGAATTTCGGACCATTACAGTGCCATGTCATTCAAGGACCTCACTCACTCTGTGACTAGGAATTGGCACAGAATACATGAGCCAAGTACTGAAAAGATTTCTTTTTTTGGTATTGATGGGGTACCTCGGAATGTAAGAGGAGGAGATGGGGTGAAGAATTTCAGGAGGCTGGAGTCAGAGTATATAATCAAGCTTGGGAGCAAGTACCCCAGAGGGCTCAATATGGATAAAGAGCCTTATGTACATTTGGGTTAAAATTGTCTTGGTTTTGAAAAATGTGTTAGTTCTTTCCAGTTTGATGGACATGTTCCTTCTCATTTCCTAAATGAGAGATTTGTTTTCAGTATGCCTCACTGATTTTTGATTGTATGCTTTTCATGATATTCCTCTTGAACTATGTGTGGGTTGTCCAGCTTAATTACATTTATTTATATTTATCTT
Organism: Pleurodeles waltl; assembly: GCF_031143425.1. NCBI lineage: Eukaryota > Metazoa > Chordata > Amphibia > Caudata > Salamandridae > Pleurodeles > Pleurodeles waltl. Next base: position 141,925,656 of record NC_090444.1, on the reverse strand, counting down.
TGTGATCTTTATTCCTTTGCCCCTCCTTTTTTCTTTTTTACACACATGTTTATGTGAACTTGATTAAATAACAAACTGCACTCATAGGCCACTAGGCTTGGATATGTCTTGCATGATAGCCATCAGTAAATGAGTTTTTTACATCTATGATTCAAATGATGAGATTACATTTATGTGTTGCCAGCGAAGATACCCCGTGCAACTTTTAGAATTCTCAAATCCATGACAATCGCATTCCTGTGGGACTCTGGCCACAATCAGGTGGCACTGTCCACCTGACAGAGGCAGTCAGGAAAGGGAGGTCTGACAGTCCCTGAGTTTGAGTCATACTGTATAGTGACAAAAATGCACTGGTTGACACAATGGGTCGCATGACGATTGATGCTCGAGAGGGAAAGAAGACTGGGTACACCTGATATTATCCCTATGATTAAACTTCTTATACATCTCCAGGACCCCAGAGACAAGACCACTACAGAATTAGAAGTGATAAGACATAACTGCCACAGATGCCTACAGAGAATGTGGACAAAAGTCATGTATTCACCTGACATTCCAGTGGATATGTTGGAGGTTCTCCCTCACAGAGGCAACTGAAGAGGGCTGGAGGACTGGAAGGAAGCAGGCGTAACCAGAGTAGGGAACCTTTATAGGGATGGAACACTTCTCTCGTTCAAGGAGATTCAGACGGAGTGTGCCTTGCACCCTAGACACTTCCTCTTGCACAGGGCATTAACAAATGCGGTATGCAAACATTGGAGAATGGGAACCATAAAATCCCCACAACACAACAGCTGCACCTACATAGCAACGGACGTTGAAAGCGGTCACTTGTTTATACAGAGCAATACAAGCGGATATAATAACACGATTAAACACACAACACACAAGATGGGAGGAGGACATAGTAAATTCCATAGATGGAAAGAGATGGAAAACCATATTAGAAAGAGTACCTAAAATAACTAGGACCGCCAGATTTAAACAAATCAATTTGTACATAATACACAGAGTGTACCCTACACCTGGATATATTAATCGATTTTTTTCACATGACAGACAGAAAATGTCATTGATGCGGGGAAATAGGACACACATTCTTCCATACGTCATGTTTCTGCCCGGACCTATGCACTTTTTAGACAGACGTCGTAGGGATGCTTGTGGATGTAGTAGGCAAAGAACTCCCCAACAAACCTGGCTATTGCTTATTGAGCAATTTCACTCACACAGCACAAATGAAAATCACTAGTAAGTTCCAAAACCTGGGGTTTATCCTAGCTAAGAGGGAAATCACTAGGAAATGGAAATCGGTGAGAGGGCCTAGAATAACATCATGAAGGCTTGAATTGGAATGATGGGCGAACTATGGGGGAGGAGTGCTTCTCCACGAGGCACACCGTGGCCAAGTTCCCCTTCATATAGCCAGGGCATTGGAAAGGCTAGTAGAAGTCCTTAAACATCCAGACACCTACCTTGCTGATTCCCCATCCAATACTCCATAATGCCATAGAGATAGCCTCCAGGAATGCATCAGCACCAACATGAAGAACAGCTAGGAGCTTTTTAATGTGGTCAAGTTCACAAACGCTCGCACAGACACCACAGACCTCTCAAGACCTTTGCAACAGCCTCCCCACCTTTCTCCACCATAAAATCCACAATATAGACAAAATTCCACCTCCACCACCACCAGGTATATCACTCCCCAGCCAACTTTGAGCCAATGCACCCCTATCTTCAAAGAAGATACCTGAAAGCTCATGAACTGTATCCACTCAAGGGCCCCCTCAGAATAGTACTCACACCGCATCTTCAACTGAGCCAGAGCCACCATCTCCCTTGAGCTGTGGCAGACAATGAACCGCTCCATCAAAACCGACACCTTCCCGAATGACTGGAAGCACGCAAAGATCAACCCGCTACTAAAGAAACCCTCTGCCGATCCTAGAGATATGAAAAACTACAGACCCATCTCTCTTTTCCCCTTTCCAGCCAAAGTAACCGAAAAGGCCATCAACACGCACCTCACAGAATTCCTCAAGTCAAACCCCATCCTGCACCCCTCCCAGTCCGGTTCCAGGAGCAACCACGGCACCAAACCTGCCCTCCTCGCAGCCGCACCAGACAAGCCTGCCCTCATTCTCCTCGACCTCTCTGCCATTCGAGACACCGTACCCAACACCACCCTATGTTCCAGACTTCACGATGCTGGCATCCGTGGCAAGGCCTTGGAGTAGATCTGGTCTTTCCTCATCAGAAGGAGTCAGACTCCCGCCATTCTTCTCAGAACCAACAGAAACCTGCTGTGGAGTACTCCAGGGCTTCTCCCTGAGCCCAACCCTCTTCAATATCTATGTGGCTCTGCTCACCAAAATCGTCAGAGAGCACAACCTCAACATAGTCTCCTACACTGATAACACACAACTAATTCTCTCCCTCACTGACGAATCTTTAAGAGCTAAGAGCAACTTCCACAAAGGAATGACAGCAGTGGCCGACTGGATGAAAAACAGCTGCCTCAAGCTCAACTTGGACAAGACAGAGATCCTCAATCCTGGGCCCCATGCCCTCTGCCTGGGATGACTCCTGCTGGCCAGTTGCCCGTGGAAGCATCCCCCTACCCACGATCATGCATGCAGCCTGGCCATCATCCTTGAAGCCACGCTGTCCATGACCCATCAAGTCTCAACTATGGCTATGCCCTCTATGTCGGCATCATGAAGGAGCTCCAAGCAAGTCTCCAGAGAATTCAGAACATAGCAATCAGTCTCATCCTAGGCATCTCCCGTCACAGCCACATCTCCGCCCACCTTAGAGACCTGCTCCCCATCAACAAACACATCATCATTAAGCTCCTGACACACCCCTACAAGGCCCTGCACAATATCGGACTGGCCTACATCAACCACTGCCTATATTTCTACACCCCTGCCAGACAACTCCGATTTTCTCAACTTGCCCTCGCCCCCACCCCTAGAATCAGGAAGAGCACAGTGGGAGGCAGATCCTTCTCCTACCTCGCAGCACAGACCTGGAACACGGTATCAATCCACCTCAGGCAGGCCCCCTCGCTGAATCAGTTCAAGAATGTGAGAGAGTAGCCTCTTTCTAGTATGGTTACCCCATTTTTGGTCTGTTAGTCAGTGTTTGTCAGTGTGTTTTTATTGTCTCACTGGAATCCTGCTAGCCAGGACCCCAGTGCTCATAGCTAGTGGCCTAGGTGTGTTGTCAGTATGCTTGACTGTCACTGGAGTTCTGCTAACCAAAACTCCAGTGGTTATGCTCTCTCTGCTTACCAAGTTTGTTACTATAGTTTAGTGACTCCATATTCCAATTCGGATTGTCACACTGTACCCCCCCTTATAAGTCCTTAGTATATGAGTACCCAGGTCATTGGGGTTCCAGGAGATCCTTATGGGCTGCAGCATTTCTTTTGCCACCCATAAGGAGCTCATACAAACCTTTCTTCAGGACTGCCACTGCAATCTGAGTGAACTAGTGCACACACTATTTCACAGCCATTTTTCACTGTACCAGGGAACTTATAAGTCACCTATATGTCTATCCTTCATTTATGGGGGCTAGGTGCAAGGTTACTTTGTGTGAGGGCACCCTTGCATTAGCAATTCCCCAGACTTTGTGAGTGCAGGGACACCATTATAAGTGTGCACTACATATATGTAAATACATATATGTAGCTTCACAATGGTAACTCAGAATATGGCCATGTGAGGAGTCTAAGATTATGAAATTCAACCCCTAATACAAATGTGGAATTGGGGTATCAATGCCATGCACCCTGGGGGCTTCACCATGGACCCCCAGTACTGCCAAACCAGCTCTCTGAGGTTTCCTCTGCAGGCCCAGCTGATGCCACCTCACAAACAGGTTTCTGCCTTCCTGGGGACTGAGCAGCTCAATCCCAGGAAGGCAGAGCAATGCATTTCCTTTGGGAGAGGGGTGTTACACCCTCTCCCATTGGAAATAGGTGTTACAGGCATGGGAGGGGTAGCCTCCCAGAGCCTCTAGAAATGCTTTGAATGGCACAAACGGTGCTCTCCTCCATAATCCAGTCTACACCCGTTCAGGGACCCCCAATCCCTGCTCTGGCTTGAAACTTGACAAAGGAAAGGGCAGTGACCACTCCCCTGTCCATCACCACCCAAGGGGTGGTGCCCAGAGCTCCTCCAGAGTGTCCCTGGCATTAGCCATATTGGATTCCAAGGTGTGTGGACCCCCTGGGAGCATCTGAGTGGCCAGTGCCAGTTGGTGACGTCTGAGACCCGTCCAGATAGGTGCATACCTGGGTAGGTAGCCAATCCCCCTCTCAGGGCTTTTTAGGGTCTCTCCTCTGGGTGTTTCCTCAGATTCGGTTTGCAAGATTCCTCCAGGACTCCTCTGCATCTTCTGCTTCAGCTTCTGACTGTCGGACCAACCGCAGACTGCTCCAGGAACCGCTGTAACTGCAACAAAGTACCTAGGAAGGCTCCTGTGACCTGCAACTTCAGCTCCAGCCAGCAACTGCAACAGTTTCCAAGGTGTGCATGCTCTGAGGACTGCCTGTCTTCACCCTGCACCAGAAGAACCTAAGGAATCTCCCGTGGAGTGACGGAGTCACTTCCCTGCTCCAGCAGGCACCGCTTTGCAAAGACAACAGGTACTCTGGGACTCCTCTCCTGTTGACGAGTATGATCCCTGGAACACAGGTGGTGGACCGAAGTGACCCTGACTGTCCAAAGATCCAGCTGTCCAAATTTGGTGGAGGTAAGAGCTTGTCTCCCCATGCCAGACAGTACCCCCGTGCATCGTGTCCTCTGCAGCTCCTTGGGCTTCTGTGCCCTTCTTCCAAAAGTTCTTTGTGCACAGTGAAGCCCAGGTCTCCAGCACTCCATCCTGTGATGCACAGCTCTCCGAGTTGTTCTCCGGCGGTGTGAGATCCTTCTGTGTAGTGCTGTGATGGCTGCACTTTGCAACTCCTTTGTCCCCATTTCCTGGGCCTCCCGTGGGTGCTGCCTGGTCTTCTGAGGGCTCTCTGAAGTGCTGAGAGCCCCCTCTTTCTACCCAGTCCAAGTTGAGACCCCCAGGTCCCTCCTGGGTCCGGGCAGCTCCTCTTTGACACAAAACACGCACTTGCATGAACCAAGGCTTGTTGGCGGAATCCAGGGATGCAAACAGCCTGAATCCAACAACTCGACGTGGGACCTCTCTTGCACCAAGCAGAAACCCACAACTATCTTCTTTGGTGCATTTGTGTACTTTTCTTCCAACCGGAGAATCCACTTTTGCACCTTCTTCCAGATGGGCAGGGGCACCTGTTCTTCCTGGGCTCTTCATCGACTTCTGGACTTGATCTCCTCTCTCCACAGGTCTTCAGGTCCAGGAATCCATCGTTGGTTGCTTGCAGTCTTGCTTGGTTGTTGCATAATTCTTCATCACGACCTGTAGTTTATTCTCAGGAAACTTGCTGTACTTTACTCCTGCTTTCCTGGGCTCTAGGGTGGGGTACTTTACCTACCTTTGGTTTTCTCTTACACTCCTAGCACCCCTCTACACACTACACTTGCATTGGGGGGAATTCGAAATTCGCATGCCACTATGTTAGTATATGGTTTGTGTTGCCCCTAGGCCTATTGCAATCTATTGTGTTTTTCACTGTTTGCACTTTTCGATTACTGTTTACTTACCTGATTTTGGTTACTAGTGTATATATTGTGTATAATACTTACCTCCAGTAGGAGTATTGCCTCTAAGATAGTTTTGACATTGTGTCACTAAAATAAAGTACCTTTATTTTTGGTAACACTGCGTTTTGTCTTTTATTGTGTGTAAGTACTGTGTGACTATAGTGGTATTGCAAGAGCTTTACATGTCTCCTAGTTCAGCCTTGGCTGCTCTGCTACAGCTACCCCGAGACAGCCTAAGCTGCTAGACACTGCCTACATTTCACTAATAAAGGATAACTGGACCAGGTATAAGGTGTAAGTACCTTAGGTACCCACTACAAACCAGGCCAGCCTCCTACAAAGAAGGACCTCAAGACCCTGCTCTTCGACTGATCGGTACCCCCTTGACAGGGCCTTGAGACGGAATGGGTGGTAAGCATCTCTATACAAATTGCTGATTGATTGATTGCTTGATATAATTGAGGGGGGGGGGGCTCCTGTCCATATAGGAATAGACGTGGAGAGCCTCTTGATCAAACAGTACTGCACTTTCATAGGGAGAAAGAAACAAGCAACAATGAGCTAATGTTTACCCAGTCTTTGACACCCACAATACTCATGGTGCACGATGGGGGGTGGGGGAGGATAAAACAGTTAGCATTGCTGTGATAATGTGGATCTTGACAAATGTGAAGATGTAACACAAAATATCTAATGTATCTAGCAGTGCTCGTTGTGCAATGTAAAATCAATCAAATCTGTTAAAATAAATGCAGCAGCATCATGAACAAATTGCACCTGTATTGATGGTACTTGGTTGATTCCATTAACACTCACATATACACCACCTTGTGCAGGAGTACCAATCCTTTGCTTTTTGAAGAGCAGCAGTGACACTGACTAACAATGCCATCTTGAAGCAGTTACAATTGAGGTACTTATGCTTAAATTCTAATCATTTACCCACATCCTAGGATTGTTAATTTGAAAACAGGGGCCACCCAGGGGATAGTGAGCAATGGGCACTTTTAAGGATGAATTCAAATGGCCACCAAATTTGCACACTGAGAAAACAGGCTTCACTTTGCCTTACTTGATGACCTTTTTGCTGATATGTTAAATAGTTCACGACAACTATCAGATGTGATCATTAAAACACATAATGACTGTCCACCAATTTGAGTTGGAACTGGAGCTTGCATTTGGTGAACCTGAGATTTTAGTTATCAGTGAATTTCCCTTTTTTTTATTGAACCATATAACTGGAGCAGGGCTTGATTGATAGGTCACAGCATTCTGCAGAGGTGAGTAAGAATTCTAGAGCTCCAATTTGAAAAGAGCAAGGACAAACATCCAAAGAAGATGGCTGTTTTGTTTTTCACCCAGAAAATTGCCCCATTGAGTAACTGATTCAGAGCAAAGCACTCCACCCTTCCTTCACAGTGGTTTTGAAGAGATTATTTTTACTGATTATTTTCAGGTTTTCAAACCTTAATGTTTATATTATGTGCTTTAGCTAGTTTGTGGTCAGCTGGTTTAACCTCCATGGATCAAACAGCATAGACCTGGAGATTGCAATAGATTTTCCAAGGTAGGGTTGAAAACTACTTTAATTTACCCTCCCTTTAAGGGACAGGGGCGTATTGAAATCCAGGGTCAAAGAATTGGAATTCCATAAGGACTAAGAGGTCAACTGTTTATTTTACAGCCCCATCAGCTCTCCTATGACCCTTTCCATACCTATCTCGGCTACTCAAAAGAGTAATTCTTTCAGCAATTCTAAGATTTCCAGTGGGGTTGAATCTGGTTTATTCATGGAATGTGGGAGAGTTAAGATTATTGATGAGGATGAAATGTGCAATTTTGGGTTAGAAATGCAGAGTTTCCCATTTCATATTTTAATAGATTTTTAACTTTTTATCTTTTACATGACATTTTTTAAAATGCCTTTTTATGAACTATGGGATTGTGACAAGGGCTGTGGCAATATGACTTGTACATGACCTGAAATTTCTGGGCATAAGCTGTGTGATGGGCTGGTTTTTACTGGCTTTGTGGAGGGGTAGAGGATTTCAAATGAGAATGTGTATTGTTATGTATTGTATGTAAGGTGTATTTTAACAAACCATTGGTTTAAATAAAGGTCATTTTTACTACTACTACTACTACTACTTGAATTTACCCTTCCCTGTTCAAAGACTTCATAAATTCCAGCATAAAGACTGCTATATCAACAATAACATGGCCCACAATATGCAGAACAACACTCACATGCCCACATATACACACACACACACCAGCAGGCATATGTAAAGCATCAAATAAATAAATGGGCAGACAAAACAAGAAGCTTGCACTATGGTATGGTAGTATTATAAGCAGCAGAAAATGCAGAGCCTCCCACACTACAACTAAAACTACAGTAGCAAGCCCATGACATCAGAAGATCAGCAGATCAAAACAACTTGCAACACACAACAGAAGAAGCACATGCTAATCACATACTTTACAAAGACCAGGATTGGCAAAAAGATTTTCTGAAAAATCAATTTATGTGAAATGTAAATAAACAATTGAGAAGCCAACAAAGTGGGTCACTGGAAGCTCTGGAGACATCTAGGTGACCTAAAAACAAAAATAAAGTAAAGGTCAAGACAAACAAAGCCAGATCACCAGGGTTAAACAGCAACAAATCTTATGTTGTAGACACACTGTAACATTAGACTGAAGTGTGCCATGGCATAATGAAAGTATTGGATCACACAGTATACAAATCTATGATTCCCATTATTATGCTGCTAAAAATGACATTAAAATATGGAAAGAAAACACACAATTAAAGGGTGGTGTTTACAAATATTAAATATAAATGTATGATCATAGAAAAATAATGCCACACACACCCAGCCACATCCACCTATTTGTATGTAATCCAGGGTATTCATGATATTAATTCCAAGTAAAATTGAGCATTGCCAACTGCTTTGACAAACAGACGTACCTTGCCTATTGAAGGATTCTGCATGAGGCATCCAGATCGTCTCTTACTAGAGATGCCGTAGTGAGTTTGGCTTTGGTGTTAACCTGCACCCAGTAAGAGACAGTTGATATCTTTCTTTCAGCGGGCTTCTCAGCTTCATCACCAACCAATGAAAGACAGGAAAAAAACAGACTGTAGTTCAAATACAAGGAGTTCTCACTTGCTGCTTTATGTGTGCACACCAACATTAGAAGCAGTTACCACAGAATAATACTCACATGCTTTAGTCGTGCGAGATACAGAGACATCATCTTCATTAAAGGTGAAGAAGGCTTCGTCATCCCATGGGAGCTGACAGCCAGTCAACTGGAGGTAATTGCTTCTCTGCTGCCGTTTCCTCTTTACTCAGGAATGTATGGTTGACAGGGCTGTCCGGAGATAAAGCACCATCCACAGAAAGTAATGTAATGCCACATGTTGACCATTCTTTCACAGCATAAAATATGTTACTCTACCTTGTGTGCATGCATGAACCTCGTGGTGGCATTGGTGTAGAGTTTTCTACCAGACACATGGATGGAATCTCTGTTACCACTAACAAGAGGATTAATGAATGCAGGAGACTGAGTGGAATATTCAAAAAGGGAAATTTTCTTTGTGAGTAAATCTACATGTGTAATGTACTCTTTCACTTTTGAGTAATTTGACTACTTTTAGCTATTCACAAAATCTGAGTATAAAGTTATTCAAAAGTATAGAATTACATAGCTCCACCCTGCTGAAAAAGGGGCGAGGGGTCAAATTTATGAGTCTAACTTGCTACCGAAAAACAATAATAAGTCCTGCACTACACATGGCGAACCACTGGTACTATAACACCCTCCCTTTGAAAATAATGGAGTTAGGAACTTAAAACACCATGTGAAATAAAGGTAAATCAAATTACATTCATTAAATAATTTAAATGATTTAATATAGTTAAAAAAAAAATTAATCCTTTATTAATGTAATATATTGAATAAATTAAAAATATGTTTCTCAAGATTAGAAAAAATGAAATCCCACCTAAAGTAAAAACATTTTTTATACAATATGAAATATTTAAAGTGTAGAATTTATTAAATGTAATTGTATTATTTTAATAAAAGGTATAGTTCAATTATTTTTAAAATGCCAAAAGGTTATTAAACTATTGAATAATTTAATTGAAATTATGTACTATTAGTGTAATTGATATTCCACATTAGTTTAAATGTATTGATACTTTTTACTAATTTAAATAATTTGATTGTATTTAACATTATTTCCTATGGTGTTTTATTTCTATTTTGTTATTCAATTATTTTCTGTGGCAGGGCGCTCCAATACCAGTGGCTGGCCTTGTACGGTGCTAGATGCACTTCAGCTGTGAACTTGAGTAATTTACTTTTTGATCCTCTTTTGACTGTGGGTATGCTAAAGGTGCAGTTTGTGAATAACTATAGGCTTACTCTTTTGTGGGTGGGTTGACATCCCTCCCTAAACCTCTTCCTGGAACTCCCAGACCGTCACTAAACTCTTCCTGACTCCTCCATAGTCCCCCTACCCTCTAATCACAAGGATCTCTCATTTTCCAACCACTCCCCTGTGACTATCTAACATTTACTACTAAAACATACCTATATGTGCGGAGACTCAATAGTCGGGTGGATTTCTCCATACATAAAATTATAGGAGAGGGGAGGGTGTGAATTATGGACGTAGGTTTGTGAATAGCATTTTAGTATATTTTTTAATACTATAAAACATACTACAAAATGCTTTTTGTTTATACCACCTAAGAGGAGCAGTACAGTCTTGCACAGAAGTGAATACAGATGTATCCTGTCCAGTGACTCTACACCAATCCATTTTAAATTTAAAGATGTGCAATGTCTCTATGCACATGGAAACTGAGTGCCTAAATTGTGAATGTCTTTCTATGGTGACCCACGATCAATTAAATGTGTAATTTGTTACCAAGTAAGTGGTAATGGCAGGGATTGGGGCTACAAAGAGAAGCTTTCTCTACCCCTCAGCCATTAAGCCTATTCCAACACAGAGCATTTAATCCCTGCAAGTGCTCCAGTAGAGCGCTGGTCTTTCAGAGAGGAGGCAGTTATGGAGTTAGTGGGTTCTCCAAAATCCACCACATCATTCCAGTTCTCAAGAGACGTGCAGGTAATCCCTGCCTACGTTGGTCAGAAGCAGAGCAACAAAAAGTCTTTGGGCAATTTCTGAGTGGCAAGGCACTGTATCTACACGCTTTGCATTTCTAAGAGGGGTTACAAAGCCAGCATAAGGGCCTTATCACATGTACAGTAAACCTTACTGTGAGAAAGGCTGTTGGGAATGAGTTGCAGATTTTCATCAGTTGAATACACTGTGTGTTCAGCATGTAAAAGGGAGCATAGTATTGCCTTCAAAACATTACCACTCAGTATGTACAATGGGCAGATCAGCTAGTCTATAATATATTGACACCAATAAATGTTTGTCATGCTTCACCATTAGGAAATGTTTATTGAAATCCATGCTGTGTATGTGGATGTGATGTGGTGATTGTTAAAGGGTGGTTCTATCTGATCTGCCCAGATTTTTTGCTTTTGGATCCCCTGGTTTCCGACCTTTACTATGGGGGAGCCTAATAGCCTGGGACTCACCCACAGTAAACTCATGAAAATATGGACTGCACTTGTTTACCACCAGTGCAGCTTTTTAAGGCAAGGCTGCTGTGATGCAGCAATGGTAAGAGCCCCATAACCACATGTGCAAACATATGTGCACCCGTGTGAGGGCTGCGTGGGGGGAGACTCCTGTTGAGTGCAGCCCAAGGACTACACCCAGCTAGTCTGACACAGAAGGGACTAGACAGAGTGGCTGGTGACCTGGAATAGGCCTTATGATGTGTGTGTACACATGTAAGGGATAGTCAGTGTGCTTTACTGTCTTGACTGTACTGACAATCCATTATATTCCAATGGGGAAGGCTGTCCTAGCGTGCAACTTCAGTTCCCTATGGTCCACAGACTCCAGAGTCACATCAATGTGCACTGTAACCTGTATGAAAAAAACACTGCCGTCGAGTACAAAAGCATATTTGTACAGCTTATGGGTCATCCAGGAATCTCATCTTTTCCGACTCAGCTCAGGATCAGCACCAAGGCCTTTTGTGACCCTGCTGGGCTGGATTGATTACATTTCTCTCCAGCTACAGGAACAGGGCCTTGCATCAATCAGCTAGCTGTCATCCTGTGCCAGGAACTGGGCCTGCCCCAGGCCAATAAACAAGGGAGGGAGCCTAGACCTCTGGAGACAAGCCAGAGGGGGGCTCTTTTGAAGATTTGCTGGGGGAGGCCCTGGCATGGATGTCAGGGAGGAGGGGAGCTGAGACCCCGAAAGCACATATGGCAACAGATTCCTCCTGGGGGACGCCATTTTGAGCTATCCCAAAAGAATGTGCAGGAAGGTTGGGACAGGGGTGGAGAGGTGATGTGGCACATCAGGATAGGCCAGAAACACAGCCCTACTGGACACCTCCACCCACCACCCCCTTAAAAGGTCTTGCACAGAGCTCTCTCTTGGATGTGCTTTTGCTGAGGAACACTTGGACTGGAGGCTAACTTCATGGAAAATTGGAAGGAGGAGCCCCCTGACTGTCCCCAAGACTAGGACTCTGTCTCTGATTACCCCCAGGACCAGCAGTGGAAAGACTAGACTTTGCACTGGGAGGAGAGAGGCCCAGAAGGAGAGAAAGGTGAAAGTCTGGTGCTGAGATTCCGTGAAACCAGCTCCCTGAAAAATGTGTCACTGTTTTCAGCCAGGAAACCTGATGAAAGTGCTCCAAGTGCCTAGGGCTTGCCACTCGGAGCAAAATGAGCCAAGGACCGTCCAAAACAGCCCAACAGGGTCCTGTGTAAATTTGGTGATGACCAAAGTGCGTGGGCCTCTGCTGCTGATTTTAGCATTGGCCCAGGGGTGGGCCAGGTCCCAGGGGCTGCCACCAAGAAGAAAACCTGCCATGAGCCCCCTTGCGCGTCTCCTGGCAAAAAGGACAGGTGTGAGGGAGGACTGTTGTGCTCCCTCGGTTGTGAAGAGGAGGGTGAGGACCCTATCCCTGGGCTCTCAACACTTGACAGAAGTCAAGGAGCATTGTTGCGCTCCCTGTGACGATTTCAGGGGACACAGGACCCCATTCCTCGGCCATGGCAAAGGGAGATGAAGTTGGGGGTGCCACCATAGTCCCCGTAAAGTGGCTTGGGGGTCCAGGACCCCATCTCTGGGCCCTGAGAAGAGATGGAAGCAGGGAGTGTCATCACACCCCCACAAGGTTGCCGGGGGTCCCAGGACCTCATCCCTGGGCCCCAGCAACAGTGAGGAGGAGCAGCGCTGGTGCACACCCACCAGCGGCCCGCTCGCCAACCACCCAACACACGTCTAACTGCAGGAGCGGGCAGACCAGAGAGAAGAGGTGTCTCCCACTGCAGCACATGAAAGTGCTGGCAGTGTGGGGCGCTGGTGACTGCCACCGGGGAGTGGGCTCCCCAAGCTGCTCTCAAACATGGTTAAAGGCTGCAGGGTGCCCAGATGGGACTGGGCACCCCCAAGAAAAAGAAACTTGCAGCACAAAGCCACAGAAAAGTAAACATGAAAAACGGCGCATCTCTCTCTGGCTCAGTGGGAGAGCCGCTGCTCACATATTCAGTATGCTCTCATAGAAGCGCCTCATAATTCGCTGTGGGGCTGGCTCGCATTTGTGAGGAAAAAGCCACTTGTTTCAGTGCTGTGGTGGCTCCAGGAGAAGGGGTCACCACCAAAATGATTACAAAGTGTGGGGGAAGCTGCAGAAGGAGTGCAGCCTCCCCCACAAAAGGAATTCAAACATCCCCACTCTAGGTTGGGTGGGACTTGGAAATGATAACCCTCAAGGGTTTTGTGATACTGGCAAGCATTCCCCAGGATGAAGCTTTTGCTCTACAGCTGGGTTGTGATGGTCCTTCTTGCAAGGAAAGCATCATGCTACAGGACTGTGGCCTGGAAAAGGGCCATGTGACTGCTCATCTGGGAAGACACCCTCTAGAGGTGAAAGGTGGTAATTGCACAGTGGTGTAGTTACAAAAGTGATGTCCTTTAGGGACTATGATTAAAGTGCAGTATTTTATGCTGAATGTTTTTAGAAGAGTATGGCTACAGGGTTGTGGTAAAAAATGGTCCATGTGACTTTTCATGTGGAAAGGTACCCTCTAGGGGTGAGAGGTGGTGATACACAATGGTGAATAACCAAGTGATATCTTTAGGGACTATGTTAAATGTGCATCTTGTTTGTGTTGAATGCTTTAATGTGGAATATGAGGAAACATTGCAAACACCCTTTAGGGGTAAAAGTCCATAATTGCAAGTGATGTAATTATAACGTGATGCCCTTTAGGGGCTTTGGGTAATCTGCATAATTCATGCTGAGAGAAATCATGATCCTTGCAAATGCTTTATTTGAATAATGAGACTAAAAGCTACTAGTGATCAAAGCAGATGTACTTTATTGCTAGTATTATGTCCTCTCACGACAAGTTCAGATATTGCATTGAAATACAAATCAATGTTTTGACATGTGGGTTGTTGGTCTACCTCTCCCTTTGGGAGAGACAAGAATAATTATCCAATGTCACCCAAACGTAATTCCATCAGCTTGTGTATATTTGTAAATTGTTGCATAGTAGTGAGTAGAGTGCGTATCATAAGTGTAATTTACCTTTTCAAAAGACAAAACACAGTGTGGACAATCCTTTATTGAGTGGTGTTCTTGTTTATTTGTGAATGGGGATTACTAGCCCACACCATCTCCCTTGAGTGAGCCATTAACTGCTCTTCAACGCTGTCCTATGAGAGTCAAACGCTACAATGGGGTGTTTGGTTCCCAGTGGTAGACAGGTGCGGACCCATTACTTGTGCAAGATACACAGTTAATGGCCCACTTTCTAACAGTGTTCTCTTCTCATATTCTGAGAGTTATTTATTTCTTTCATTTACCATTCAGTGTGATGTGTCTATGCTCTGTTCTTTGGTTTTTCATATTAATATAATTATATTTATGTACTTCTGGCAATGTTTTTTTTAAATGTCACCATGCTACTTTGGTGCTCTCAGTCCTTTTAAATGTTGAGCTTGTCATTGTTTACCCTTATCTTTTTCCAAAGGGGCTCGTGAGCACTGAAAGACCCTATATTACTGTTAGTGCTCTGAAGATTCTATTTATTTTTGCTTCAAGTTATTAGGGGAGGTCAGCCACATTCTAGTCAGGAATTTTACTCAGAAGTTGTCAGTTAATGGTATTTATGTGGTTTATTTGAGTTTGCATACCCGCACCATATTTTGCTTATTGCGAACCTCTGTTTTGCATTTCAGTAACATTCAACCATGATTAAAACGCAGAAAAAAGCACTTAATTGCAAACCACCAAAAACTAGTCCTACTATAGTCTAACCATAATCACCAACCCCAACTAAAACTTTTACCTATACGTCTTAACCCCTAAATCTAGCCCGAAACCTAACACTAAAGCTAACTCTGCTCCCTAACCCTAATCACTTTTTGACGCTTTGCATTTTCTCTGCCCTACTCTCTGCCGATTGCCAATGTTAAGAAAAGGAATGAAAACATTGCCTCTATACTTTCATCATCGCCACTGTGTTTATGAATCAGTGCGTTGCATCATCACATGCTCCTTGTGAGTAGCAATGTGACAACCATCACAAAAGGATAGATAACAATGTTCCAAATGCATAGAAATAAATGTTGTCATTGTTTTCTATACGTTTAACATAGATGGACACCATTATTTACAATTCCAATATCAACCAAAACCTTGCAGTGGTGCAGCTTAGGCCTATAGCATCCAGGGCATCACCAAGGCTGCCATTTGGCACCTGGTGCACTGCAGAGAAGATGTGGAGCCAGTGTGGGAGACCGTGTAAGGAGCAGGTCCTGGGCATTCCCAAGGCCGCCATCCATTGCCTGGTGCCCTGCAAAGGAGCACTGGAAGGTAGGGTGGATGGGAATGGATGGGTTGAGGGAAGGGGGACCATAGTAAACAGAGCATCACGAAGGCTAAGACATGTTCTACCAAGGAATGCTAAATGAATAATGAACTTAACAAGAGTTGCATGATGTCAGCAGCGAAAGGCTACAATCCAGCCAATCAAAAGCAAGGTTAAATAAGCTATCTTTTATGGTGAGAAACAAACACAGAACAAGGAGACAGCTAACTGAGACGAACAAGAAAACAATCGTATCATGTGCAAATGCTGTGTGTGTGTGTGTGTATGTAATATTGCATGAAATGCTGCCTGCGACAGGCAGCTGGAGCTGTCTGTAGTGCGACCTCCAAATGTGTTCACTAGAGGTGAAAACAGATACATTTGTATTAATGTCAGCATGTTTAAAAACATATGCACCACAGGTCAAACGTTTTGCAGAATCTGAAAAGAGAAACCTATATTGAGGTAAGCAAGCCTGATGAGATGAACATCTCCAGCAATTCTAAAGTACACTCCTGAAGTGAATAGTTTCTTTGAAAATTTGAAGGTAAAGTTGTGGGTCAAAGTAAGTGTATTGCCTTCTACTAGCCAACACACTTGGCAAACTCAGAAATTAAGACAATCCTGTTTTAATGTGGTCGTGTTTGTGTCAGAAGATGAGTGCATTGGTTTATGATGTTTATTGTGTGGACGTGGGTGTTGTGTGCAGTATGATAGTGAGTGTGTTGTCATACAATGTTGGTTGTGCGGATGAATAGAGGTGACTTTGCTGGCATATAATAACACGTGTGGTAGTGGTGGTGGTAATGCTGGTCATGTTTATTGTGGTGATGGTGGTTTTAATGGTCATGGCATTGAAGGTAACATTGCTTGTGGTAACTTCTGAAAACAGGGATGTCTCCTCAACTGTAAAAATTCCTCACTTTTAGAGGCTGACAAAACCTATAGGAAACTAGAAACGAGGTTGATTCAAGCAAGCCCTTGTAACCAGTGAAGAAAGTAAAATTCCCCGACAACAATTCATATAGACAGCAGCTTCAAAAATGAATGCTGTTTTTAAAAAAAACAAAAAAACATCGGTCTGTGTTGTAGGACTGTCACTGCCAAACCTGCAGAATGACACAACAAGAATCGTGTTACCCTGGCCGAGTGATGGTAATTTAATCAGGAAAAAGTATTAACACTGTCTCTAAGAAATGACACTATGTGACAGCTTTACTAAGATTTTGCCCTGGTTAGCGTCACAAAAGTTACACCAACCAGCACGATTTTTCTTTTAGTGATTTACTTTCCAGTGCAAAACCTTTTTGTGCTGAAAAGTAGTCTGAAAGTAATGCAAACCAGTGTGATGCACTGCTTTGCATTACTGAGCATCAAGAGGGCGTTCCACAGGGGGTACATGTGCGTTCCCATTCAACCATCCATGTTTTGTTATGTAAAACTCTATCTACTAACAATAGTAAACAGGTTTTTGCGTCAACAATAAACACCACTTCAAAGCAGGCATTGGAAGAAAAATGTTTTTCTTTTCCAACTTTGCATGTGTGCTGCATTGTACAGCACACATATTAACTAGGAATAGTTTTAAAAGTTGCATAAGGGAATCGTTCCAGTACAAAACCTATGCTAGACTCACACACACCCCCTTGCTGCAAAGCTGTGTGCGTGGCGCCTGGCAGAAAAATTCTGTGCCAGCAATAGGGAAAGTGTAGAAGAGTGCTTATCTCTGTAGATATGGTGCTTTCCAGCTCTCTCTCTCTCACACACAATGCAGCACAGCATTTTTGGCTGCTGCACTGCGTTGGGTGACTCGTAGGTAAATCTGACCTCAGTCTTAAACCTCAATGCCAAATGAACGCTACAACTCTGAGTCAGATTTCCAAAGATTTTGTGCTGTGTTTGCAAAACGTTTATTTTATTTTTTGACATCCAGTTCCCGTTGCCATTCTAATCTGACCTTCATGACCCTGGGCCTGCATGCCTCTTGTGTATTCTATAAGTTGCGGTGGTGTGTGTTTTTGTAACAGGTGTGTTAACGCTGGTAACTCTAGGGACTCAAGTAGATCCTCCCTGAGCAACGTTTGCATTGTGTGGTGGGCTCTGCAGTAGTGAAACTGTGCCAATACAGTGGGTTCAGCACTCTGCTCGCCAACTTGGTTCCAAGTTCGCATCACGCCTTCCTGAAAAAAGTCTCCTGTGGTAGCTAGTCCCACTCTCAGTAGCTCACTTGCTGCTACTCTTTCCTGCCAGGGGAATACATGTGCAACACTGTAACGTCGAATGGGCTTAGCGAACAGCATTTGAGGAAGTGACCATGGCGAAGCAGAGTCTCATTCAAGCCTGAACCAGTAGTAGGCAAACATGCACTGTGCAGCACGGTAGTCAGCTCGAAGTCACAAGCATTCATATGGCAAAGTGAGTGTGTCCCAACTTACAGACGGTTGCCTCCTAGCCCATGTTAGTCTGGTCAAGATAGTTTGGAAACTGCGAAACACTGCCCGTGGTAACCTGATTGGGATATTTGCTTCCTCAGTACTTTTGATCTCACAATGGGGCACTGGCAGATTGCTCTGACTAAGGAGGCAAAAGAGAGGTCTGCAATCCCGACTGTTCAGGGTGATGCACCTTGGCTTAAACAATACCCCTGTCACCTTTCATAGGTTGATGAAGAGGGTCCTGACTGAGAATGAGGCATTTAATGCCACCTACCTAGATGACATAGCTGTCTTCAGCTCCAGCTGGAACACCCGTGCCACTTCAAGGAGGTGCTTCAGGCCCTGCTGCAGGCAAGCCTGACTATCGAGGTCAGTTACTGCCAGATAGGGCAGAGTACTGTGCTATATCTGGTTCACATGGTGGGCAGGGCAATGCTCAACTAGTAATCCAATTTCGTACATTTTTGCTCTCTCAGTCAAAGTATTACGTAAGAACAAATGGCTGAGAAGTGTGTCTTCAAGTAAATATTTGTTGAGAGTTGAACGACCGAGCCCAGGCATCAGATCACTTTGCATTAATAGTGAAGACTCAACACATGTTACTTGGGCACATATACAACTTTAGTACTTGAAAGGAGGTATGTGACACATAGTAGATTCAATAACATATCACTTAATGCAAGTCGATAAAGGGACACGGTTAAATCATAGTTGCCACAGGTCCAACTTGGTAGAATGAAATGTCCACAAAATGCTATTTGAAATTTGCCAGGATTTGAGAGTTATTCCCACGATGGCATTTAAAATTAACAATGAGCTTTTATGGAGAGCCATAGGCAGTATTTTAACATGTGAGCACTTATAAATCTGATCACTCCATACCTTTGATGTGCCAATGTTCAGTCTCGTTTCAAGTTCTCTAGAATAAAAAAATAAATGTTTTTTTGTTAACATATATCTGCAACAAGATTGAGAAATTTTCAACGAGATGTATATGTTATTATAATGTCATCAAACATTATTAGGAAATATTTCAGAATGTAGATCAACAATATGTCCTTTAGTGCTGCTACTCAGTAGTGCTTGGGATGCAGTGCACTACTTTCTGCCATCTTTGAACTGCCTTCAGTTCTAGGACATTTTGCAACCCTCAATAGAACATTCAACTAACCTGTAGTCTTATTTCATTGCAGTCTTTCATTAAAAAGGAGTGACAGGGGTGGTTAAAGCCTGTAATTATCATCTAAAGTACTCTGAGAACGTTACTCTGTATCTGGTCGTCAGCGCAAAATAGAGTGCATCAGATAATGGTCTTTGTGAGCCTTGAGTGTCCATTTCACTTCAATAGAGATACCAGGCACACTTGATGAGTAGACTTCTAAGATAAAAACAAGGAAGTTTGAGGCAAGAGTAAAGGAGAGGGCATATGTCATTATCAAAGTGGAATGTGTACTTGGGCTGCCAGTGGGGGCCCTTGTGCAATTCAAGGTGATAAAGTTAGCCCAAAAAGCTTCTTGGGAAACTCCAAACATGATGCCACACAAACAAGTCTACTGGCTTCTTGAGTTGAGCATCATGTTTTAGGAGAAAGACCCTAAAGTTTGATGATGAAATTCGGTGACATGATACATTGGGTGCAGAGGACGTCTACACTCTGGAATGGCATGCTGCTCAAAACCGCAAGAGAGGTAAGTTACTACAGATTACCTTTTAAAACAGAACTATTTAACAAGGCTTGTGGCATTCAATAAACTCACAGTCCAGGTGAGAGTGAGTGCCTGTCAGAAAACTATTCTCCCATTTAAGCAGACTAGTACACAGAAGCTGTGCTCTAAAGAGACTCCAACAAAAAACAACATGGTAATCAAGTGTTGATGAAGATAACATAATTTAACATAAGATAACATGACATGACTTCACATCACTTGACATGACATAACATAACAAGTGCAGACCTGTGTGCTGATGAATTTTCTGCAGGACAGCCAAAAAATTTCCCCAAACTCTAGTGCATGTGAATCTGCATCATGAATGCTTGCACAAGCTTATGATAGCCCTCCAAAAGACCAACACCCAGCTCAGATATGAAAAGCCTAGCTTGGGCACTCAGTTTTTAAGCATTTCTCATGTTTATGCCACTGAGGTGTCTGAACTGGTAACAGGAGTTCACAATTGCTAAATATTTTCTTGCTTCATGTGGCGGAGGTTCGGTTGTGTAGTAGAGTAGGAGATTTCATGACAACCACAACACTGATTGACATTGACGTTTAATTTAAGATTGCAGCAGGGGAAGGCATAAAATGGTCAATAAAGGATATTCAAATGAGAGTGATAGCTCATCACCGGCTCCCCAGCGATAATGAACAAAACACAGGAAAACCATATGATGAGGTGGTGGTTGGATACTTGGAGAATAGCTGAGCTTGACCCTAGTTTAGACCATACATGTTTTTGTGTTGCCACCTTGTTGGTAACAGCAAAGTATGGACCATATTTAGTGTTGGGCAGATAGGGTACTCTGTCAAACATGTGACCAATGTCTCACACATTTTATTACAAGTGCATAACAGATAACGAAATTCGAAATAAGGGGGTGAGGCATCTTCCATGTTTTGATAGGGGTGCACTGTCCACCAAAGACTCAACATTTCTGTGTCTACATTCAATCATCAAAGTTCTCAGAGTAGCATATCTGGTCCCTTTGTGGCACAGCACATCTTGAAATATAATTGCCTATTTGAAGCAGTTGGGAGCACTCTGACATTATGTCTTCTCTGTCCTCGGACTCCTGAATTGGTTTTCATTGGGTTAGGAAGGTGAGGACGGCATGGAGAAAGATTTGTGATTCAACCAACAAACATTTACTGGCTCAGTACTTTTCTACAAGGAGTGCAACTAAAAAACACATGGTGCCAACAAGTAAGTGAACCACAGTTGCTCATTGTGCTACAGCACCACATAGAATGGAACTGACTACCTTTTTCAATGTAGATGTCCAACTGAACATCTTTTGAGCGAGCTGCAACATACGCCAGGATGCTGATGTTTGATGATCTCCGTTCCCTAAATGATTGAACTGCTAGTCTGGATCCTCTTATTGATGATACAGTATTTCCATATCCATTGAACATTACAGAAAAATTCCAACTCACTTGCCACTTTCACAGGTAAGGTGGCAGAAATGGCGACGAGTACAGGCTCTGGAGAGGAAGACTGGGAATGCAGGGAGGGGCCTCACAAATGCACCAACGTATGTGAGTCTTACCTACATTATATGGAAATTGAAGTACATTATACAGTCAGGCCATCACTGTGCTGAAACTCTATATGGGTCAGTTCAACTAAGATGCATTTCTTAGACTTGGGGCCTAGTTTAGAGATTGAGGGATGTAGTCTACTCTGTTGGGGTGGGAGAGGGCAAAACTGTCACCATCTCGAGGTGCCTCTACAGTCATGGCAGTTCCTGGCAATTTTGGAATAGTTTTATGGACTCTATCATGAACCATGATTACCGTCTCTTAAACTTTTCAAAGGTTTTCTGTTTTTCAAAGACAAACTTTCAAAGACGGTGCCGGTGTCATTTACCTTATCCTCAGTTTGTTTTCTGGTGGTAACAGAAAAATAAAAAAAGAATTTACAGCTGCCACCCTAAACAGGGTGGATGGTGTAAAGTCCTTTCACTGACAGCCCCTACTCCTACGGGTCAGAGGAAGTATTGCCTCGTTGCAGCCCAAGCAGGCTTCATCGATGGAATACTTATGGTCCACCCAACTCTAAATGAGGCGAGCCGACTGAGGGTTTGGTGGACACGGTACTCTGTTGCATTATTGAGAAAGTGCCTTGTCTGCCAAAGGCTAAATTTCGCCCTTAATCCTGCAAATATATGCGATGTAATTTGGCAACAAACTTTCTTTCTTGAGTTCACAGGTTTATTGAGAAGGTGAGGTGGATTGGAAAGCACAGGCGGGGATATTTTCGTGGGGACATTTTCTTTGTCTTTGCTTCTAATACTTACTGTGACTCAAAACTTTCAATAGGAAAAAATGGCAAGAAGGTTAATGCAGCATTAAATTACCCCAACCCGCTTATTATAACTGAAGGAACTGCCTCCTACAAATATGCATCCTTAATATTTTTGTGCACAAATCAATTTATGAAATGATTAAGTAACAGTTCTTTGGGCAATTAGACTAATTAACAGGATTTTCCATCCCGTTCTATGTTACAGTGCCTTAATCAACAATATATGCTGTCAGATTTTAATTTTATGCATGATTAATATTACAAACAAATATAATTTACAAAAGCTGAATTTACTTTGCAATGCCTGTGCTCTTTTGGAAAACTCTAAGAAGGAATTCAGACTCCATTCCTCTGTGTTCTGTGTAAGGAACAATGACATAGGATCCCGGTGGAGCCTTGAAGGTTTGAGTGATTTCTCGACTTCTAATCAGACCCGTAGATATTGCCTCAGAAGCATTTTGATTGAAGAACGACTGTGGTAATCCGTCCTTCCCGCTCTGGAATTTAAGACAATAAGATACATGATTATTTGAGATCCCTAAGCATGCCTTGTATGTATCCTAATCACATTCTCCGATGGCCTATACATAGTTTTGCGATAAAAACACCAAGTGCTGGTTTACTCATTCCATTACTAACAAAAAATTGTAAGAGATGACAGGGAATACTACATTGTGAGTATGAAGGAGTTCAAATGATAAAATTAAAACTTTAGGATACATACCCAATGTCTTAGTCTTACAATTTTACATTGGTATGTATCTAAAAACATAAATATCACAACTTTTGTTTGTTTAACATGTACACTGGCTATTCGTCTTTGGCAAATGACATATTTGTGTCAAATATGGAGTCTTATGAGTGTTATGGATCCTTAGTCGATTAATCAGATTCATAACTGTTCATAATTAAGGCATGCAGTTAGGTGCGAATATTTGTCAGTTTACCTTGCTGTTGGGATTCATAATTGTCATGCCTGTTTGCTGTTACTTCAAAGTGCCTCAGGGTACGATAGATAATAGCATTTGAAGGACATTGGGTGCAGCCATGCACACACCCAGAGTGGGAAAGTGGATTACTGGTAAGGGCAGGTAAGTACCTACAGTTAGCAATCGGCCACTAACCCTCACTAGGTCCAGTCAGGTCTCAAAAATGTAATCCCCGCTCAACCCTTGGTAGCTTCGCAAAGAACGACACGGTTTAATTTAGGAGACAGGTGTGTAAAGCATTTAAAAATCACCAAAGAGTAAATAAGTAAAACACAAAGCACTATAAAAATATTTTTAACTTTTAAATACACTAAAGCAATTAAAATCGGATAAGGGGAACTGGAGATATGAATTTTTAAAGAATTAGGGGGCCATTCCAAGTTTGGTGGGCGGCCAAGTGCATGGGCAATGTAGGGGCTCCCAGGAGGCCCCCGGCACCCCCATTCTGCCAGCTTTTCCATGGTGGTGTAAACCTCCATGGAAAGGCTGGCGGAATGGAATTTGTAATCTGGCGGGAAGCGCTGCTTGCAACGCTGCCCTGGTGGATTACTTCCGCTGGGACCGCCAGGCTGGAGGCTGACTCCAGCCTGGCGATGTTGGCGGTATTACCGTGGCGTTTCAGCCGCAGTCAGAATGTGGCAGATCGGACCGCCACTACCGCGGCGGTTTGATGGCCACCCCGAGTCTGGTGGTCTCAAGACCGCCAGACTTGGAATAACACCCTTAATATTTTCTAGCGCATAGAAACTAAAAGCACAAATCTGGTCATCTGGTCGCACTAGACCGGGCAAAGTTAAAGTTTGAGGCTGAGCAGGATGGAGCCCTGCTAGGCTACAGCAAGCAGGTGGCCTCGGTCAAAAGTTTACCTTTGGACTTAGTCTTTTTCTTGAAGATTTTCTTTAGTGGGACGAAGTCACCAATCCAATCCGACCTCCCTGATGCCCTCTTCAGATACGTGTCGCAGGAGACCTCAGTGAAGAATTCTACCTTCAGACTTAGATGACTTTACAGGATGGAAATCATCCTACGGGCAAAGTATGAATCATGATCTGACGTCCCTGGAGCCCCACCTTGGATACGCTGTGCAGGAACTTTGTCACTTTTTTGGAGCTTTTTCTTTCTGACTGTGGTCGACCCTCCACAGCAAGCTGATTGCAATGCAAGGCCATAAGATTACCTTTCCAGGAGCCCCCAGGTGAAATCCTGGAAGCCTGAGGCTCCGGAGCTTTTTCGTGGGATGAACCTGAATGTCAGGCCACGTCGGGGTTGAGGTAAGATGGCTTAACTCACCACTGTGGGTCAGTCCCTTCATGGAGTTTTTCTCCCAAACTTCTTGACCTTCTTCAAGAAGATCTTTGAAGGTCCTTTAGGAGTCCACAACACACCCCCAAGATTCCAGAAGCTCTGAGTTTCTCCTTCAGGGTTAGGACTCCAACTCCCAGAATGCACCTGGTTCCAATCCAAAAATGACCACTAGCCACTGGTCAGTTCCTTCAGGTTTTGATGCAGGGGAGTCTGTTTAGCTACTTTTCACCTGTAGCAAGCAGGGAGTCCCTTCTTGAATCAGTTGAAGACAGACAAAGTCCTTTTAGTGGTGAAGCCCAAGTGCGCAGCTGGTGCAGTCCTTCAGAGTGCAGTGTCCAGGATCAGGTCAGGGGGCCAGCAGGGCAGTCCTTCTTCTTCTGTCGTTGTTCCTTGTAGGGATCCGAGGTGTGGGTGCAGCTATGCCATGTTTATCCTTGCTCCTGGGGTGAAAGCGGGGGGGTAACTGTCACAGGCAGGCCACTACCCCATGGGATGACCACTTCCTAGGAAGTGTGGCAAAAAGCAATCCCAGGGAGCAACATTCCTTAAAATCCAAAATGGCAAAAACTGAATTTTGAAGGTTAGGTCTGGCTGAGCCCACCCACTGGTGTGGCTAAAAATCCTAAACACACCCCTCTTTTGCCTTCTCCGAATCTAATTAAGAGGGCACCTGGTTCTGTGGGTTTGCAGCAAATGGGGGAGGTCCTGAGCTGCTCCAAATGTCCTTTCATCCTTTGAAGACCATTTTGGCTGCTCTCCCTCCATCCTGTTTCATCATCTGCTGAGGCAGATCTCCTCCCCAGGCACTTCCTTTGTGTTAATCTCAAGCCACTTCACACCTCATCAAGGCAGCCTGGCCAAGCTGCCAGAGGCTGGCCAATCAGAGAAGGGCACTACAGAGCTGAAGTTGGCAACTTTCAGGTAGAGTTTTAAAACTCTTTCCCTGAACTAGTTACATTAAATCCAACAATGGCAAGTTGTGGGATTTATTATAACGATTAGCTTGATACCAAACTCTAAATATCTGGCTCCTATGGGGACTCTATTAATTAAAATAAAGTTTCTCCATTTTAGCGTATGGAGTCCATTCACTCCAGTGAGGGAAAAGCAAGTTTGGCTATTTTACCTCCCCAGGGCTTATAAAACAATTTTTATGAGGACCCTGCTTATAGTTACATGGCACCCAACCCTAGGTGCACTTAGGGCACACCTTAGGGGTGACCTATATGGAAAAATAAGGTAGTTTAAGACTTTGGAAGTACTTTTAATTCCAAAGCCGAATTTGCATATGACTTTAGTTTAAAACAAGCCAGCAAGGCAGGCCTGCCTTTAAAATGACACTGGGCACCTCAGAAGTGCAACTATGGGTGCACCACCTATGCTGGGGTCCCTAAACCTACATGCCCTACCATATACTAGGGACTTATAGGTAGGTTGACATAGCCAATTATAATTAGCCTAATTTGCATACTCATTTTACACAAAGCACAGGCCCTGGGACTGGTTAGCAGTACCCAGGGCACTATCAGAGTCAGGGAAACACCGTGAAAAATGGGGTCAAAAAACTAGGGGGCTTCTGCAATCAGCCCAGTTTTCTCACACCCAGCATGACATACAAGGACTGACCACTGCCTGTAATGGACTGTGTATTTACTTTTCTAAATCATTGCGCACCTTGATGTAACAGGGCTTTCAGGGCCTGATTTGAAGTGTGGCTGGCGGATTACTCAATCCCAAATGTTGTTCATGTGCCATTTGCCATTTGCCATATTACATTGTAATCTATCCTGAGGCACTTGTGATAATGCAGATGAGATATGCTTGTGACAGAATACTTATCCGCCAGACTCCAAATACCTGAACTCACTACAATGACTGGTTCCCATATCCCAGTGGTCCTCACAGAAATAGTGTTTGTCTGGGTTTGTTAAAAGTGCTGAGAAGTGAGAAGTTCCAAGATGGATGTCGAACTTTCAAAATATTACAGTGACCAAAAAGGGACTCTTAGTTATGGAGCATTTTCTGTGATAGCTAATATTTCCAGAGACATGGAAATCCAGACTCTTTCATGAAGACCCTTTTGAACAGTGTACATAATTTAGATGTAGAAGTGTTTGAGATTTACTTCTGTTAAGAGCAGGAGTAAATCAATTTCTGGGTGACTTTATGGTATTTATAGCTGTGAGAAATTAGAGTATTAGTTGAGGGGGGTGAGAACTTCCCTCAAATAATTATCACAGCTCTTGTCAGGGTGAACAACAAATGACAAAAATAGATTTGTGCTTAACCTTCTGGTAGCTTGGCACAAAGCAGTCAGGCTTAGCTTAGAAGTAATGTGTAAAAAATTACAGGGTAAAATACAACACAAGAAAAACCCTAAAAACATAGTAACTCTTAATAAGTAAAATGACAGCAAAACAACAAAATGCCTAGCAGTAGAACCAGAGATATATTTTTTTAAAGCTTGCACTTTTATGGGTCAAAGTCAAAAGTTAAGGCCAACAGTGATGGAGCGTGGGTCGGATACTGGCATAAGGCATGCCAGGTGGAAAGTTTACCTTGAGAATTTTTCTGGAGAAACATGGTTGGCAACTAGTAGTTGGTGGGGCAAGCTGGTTCGAAAGTAGGGCTCAACGAAGGAGGGTTGCTGGAGAGCAGGGTCCCCATGCAGTTGTCAGTGGAGGAAGGAAAACTCGAGGCAGGCGAAGTCCAAAGTCTGTGCCTGAGAAGGCCTCAATGTTTATGAGAGTCTATTTGTGCTTGTTCTAAGAAGCTCTCTATGTTTGAACTTAGAAACTTTTTGGGAAGTCAGATCTCCTTCAGTGTGGCAAACCAGCAAGTTGAATCTGGCCAGCAATTCGACATCAATGGCTTCAGCTCAACTACAGTCCAGGTCCTCTGGCGGTTCTTTGGAAGAAAAGTTGGCAAAAAGTTTCTGGCATTTGCTGTTTGGGCAGAGGAGAACACTCCAAAACCAGCAAAGAGTCCAGGACCTGGGGGCACCACTTGGAGGTTAGGACTCACACTATAAGAGGCCAGAGGCAGGGCTAGGGCAGGTCACGTTATACTGGTCAGCTGGGCGGATAAAGGGAAAGGGCCTCTGGAAGCTTGTGGTGGCCCAGTACTCAAACAGGAGGTCAGCCAACTGACCCTTGGAGTCACTCCTGGGCCCTGGGTTCAAGTTAAGCAGGTCCAGTCTTACTTCAGGATATTCAGACAGCAGGGCAGGCCCTTATTCCGATTTTCAAAGGTTCAGGAGTTTTCCGAGTAGAGGTTTGTGGGGTACACTTTAATGCCTAGCACCAGCCGTTGGGTTGGGGACAAGCTTTTGCCCACCCCAAACCAGTTCTGGTCATTTCCTCTACATAGACTGGCTTTGGTGCCAGCCTGACTAGAGCAACAAAGGGGAAACAGGACTAGTTGTGAACTTCATCTGCCAGTGCCAAGGTAGGGATCCTTTGAAGCTTAGGAAGGGGCTGGGCACAGCCCTCTGGCCCATCCTGACAAGTGAGGAGTCTTCCTCCCTATTCCCAGGGCCCTTTTGTCTGCTGTATATACATATCACTCCAGAGGAGTTGTCAGGTGATAATGGACACTGGCAGTAAAGCCTTTTAGGTTTAGACAGAAAAATGACAACGTTGTAAAAGTGTCACTTCCAAAACAGTAATATAAAATCCAATTTTACATTAAGCTGGATTTTAAATGTTATTAAAATGGGTCCTTAAATCATTTTTCTAGCAGCTTCTAAACTGGAAATAAGCACTACAAGTCTCTATAGTATAACCCTATGTTTTTGTATGGAAGTCCCAGCCTTTTTCACAGTTAAAAATGACTTCATAGGTTTTTCATTGCCGGGACATGTAAACACTAAATATACATGTCTTACATTTTATATATAGGTTATCTGACCTACTGGCATTTAGGGCATACCTTAGGTGTGACCTATGGGTACTACAATGGAAGGTTAGGCCAGGCAAAAGGTTTATTTTGTCAGGTCAAACTGACAGTTTAAAACTGCATACACATGCTGTAAGGGCTGGTCTGGAGTATTACTTTAGTCGGTGGCACAATGAGTGCTGCAGCCCACTTCTAGCATTCCGTTTCAGGTCTTAACTACCTATAGTACCATATACTAGAGACTTACATGTAAACTAAATGTGCCAAATTTGCCATGTTTAGAAGGGAGAGCACAAGCCCTTCACCACTGGTTAGCAAGAATGGTTAACAAAAATGAATTCAGTTAAAGAAGGCAAAAATCTGGGTGAACACCACCCAAAATATGGTCATTTCCAACAATATCCTTCTCAGTTACTTCACAGAGGGGGCGTTGTCAAACCCCCACTTTAGCAGCTGCAGCTGGTGGAGGTTTGATGACCCTCTGTTGTCTGCAACTCAGCAGACAAAAGCTCATAATTAATGCAAAAGAGTGGGAAGGTAAGTGAGTGGATGGATGGATGAATGGATGGATGGATTGATGTGTGAGTAAAATGGTAGATGGATGGGTGAATGAAGGGGTGAATAGACAAATGCATGGATGAATGAGTGAATCGATGGGTAAGTAAAAGAGGAAGGAGGGATGAATGGATGGGTGAGTGGATGGACAGGTGTGTGAAAGGGTGGATGGATGAAGAAAGAAAGGATGAATAAATGAGTGAAAGGGTGGATGGATGGATGGTTGGATGGATGTATGGAGTGAAAGGCTGGATGGATGATGGATTGGAGGGTGGACGGATGGATGTGAGAAAAGATGGCTTGCTGGAAGAAAGGATGGATGAGTAAAGGGACAGATCAGTAAAAGGATGGGTGTAAGGACGAGTAAGTGAAAGAATGGGTGACTGAATGAAAGAGAGGATAGATGGATGCAAGATGAAAGGATGGGCGGATGGGTGAGTAAAAGGGTGAATGATGGATGGAGGGTGAAAGGATAGAGGGATGTGAGATTGAAAAGGTGGATGGATGGAGGCATGGATGAATGGATGAAATGATGGATGTAAGGATGGATGAATGAGTGAAAGGGTGAATGGATGGAGGGTGGATGGATGAGAGAAAGGATTGATTGATGGATGAGTGAGTGAAAGGATGGATCGATGAGTATAAAGATAAATAGATGGATGGATGGATGGACTGAGCCAAAGGGTGTATTGGTGGATGTACGGATGAGTGAAAGAATGGATGGATGAATGAAAGGGAGGGTAGATGGATGAATGAAAGGGTGGATGGCTGGATGAGTTTATGGGTGAATGGTTGGATGAATGAGTGATGGATGAAAGGGATGGATGTAAGGGTAGATGGATCAGTTTAAGGTGAATGGTTGGACGAATGAGTGAAAAGATAAATGGATGGATGAGTGAAAGAAAGGATGGATAGATGGGTGAAATTGTAAGTCAATGGAAGGATGGATGAGTGTATGGATGGGCGAAATGGTGGATGGATGGATAGAGTGGAAGAATCAATGAGTAAAAGGGTGGGTGGATGAGTGAAAGGGTGGGTGGATGAGTGAAAGGATGGCTGGAGGAATGAAAGGATGGATGGATAAAAGGGGGATGGATAAGTGAAAGGATGGATGACTGAGTTAAAGGATGGATATGTTTGAAAATAGATGCTTGGGTTTGGATATAGATCGGCAGACCGATGGAGGGAATGGTTACAGACTGAATGTTGGATGAAAGACTGACTGGATGACGGAATGTAAAGGTCAAATGCTGATTGTCAGCGGTGGATGGAAGGAGGAAAAGATGAATGGATAGATGCTTGGATGGAAGAGACAAGCAAGCTCTTCTAGGGAGAGTTGCGGTGACTTGCTTCACTTGCTTGGTGCCATAGGTGTTTTGGTTCAAAGTAGGTGGTATTTTAATTTTCTGGCTACTCCTTTGCTTCACAGATATGGAACACTTCTATTTGCTTCTCTCCTGTGTGGCCAAAGGTTTCTGGTATGCACCAACAAGAAGGTGGTGGCAAAGAGCCATGTGAATGTGTAGCTCATGTTGGGACCCATTGTCCACTACAGATCAGTGTTGTCAATGTGATCTGCCTCTGTGTGGATGATATCTGCAAGCCTCAACTGTTGCTCTCTCCTGGGGAAGGCCAATATGCATGCAGATCATTTGAGACAGGTTTTGATATTTGTATTCCACGTCCAATTGTATCTCGGAATTGTTTTCAAGGATTTGGTAGGATGGACAATTGCTATAAAGGCATTCCAGTGACTGACATTGTATCTGCATATATTGCTCTCTTTTCTGACTCCTTTGTCTTTGTAAAGATGATAAATGAAGCACAAAGCCTTTGCTGGTTATTAAGAGTAGATGGCTAGACTCCATGATTAGTTCTTCAAGTGATCCAGCCGAAGTGCTGCTTTTTGATGATGTTTAAGGGTGGTGTACCAGTGGAATGGTGACTTCTTTGGTTGAAGCTCAAAGCAATCTCATTGAAGGACACATTAAGTGCTTCCAGTTGGCTTCTGCAATACTTTTGGAAATTATTGTATGTTGTGAGTAGGATGCAACTCTTCATTGCATTTGGGCCGAGTGCATTGCCTGCTGTTCTCTTGTGATGTTTTGTAGTTTTTCAATAAACTCACGGGTGTGGTATCGCTTCACATGTGGTCTGTGTCATTAGTTGTGTAAGAGAGGTATTGATATACAGTCTCATTGTGTAGAGACTGTGATGTGGAAGGTGAACAAAGTGGAAGGCGAATTCTTTACATGTGGACAGATAGTTCTAGCCTTTCTCATTCATTAAAACTCTAGCTCCGGCTGCTGTGCATCATTGCTGTTATAAAACAAACAGGCTTATTTGCAGCTACAAGCAGGATATATTAAAGACAATAGGACTGAGTTATGCAATTGTACTATGCTTACCTGTACACACGGGGAACATACAAGGCCATGATGTTGGAACTATAACAGATCCTTATAAATCACATGTTTTTAACTCCCATAAAACAAGTGAGAGACTGGTGGACACATAGATTACAAGTCCAGTACACAGTTGAGGAATGGACAGAGGTCATAGCAACCCAAGATAAGCATCTTAGAGAGTCCCACCTGAAGCTGATTTACTTTAAGTTTGTCCATAGAGGGCACTGCTTGCTCGAATGGTTGTGAGAAATAGACATACTACCTAGGGCGGCATGCTGTAAATGTAACTTTCCCAATTGTGGTACTGTACATCCCCTTTGGGACTGCTCTGCATTTAATATATATTGCAGAGGAGTGTTGAACATAATGAGGCCAACTCTAGGTGCCTTAGGCAGCTCACGAGCCAGGCAGTCCTATTACATGACCACACTGACTACCTTGAAATAACGTATCAGAGAACTCAATGGCCTGCCACTTCTGTTGAGGTGGGCAAACTTTGAACTCTCAGATTGTGGAGGACTAATTGCATCCCAGACCTGGAGTCTTGGCTGAAAGAGATGCACATGACGGTGCTAGATGAAGAAATAATCTATTGCATAAAATAACAATTGGACATGTTTGAGGCAATCTGGGGGAGGAGAGGAGGGTTTAAACATTCCCGGATACTAATCACCTCACCTATCTTTTCCTTGCTACTTTTCACTAATTCTGATGGGGGTCGGATGTATAGGATTGGAAAGTGAACCTATTTTGCTTTTTTTGTCATCTCCTGACGCTAAGGGGAAATACGAGTGCCATCAGCGTGTATCGAACATGGAAGTAAACGTTAATGTTTTGGGGAGGTGGGCTTGCTGTTTTATGAGTATAAGTGGAGACTATTGTATTGAAAATCGGAATAACTATTGCAGCCATGTCTCCTGTTGTCTTTCTCATACTCAGTCCCAGTAACATTGTACTGTTATACTCTGAAATTGATGAAGAATTGGAAAACAAAAAGAAAGGCAATAGGAAGGGAAGGAATTTAGAAAAGTCATGCTGAGGGATAATTTAGATGTTATATGTTTTCTCCTGAGGGCAATTAGTATTGTCTCTGTCTCACGGATACCTTAGCGAGTAGAACGCTGATGAGTATCATGAGCAAAGGTGGTAATGTTTTCCAAGTCAATTTCTGGTGTCACAAATTATAATCAAAATTGCTGTTGGCGTATTCTTGTCTGTGCTACATAGGATAGAGGCTTGCTACATACAATATTTTCAGCGTGTTCTGATATTACTGGAAGGTCTAATGGTTACAATTAACTATGCACTTTATATATAAACTTGAATCTGAACAGTGTGTTCTGTGAAATGCAACTGGGCCATATCCGAGCAACAAAATTAGGTGAAATTGACATTATGGCTATAGGGTATAGCTACACCGTTCATACGGGACATTGGAGAAGCTCCAGTGTACGCTGAGCACCAGTGGACTTCTTTCAAAGGTAGAGGGACTCATGAACCCTTAGCCCATGGCACCCTCAAAACAGCTATAAGTGAGGCCCGCTCAATTTTCATATATTTAGGATAAAGCGCCCTCTGCTGTATATTAAAAAGACATTGTCACAGAGCAGTTCTGGAACAAGAGAGGAAAGAGCCCAAAGTCCGAGTTCCATTTTATTATTATGGTCCTGCGCGGTGACTTGCAATATCCTTTCAATAGACAACAAAAGAGGGGATTTAGGGCCAGATGTAGGATGCATTTTGCATGCTGCAAACTGCAAAAATCGCAGTTTGCGCCATGCAAAATGCTCATTGCGATGCTAATTCACAATTTGCGAGTCGGTACCAACACGCAAATTGTGAATGCGACTCGCAAATAGGAAGGGGCGTCCCCTTCCTATTTGCGACTCACATCGCGATGCTAAATTGCTTTGTGACCGCGAAAGCGGTCGCAAAGCAATTCGCAGTTACCACCAGTGTCACACTGGTGGTAACTCATTCGCAAAAGGGAAGGGGACCCCTTCCCCTTTGTTAATGTTGTCCAAAATGTTTTTTCACTGCCTGCTCCGAAAAAGCAAAATGGTTTCATTATTTTTTATATTTTGCAACTCGTTTTCCTTTAAGGAAAACGGGCTGCAAAATAAATAAAAAAACAGCTTTATTTAAAAAGCAGTCACAGACATGGAGGTCTGCTGTCTTCGGCAGGCCACCATCCCTGTGAGTGCAGGGACTAGTTATGGGGGTCACAAAATTCGACCCACCCTCATTAATATTAATGAGGTGGGTCTTTGCGACCCCATAGCGAATCGCAGACGGTGCCTGAGACACCGTTCTGCATCCGATTTTGCGAATCGGAAATTGCGAGTCGCACCGACTCGCAATTTCTGATTCGCAAAATCAGAACCTCCTACATCTGGCCCTTAATTCCTTACAAAGTATGATCAAACCATTATACTTCCTTTAAAAAGCCTGAATCCTTTGTTTAGAGTTTGGTTGTAAATATGGCTATCAAATGTGGAATCTGTAGTTCAGAATTGTACTCACTAATTGATAAATACTAATTTGTTTCAATTTACAGTACAACCCCCTCCTGAAATAGCATTAGGTCATAATGCAGACTCCTGTAATGAAGTAACTACTGCAGATCTCTCCTTTCTGCAAAGGACTGCTCAGCAAAGAAGTTCAGAAATGCTGAAAAACAACTTCTAGTCTTCAAAGGTCGAGTAACAGTTTTAATTCAGCCCCTGGTCCTGCCTCTCATTGTATCTGCTGGCTTTGGGAGCTGAAAGTAGGCACTGTCCTTTTCACATGTCACGGAAACAATTTATTACAGTTGAGCGTCTACACCATGTTCTTGTTACAGGTGAAGAACTATGTCACAATCAGACTATTATAAAAAGTTAGAGTCAGGCTCTGCCTGGCCCCATGAATTACAGACATGTTTTCCAGAGGCGGAAAAGTAATGCGTTCTAAATAGATGAAGCATTTTTCCAGTAGTGGGAGGTTTTCTTCTGCTGCAATCCTTGATATTTGGGTTGTTTATCTACACCAGCTAAACTCTTACATTAATACTAGGATGAAATTGTAGTTCAACCAGTTCGTGTGCGTCAGTGGTGTCTGCCCACGCAGCGCTCTGTACATATTTACTAATTATGTTAAACAAATGGAATGCTTCTTAGGTTTTGACAAAATATTTCATTCCTTTTTACAAAAGAAAAAGCATTTGAGGATAAGCACGAAAGTATATCAAGTTTCCAGGCTCAATCGTGCATAACCTGAGGTTGATTTACTTTAATGTGCAGAAAGTTAATGATTGTTAGCCCCTTGAACATTTGATATCATGGCGGCCTCAGGCATGTTTAAAGGGCTATTTTAGTAGGTGCAACAATCAGTGTAGCAGGCCCACTAGTAGTATTTCATTTACAGGCCCTGGACACAAGAAGTGCACTTTACTATGAACTTCAAGGTACATTAAATATGGCAACTGTCGATGAGCCAATATTACCATGTTTAGTGGGGAGAGCATAAGCACTTTAGCACTGGTTAGCAGTGGTAAAGTGTGTAGAGTCCTAATACCAGCACAAAGAGTTCAACAAAAAGGGGAGGTGGAAGGCAAAAGGTTTAGAGATGAACCTGCAAAATGGCCATTTCCAACAGATGCTTTTTAGGTTGAGCATAGAACCGTGCAAACACTGCTCTTCTCTTGCAATCTGTGATATTCACATTCTGTCAAGACCTCTGCAGTGGGTGCAATAACCAACTGACTTGAGTAGAGCTTAACACTAAGCAATAGCACGTGCTATGATCACCAACCAAGCACATAGGTTAGTTCTAGACAAGAAGATGGCAAAAGGTGTTGTCTCCAAAATGGTGGAAAAGAAGTCATAACTCCAGACCCAAGCACTTTACATCCTCAAGCTTGATAGCAAAAAACATCTAGCCTTCGGATATAAATTGGGCCTCTTCAAATAGAGTTCAGTTAACGCGAACTTGATACAAAGGTATGACAGCATTTTACAGGAGCACCAGCTAAATTGCACAAGAACACATTCATTTTTGGTAGCAAGGGGAGATTAAGCAATTTGCAAGGGGAGATTAAGCAAATTGCCCAGAATCACAGGATGTTGAGCCGGTGTCGAGACCCAACCGTGTTCCCCAGCTCCAAGGTCGGCAGCTCTGGCTCTTACACCACATCCTCTTCCCTAGGGTTCTTTGTCTGGTGTGTGTTGGGGCAGTCTGGAAATAACTTGGGTTTTTTGTTTATTGCTTGTAAATACAGGTTCTGCCATTTCATAGCACTGCAAAGCAGGTGACATTCTTAACAAAATCACTATAATTAATTTGCAGTTAAGCTTCCCCTTCTGTTATTCTTTGTATACAGTCAATGTTCTTAGAAGTTAGGCTGGTATTGCCAATGTAGAGGTATCATTCCTTTAAAAGTTTAACACAAACATAGATGGCTGCCCCCTTTTCTTTGCTCCTAACTCTTTTGATCCCCTCATTCTCCGGGTTAAATGGCATGAAGGTGCCTCTTTGTGGCTTATTTGGTGCTATAAAAGTTTAGGTAAACACACTAGAAAGGGCTGCATCTCTAGGGATTCACAGCCAGCCTATAGGAATGAGGAGAAAACACTCCCAAGATAGTGGCCTTGTAGTGTTCTCTCTTCTGCAGCAACAGGTCTGGGAGGGTTGCTGTGGCACCTAGCATACATCCACTATACCCCAAACCAAAAGACATAGGTAAAAGACATTGTCATTTACAACACCAACAGCTCTCACTCTCACAAATGGGAGACCTATTGTAAATGCATGCTGCTATTTGGTGCTATTTTGAGATCTCCGGTTGCACTGATTGGATTTTAGTCATTTGGGGTTTGTTTTATTTATTAAAATTGATTTTTCTAACTTAATTTGGGATCCTTTTTGTGTATTTTTTTCATTTTTGTTACTGTTTGAAATGTTGCACAAATACTTTACACATTGCCTCTGAGTTACGCCGGACTGCTGTGTGCCAAGCTACATGAGGGTTGAGCAAAGGTTAATTTAGGGTTTACTTGTGACTTCACCCTGACAAGTAATGTGGTTTCTGCTCAAGTGACCACCCTCCGCCATTAATCCAATTCTTTACAGTTGTGTTCAGTGGTGAGGATTTGGACTTGTATTTGAGCAGTGCCATACAGTAATTTTTTGATACAGCCATTGACACCATTTTGAGTTTCTTAAAATAAATTGTCCTCAATTGGCTTCTTTAGCTTTTTCTCAGTCTACTTTAATTTCCACTAGACTGTCTGAGAACATACCTAGAGCAAAGGAGTATGAACTGTCCAACCTGAGAAGTTATGCTATGGCTGAGGTTAAACTATTCTGTAAGGATTGGGGACTGCAAATGATGAAAGGCACCCAGAAGTTGGAGCTTCAGAAAGCTCTGAGGGCCTGGACAGAGGTCCACCAGTTGACAACAATCACAGAGGATAGAAATGAGGAGGATGATGTGGAGGAGCTGCCCCGGGACATCAGCCCTGAAACACAGCCTTAAGGGGATGAGGATGACCAATCTCCTGAGTCGGTACTCCCTGCCAGCGCAGAAGGCAGTGTGTCCGCCCATAGCCTGTCCGCAGACAGAGGAGCTGGCAGACAGGAAGGCAGAGAGTGAGTTCAGGCAACAAATGGCCAAGCTCTAGATGGCCAAAAACTTGCTTTATAGCGACTGGCTCATGAAAGGAGTTTTGAAGAGCTGGAACATAAGGCAACACAAAAAGGATTCCTGTAGCAATGCTGGCAGCGTACATTGAGTGGCTGAAGGAGACTAAAAGGTCAACTGACCTAAAGATTTGGTGCCCAGTTATGTGGTGGGAGGTAACATAGATAAATGGTGTTCTGCTTAAGAGATGACCCTGAGGGTGCACCAGAGGAGAACTGGGGGGAGTGGAAACGTATGCCTCCATTGGGGAGGGGCACACTACTCACACTAGAAGTAGAAGACCAAACCTGGTATCCCCCCACAGAAGCCATACTTGTCACTAAATTTGGGCTGACACCTGAAAGGTATCACCTGATTCAGGGACAGGCACAAGGTCCCAAATCAGTCTTGGGTAGATTTCTTGGACTACTCCAGTAAAGCACTGAATGGCTGGGCCAGGGATGGCAAGGTTAAAGATCACAATGGGTTGTACAACTTGAGACTCAGGGAGCACGTGCTCAATATTTGTTTTACAGAGCTGTGCCAACACCTCATAGACAGCAAGCTAACTGACCCCAGGAAGCTTGCTGAGGGGGCAGACCTCTAGGCCAGCACCAGTATGTCCAAAAAGGCATCTGGGGTGACTTTCAAAAGGGTGGTCGGGTCCTCCCTGAAGAAACAGAGGGGATTAAAAGGTAAAAATAAGCAGTTCTCAAACGGTACCCACAACAATTACCAAGGAAACATCAGGAACCAGTCCCAATCTGGGCCAAAGATGAAAGGGCGCATTGACAAACAGACAGGGAGGTTTGTCTCTCAGTGTACTGAGTGCTTCAAGTATGGGCACTCCAAGGAGACACCAAAATCCCCAAGAGGGCACAGCCCCCCTCCTATAGTCAAGCACCCAGGTTGGCGAGTGTAGTACTTGGGGAGGAGGTGATCCCAGTTAGCTGTGAGGAGCAGACAGAGGTTACTCCAGTGTCCATGGCGGATAAGGCAATAGTGCCAGAACCCCATATGCCTGCAAATAGCTGTAAGTATAGGCAGCGGGTCACCATCAAGGGGCAATGGGTGGAGGCTCAGAGGGACACAGGAGTCAGCATAACTACTGTGAGGTGTCAGTTGGTGTTCTTAGAGCAGATCCTCCCAAGACATCCCACCAAGTCATAATCGTACACAATCAGAAGAGTCATCTATTGGTGGCTCTGGCTCCCTTTGAGTGGTGGGGGAGGGGCTCAGAATCCCTAAAAGTAGCTGTGAGCCTGCTATGCCTGTGGATTGTCTCATGGGTAGTGACCTCTAAGACACTATTTGGAAAGAGGTGGAGTTCAGGTCACATTTAGAAATAATGGGATTGCCTAAATGGGTCTGTATGCCACAAGGTCTCTGGCTGACTGGGAAGTGAGTTAAGGGAGCATGGAAAAATGACACAGGGTGCTGCCAAGACGAGTAGGGCAAGGGCACTGGATACTAGCACCTAAGGATCCTGCAGTCAAGGTTCATGGGGCATTTAAGGAGGATGCTCCTATGCCTACTGGGGAGGACACTGGCATCCTGAGTGACCTACCTGAGTTTTCTGGATGGCAAGGTAAGGGGTGGCCCACCAGGGAGGAATTCTGCCAAGTGCAGAAAGAGTGCCACACTCTAGGGCCCAGGGAGCAGGTGATACCTCTGAAAGTAACCTTATCTATTTGGAGAATGCCCTCTATTACAGTGAGCCTAATTTTGCTGGACCTGGGGCAGCCCAGGTGCTGGAGGTCCATTAGTGTTACAGGGCCTTCCTACTAGGGTTGGCTCATAATATCACACTGGAAAGCCACTGGCCTAGCGAAACTCCAGCCCTCGCCCCATAAAGTACGTACTCTCCCCCTCTGGACTCACTCAGGAGCTCTCAGCCAAGGTACTGTGCTGAGGGGGACCTTGAAGGTTGGGGGCCCCCCGCACCGTAGGGGCTGCAAGGGCCCTTGTTATGCCACTAGACAGGACGTCTGCAGCAAGACAAGAACTTTGTCATGTTTGTTGTCCACTTCTATTAGCCCTGGGTGAAGATAGCCTAAGATGAGTCTGAAGGCTCTGTCCCAATTGTCAGGCCAGTAGAAAGACCGGGAAAAAGCTCAAGGCTCCCCTGACCACATTACCTGTCGTTGGCACTCCCTTTGAGAGGATGGGCATCAACATTGTTGGCACCTTGGACCCCAAGACAGCTTTAGCAACAGGTTGATTCTGGCCTTCGTGGACCACACCACCCACTACCAGAGGTAGTCCCTCTGAGGTCAGCGACTGCACTTTCAGTAGCCAAGGCCCTAGTGGGGATGTTTACTCACGTGGGGTTTCCCACAGAGGTAGTGTTTGACAGAGGCACTAACTTTATGTCATACAAGAAGTCCATGTAGGATAAGTGTTGATTGACTTACAGGTTCTCCACACCCTACCACCCCCAAGCAAACAAGCTCCTCTAAGGATAAACTGTTAGGGGACCCCTCGGCCTTGGAAGAGAAGTATGAAAGCAAGCCTGCAGGAAATCCCCGCAGAATGTGGTCAGTACATGCTGACACTCCACAACCAAATGCATCATTTCTGGAACAAGGCGAAAGACAATCTAGAGGGCAGTCAAGAAGTAATGAAACTCTGGTATCACCAGAAGGCACTCTGGTAGAGTTTCAGCCTGGCCAGACAGTGTGGGTTATGGAAACTGTGAAGCCCAGCACTCTCCAGGACCACTGGACAGGCCTATATGAGGTGAAGAATGCAATGGAGGAGTCCACCAGCCTGACTGGTCTCAAGACCCCAGGAACCTCTTGAGGGAGCTCCATATAAACCACCTCAAACCCCACTTTGCGAGGTCTGAAGTAATCATGCTCCTGGTGACACATGAAGGCCTGGAAAGTGAAAGTGAACCTTTGCCTGCCCTCTTGTCTGCTCAAAAGCATGATGGGTCAGTAAAAGGAGTTAACCTCTCCCTTACTCTAACCCCCAAAGCAGCAGAGTGTCTGTTGCCAGTTGTTGGGGCAGTTTTCCTCACTGTTTTCTCATCCCTGGATTTACACATTTGTGTACCCATGACACAGACACTGGAAACAATCTGCCTGTCAAAAAAAAAATGTACAGGCTGGTGGATAAGGGGAGGGCCAGTATTAGATTAAGGAGCTTGGAATTTCCTGCCTCTCTACCCTGGCTTAGGAGCCAAGGTGCAGCCTTTTCAGGCCAAGAATGAGACTATCCTGGCCTGGCAACCCCTTAAAACACAGAGTGAGGAGAGGGCCTTCCTGGGTCTCACAGGATCCTATAGGAGGTTTGTTATGGAATATGGCACCATTGTTGCCCCCTTAACAGAGGTGACTTCTACAAAGCAGCCCAGAAAGGTGATCTAGACAGAGGCCTACCAGAAAGCCTATGGTACGCTCAAGGAGACCATGTATTAACCACTTCTACTGAAGGCTCCTGGCTTATCTAAGGAGTTTATTGTGCAGACAAATGCTTCATAGAATGGCATAGGGGCTGTCTTAGCACGGTTAAATGAGGAAGGACTAGACCAACCAGTAGCCTTAATTAGCCAAAGGTTACTTCCCAGGAACAGAGGTGGAGTGTGATTGAACTGGAGACCTTTGTGGTGGTCTGGGCATGGAAGACTCTAGGACCATACCAGTTTGGGAGTCACTTCCGGCTTCAGAAAGACCACAGGCGCCTCAGATAGTTCATACAAATGAGAGGTGAAAATCCCAAACTGTTCAGGTGGTCCATCTCCTTACAGGAAATTTGACTTTACGATGGAACACCGTCGTGAGTCAGATTACACCAGTGTTGATGGTCTATCAAGGTTCTTCCACCTTAGTGATGAGAACTCTGAAGGTGTTCAGTAATTCTCCTCACTTTCAGCTGGGAGAAGGGCACATGTCAGACCTGTCAGCCTTAGGGTGGCCTTCCCCAAAACCTTATGCCTTAGTACTCCATATTTTGCTGATCTCGTTTTGGTTGACCTTAGGGCCTTGTGCACTGTATCACAGCTAAGCAGTGCTAAAGTGCTTGTGCTTTTGCTTGCTTCCTAAAAAATGGCAAATTTGGGTTACAACCAATTGGCACATTTACTTTACTTATAGACCCTAGTAAATTGGTACTACATGTACTCTGTGGTCTGAAAAATAAATGCTACTAATTGGTCTGCAGCACTCATTGTGCCACCCACTTAAGTAGCACTTTAAATATGTCTCAGGCCTGTCAGTGCAGTCATTTTGACCTAGGAAAAATAACCATTTCACCAGGCCTAACCCTTCCTTTGCAATACATATAGGTCACCCCCAGGGTATGCTCCAAATAGCCCATAAGCAGAATGCAGTGTACTTAGGAAGTTTGGCATGACTTTGAACTTTTACACATCCTGGTAGTGAAAAACTTTTACATTCGGTTTTCACTACTGCAAGGCCTACCTCTCCCATAGGATAACAGCCAGTTTAACCTATTACATTTAATACGTGATAACTTTCCATCAGGTGCAGGTAGGAAATTTGAGTTTAGTGCTTGAAGAACTGTAATTGTAAACCCTCTTTAATGGTAAAGTCAGATTTTAAGTCACTATTCTGAAAATGGCACTTTTAGAAAGTTGACATGTTGTCCAAACCATTTGGTACCTGAAGCCTGTACCCTGGGTCACATGAATAGATGTAGCTGGAAGTTGGTCTTTGTGTATTGTTCCCAGACAGTGAAAGAAAGGGGAACTAGTGTGGCAAGGATGGACTATTTCTGACTTGATTAGGGGGAGGAGCTGTCACCTACCACACTTCCACATAACAAAGGCTCTTCCTGAGCACACTCACACAGGATTTAGCACAAGTGTTTTGTGACCCTAGACCAGCTATGCCAGGAAAGGGAGGCAGGAAATTCCAAGCACCTCGGGGTGGTAACCTCCAGAACCTTCTCCTACTTCAAAGTGAGCACCAGGTATACATATTGCAATCTCGGACCAAACGTTTGGTACACTCTTGACCTGTGGTAGACTCAGAAGGACTGCTGTGCAGCTGTGCAAGGAAGACTGCTCCTCTGTTGTCCAGTTGCCCTGCTGCCTAAATGAGAAGGACTGGACCTGTGCCATTAACCCAGGAACACCATAGTGGCTCCAAGGGCTAGTTGGCTGGCCACCTGACCAGAACCTCAGGGACAGTAAAGGCTCGAACCACCTTGAACACAGCACCTAGAGACAATCTGCTGTGACTCCTATCCACCCCTCCCACACACACACAAGTGGTGCTATCCCAGTCCTGGAACATTGGAAATGGGCCTGAATGAGGTCTACCAACCCAGCAGTGGCCCTTTGAGCACAGCCACGGCACAGCCAGGGACCACTTTGTAGCTGCTTCAGAACCGCCATTGCGCAACACATCCCCAATGGAGGGCAAACAATCATTTATCACTGTGTAAGGTGGTAAAATACCACTGCTTGAGCTCTCCAACCATTTAAGAGGCCATTCAGTTTGAAACTGTGGAATTGACCAATCTTACATTATTGCTTGCAGTGCTCACTTTATGTGATAGGATCCCAGAATTAGTCGAGACATTCCTGGACCTTTTTACTTTCTGCTGGTTGTAATATGCTTTCAATGTCTAGCACCTCAATTGGTGCTGTGCGAGATTAAACGCTATTGTGAAACTTGAGTGTTGCACTACTGTCAGGGAAGCTTATCTATATGTTATATTGTGTTCTGGTGTACCATTAGGCCTGATATGTGCTACCCATGCTTTAGAAACCCCACACATAGAGGACATTGATTAACATTGTGTGTATAAGATTATGTCGAGTTCACTGAGGGAGGCTGAATGTGCCCCATTGTTCAGAATTTA
The DNA here is from genome assembly GCF_031143425.1 of Pleurodeles waltl. NCBI lineage: Eukaryota > Metazoa > Chordata > Amphibia > Caudata > Salamandridae > Pleurodeles > Pleurodeles waltl. Next base: position 141,882,855 of record NC_090444.1, on the reverse strand, counting down.
GACCTGACTGGTGAAAATATAGCACCCTGGTACACATTACATTCGTGCTGGATTCTCACATGGTTTTTACACCCCAATTACGATTGGGGCAAAAACAGAGAACAACACATACACATAATTTTAACATGTTTATATAGCTGTATTTCAACAGTTTGGCACTATAATCTCGTGCTATACAAATAACACATGCATACATACCTACAGTAATAAACAGCAAATACTTTGTGGCTAATGAAATCATAAAATGTTAGTGCGGACAATTTCACTCAACTCTAAATGTGCCTGAAAGCAAAACTGGAGCTAACTAGTGCATGGTTATAAGCAATCCCTTTCCTGGTGGGTAGTTTCATTAATAAGAATATATTCTTTAATTAAATAAGAAAAGGAGGCTTTTGAACGTGCTCGCAATGCGAAAGGCAGTTTGAGTTGCGTATCTAACATTGCCATAGTCCACTAAAGAAAGAGAAACAGAGCGAGATAGAGAGGAAGAGAGATAGAGCGGGATAGAGATGGAAAGAGACAGAAAGATGGTAAGAGAAGAAGAGACAGAGAGATAGAGAAAGAAGGGGAGAGAAGGGGAGAAGGGGAGAGAGAGAAAAGGAGTGAGACATAGAGAGAGACTGCGTGTCTGCTCACCAACTCCCAATTGGTACCGATTTCCATGTGCCAAATTGTAATCTGGAATTTCTAAAGCACTGTCAATTGTTTCTTCGGCTCAAAAATAAATAACTGGAGAAACACTGTTTGACCCAGCTGTCCTGCCAAAGAGATGAGCGGTGTATTTGTGATGGGAGAGCTGAAAACGTCTGCAGAAGATGCAGTTGGCGCAATTTTGCACTGGTGAAGTTCAAATCGCGCTGCAACAAATGTAATACCATGCACAGCGTTGATTTATAAATCACGTCTAGTGTGGCAAAGCGCCGGTCCTCTCTAGAGGCTTGAAATGTGGAACCAGAGTTTGACAGATTTTTTTTATCAGAGTTTGCAGCTATGATGCAACCGTATTCCAAGTAATGAGGGGAGCACGAAAACAAACGCATGAAAATACTCACCCTCAATATTTCCTGTCATGCAAATAGAACAATAAATTGACATACCTTGGGGCCGATCTAAAGGATAGAAATAAAATGCAAGCTTTAGTTTACATATCATCAAAAACTATTTATGAATTACGAGTTTAAATATATTTAACGTGTCTAATACTTATCTGATGACACACCCTTAAATGGTAAATGTGGGCAGGTCATTCCTGCTGAAATTTGACAGGTGAAAACATACAATATTTACATTATCGTGCGGATTTTGGCGAGTTAATCAACAAAATCTGATTTTTTTTAACCATAATCTCATAATAGGTGTTCTTTATCACACCCACAGGGGCTATAAATAACGCATTAGGTCTTCATCGGGCCCTATTTGTTGTAATTACGGTTTTCACATTTACAGGATAACAACATACTCCTGAATTTTCTCCAGTCAGATCTGCTGAAATATATGGGGGTGTGGGATGTTAAGGGAATACCTGATAATTACTGAGTAAAGCAGATTTTGGAGCAGTACCTGAAAAACTGTACATGTTATTCCCCATTTATAGAGAACAAAATCATAATGGGCGCTAGTTCTCAGACCAAATAAATTACGACCCATCACATCCAGATTTCCTTCAGTGCAATAAATGTCGGCCTAAACACAGGGTCACTCATTAGGAAGGCCTTTAGAGCGAAACACTGATTTACCTACTCAAGATAAGATGACCCATCTATTTTTGTTTATTCACAAGTAAAATGGCCTTCTCTCACTTTAGCCGGATTGAATCTCACTCGGGGAAAGCAAGCGTCAGGCCTTTTGAAACTTCTAAGAAAGCAAGATTTTGTATGTTGCAATTTCTTGAATGGGAGGCTGTAATAAATTTCCTAATTTAGCATCTAAAATCACAACACTGCTTCCATGTATCTCAGATTTAGGGGGTTATTACAAATTTGGATATAATGGACTCGTAATACGGCTGGTGGTATATCCGTCACTTTACCGTCACTTTTGGGACAGATTAACACCTCCTCCAAAGTTGTAATAACCCCCAAAGTGTTTGGTTGACACCTTTGCCACAGTTAATATGCAAAAACAGTCTTTGCAATGTCTACCCACCGTGTTGTCCCTATTGTACTCTATGCCTGCACATTTTTCTTCAAGGTAGGACCAGGACCAAATTACCTGTGCAAAGCTAACTATTTGTGCCCCGTGTTTAACTTCTTACTTACCTGTGAAAGGGGGCACAATCATACATACAATATAATTTTATTGAGCAGGGATTAGGTACCATGTGACAGTGAGATGTGATCGAGAGGGGCAAAACCTTCTTAATGTGGTGGGCCTGATGGCTGCCTCTCTGATGACTGATTGCTCAATCTTCACTCGAGACAACTCTTTCTACCAAACTAATATTTATGTTTGGTGTAAATGTCCGACTATCATGAAATTTATACAGAGTTGCATGGTCCTACCTAATAATCTGTGAATGTCACAGATTTCTTGGAACAGGTGAATTCAGAGTTACTCCCATGCCTGACCACTTACCTACGATGAAATGCAACATGTGGTTATTTTGACATAAGTACATTTGCCACAAAGTGCATTTTCACATTGAAACGTTTTGTTGTTTCTCCATGGGGGGCAATTTTTCCCGATTCAGAAGCCTTTTTATCTATACCAGCCGACTTTGGGAATATTTTGTCCCCTTTCTTACACTGAAGACAATTTACTTCTGCCACTGACAGGAGTAACTAGGCAACTATGTTCAGGATGGTGAAATGTCTCAAAATGATCAGTGAATACTGACAAGCTCTATAGTCTGTGGTCATTCTCCACCTTTTCCGGTAAGGGGTTCAGTTCACAAGGTTATTACGCAATGCTGGATTAAATGTAAACGTGAGCAAATACATTTACAGAGCAACTCATGTTTTATAAATTCACAGTCATAATCAAGATTTTCACTAACAAATAATGTATTTGAAACTTTACATCATGCTTATATTTGCATGCATTTCAATAATAAAAAGGTCACTGTGTCCATAAGCATTACAATGGTCATTTAGACCTCAGTGACCAGTCTGCCAGGTCAGCGCAAGGACATGGCCTCTCCTTCCCTGACTTAAGAATGCCAACTATATTTTGACGCACTCAAATTATGGGGAGAGCAGTATGTTAAGCGGGCTAAATTTTTGCTTGCACCTCTCATGTTTTATGCTTTCTAAAACAAGTCCCAAAGCTGGAGCTTGTTTTAGTAAAACAAGAAAAGAATGGTCCTGGTGAAAAGGGATTTTACTTTATCCCTGTACATCATGTCTGTTGATTCATTTTCCTACCCATGACCTTGCTTACCAGCCCCAGGCAGGGAAAAACAGTGACAACATTAAAAAAACAGGGCAACAGTAACTCTGAATGCTGTGGTGGATGACCATCATGTCAGAAACCCTGCTGTCCCCGCACCTCTAAATGGGACAGCGGACCCTGAAGTCATGTGGGCAGGGCATCCATCTTTATTTGGTCAAGGACTGCAATTGCAAAATTTCAAAATGACTCCCTAAATCTCAATGCAAAACAGGTGCATTTCACATGGACATCTGATTGCGCATACAAAATGGATCAATCTGTCTACTTACCTTGCAAAACAGGAAGCCAATAGGCAGCAACTCCTCTGCGCTGTTTTGCGGATCTCTGGGTTTCTGCATGAGGATCACCACAACATTGTATTCTCTTTTATTGCCATCTACATCTGTCACATTTATGACGTATTGTGGATTTCTTGAAAATGTTTCTGTAGGAAAGAATCAGTATCTTGATTTTAGTTTGTAGGGTTAGCACCCAAAGAAACACACACTATGAATAGAGGCTTAGCTAGACTCTCTAGTAAGTTGGTAGGTCCATCATTCATAATTAACTGAATGTTCAGCACATAGAGAAGAAAGAAGAGAACTTGGACAGAGAGGCAGAAGGGTTGCAGCTTTTCTATAGCTACAAGTGCATTTTTATGCCTACCAATTTGATACTAACTATTTACTCTATGACGGGGCCAAAGCCAACCTCAACATTTTTAGGGCCCTGGTACAGACATATTTTGGGTCCCTTTTGAACTGATTAATTAGTGTTAGAAATTACATTTCTCTGTGACCTCACAGTCATCCAAACACCATACTGGATATGCACTCTCTACTAAACCACAACCTTTATATCTATATAACAAATCTCTAGCCCCCCCCTCTCTGTCTCCCAAATTACCACCTTTAATCAATCTACATGTCTTAAGCCAGAAACCTTTACCGAAAAAAATCAAACTTCATCAGCACCTCACCCATTATCTAGTTCAAAATATATTTCTCTTGAACTTCAGCCAACCATCCTATTCCTCCTTCAAGACTTTAAAACTTTGAAAGAGACAGTTTTCGACTGTCTTGACACCATGAATATCAAACTACCTCAAACAACCCAATGAAGCACCTTAGACCAAAGACAACATTGTCTAGCTGGTTTTCAACCATGCAATCTTCTCAGTGATACCGAATCACTCAAACCTTATCTCCATCCCAATCATCATCACAGGCCTGTTACCAGTCAGCCAGCAACATCAGGCAAAATTGTCTGAAGCACGCTACTGCTCCTTCAGAATTTGCACTTGAAAACTTTGTAGCTAGAACTCATCACCCTGGCAAGTACAACTGCTCCAAAGCTGACACAAATTCACTCCTACCCTTTGTCAAGCTCATTCTGAATAGGGGGATTGGTACTCACAACTCCCTGAATGTGTGCTGTATAAAACAAAACTTCTATGTATCATGTAGCACCCCACTACTCACTGAAACCAAATGAAATATAAGCAATAAAACAAACAGTGCAAAAATCAAACCTGAGACTGAAATATCACCACTTCTCACACAGAAGCAAAGCCACCCATCACAAGTCAACCATTACCCTGAATTTTCAAAGCTATTGAGGCCACTGTTAAAACCACCAAGCATTTCTTCAATTTGAACACAGAACCCCACAGTATTACACTACATGGGGATTACAATGGCATCAATAAGTTACTAATAAAGACAATATCAGATTAATGATTACCCCAATAGAAAGCAAGCTTCTGTTGCCTCTCCTATCTTTCTGTGCAATATACTAGAGGGGACCTCCTTAAAGTGATCTTCTCATGTAGACCTTGCTAACAACTCTACCCCCCTCAAAATCACCATGTACAGAGATGAGATTTTGAAAGCCAAGATTATTAAACCTCTTTCCAGAGAAGCCCTCATAGCCCTCCGACATAGTCAACGCACACCTTGCACAATGCAAGATTCCTGGTGCAATCAAAACAGGAAAGATACACCGATTAGGACCCCTGTCCATGGTTCTAATTATCTCTCTGCCACCTTAGATACCAATAGCCATAAACGCCATACCAAAATCCTCCTGCAATACATGGAATGGAATGGAATGCCACTATAGTTACTGGTGCTCCTTAGATCTCTACAAACAAGATCAACTTGTTGAGATAGGCAACTTCAGATCCCACCGTCTATTAGTTATTTGAAAAGAATATCAAAAAGTGCTAAGACTGCTAGCTTCAATCAGACACAGCAAAGGCAACAGCAAAGCACTCTCTCTCAGACATGCAGAACATGCAACGCAGAGGGACAGGGCCATTGTGAAGCCCTCATTCTATGAAGCTGCTATGGGGTTTACCATGTGAATGGTGTGCTGACTGTTGCAATTCAGTGTCTGAATAAACGTTTGATCAGAGATACAGGTCTCCAAGCAGATGATATTAAATAAAACTGCAAGCTAGTAGCAGTAGCAGTATGGAGCTGAAGAGTAAACACCGTAGATAAAACACAAACACAACCACAGTAAAAAAAAGAAACAGTATGAAAATGAAAAATAAAGTATAAGAGAACATTGGATGATTGATTGTGAAAAATCAAAAATATGATATGAGAGAATGAAAGGATGAAAGAAAGAATGAAGTAATGGATGAAAAAGTGAAAGGAGGGAAGGCTAAAAGAAAGAATAAAAAGGACGGTAGAAATAACAGCAATATTTAAGATGAAGGTACATTGAAAAGCACAAATCAGAAAGAAGTAAGTGATGAATGAAAGGAAAGCCTAAGGAAAGGCTGACAGAAGTATAGAGAGTATGAACAAGCAAAAAAATAACAAATGAAAGTAAGAAAGGATGAAGGCAAAGAAAAGAGGAGCAAGAATAAGAGGCAGGGAGAAAGGGAGAACTGCTAAAAGTATTGTTATACCATTTAGTAATAAGACACATCAAACTTTCTTAGATCACTTTTTCACTTTATACTAATGTTTTGTGTCTATTTATATGTTTCTTCCCATACCCCTTCTTTCTTATGTTTGTCGTTGACCTCCTGAACACTGACATTTCACAATTCTAAGTGGCTGTTGTGGGACATTTAGAAAGGCGGTCAATTCCTGTGGAAACTTTTCTATCGTTATAACTTAAATAAATAGTGCTTATTATTTTCAGATCTGTGATGTAATGATTTACTGCAATGAAGATAAATAGATATAGTTAATAAAGGGAGGATAACAGGAATAAATGATCACTATAGATAGAAAGACAGGGTGAGAATATGCTGAGAGGAGTAAAGAAGTGAACGGGTTCCAAATATGAATGGAAAGAAAGAAAGATGAAACAAAAAGAAGGAGGAACTATGCAAAGAAGGAACCATGGCAAAAAAGAAATGAATATCAAATAAAAGATGGTAAGGTTAACTAAAGAGGAACAGGTGGAAAATAAATGAATTAAACAGGAATTACAACATGTGAATATGGAAGGAAATAGAATGGAAGATTGAAATACAGCTTCAAGTGGAAAGAAATGAAACAGAATAAACAAAGAGGGGTCCAAGGCAAATTGAATAAGAAAAGAGAAATATAGAACGAAAGAGAGGATTGTACAAAATGGAATAGAGAGAAACAAAATTTACAGGCAGACGTTCTGCATTTCCCTTGACAAGTATAGAGTAGTTTTGTGAAAAAAAGAGTCTTTTTCATAATTATTTAGGGAAAGAGGTGGGTTACCATAAGAGAATATTTGATGATCGAGTTGCTGTTTATGTCTTTAATGTTTTCAATGCATTTTCGTTAGGTGAGGTCTCTCAGTCATGAAATGCAGATGCTAAATTCATTATCACCCTGTTCAGTTTCAAAAAAGCAAGTTGACATTTATGGCTTAGTGTAAGTAAGGTACATTAGTAGAGAATAAAATTACCATTGTTGAAGTATCCTCCAGACGTGCTCCCTTTCACCCACCGACTACAAGTACCGCTTTTTGTCCATTCATGCTGTTGTTCTTCAAAATCCAAGTAAGTAGGAGTTAGGTTACAAATATTAATCTGTGCAAAATATTTTAAGAAATCTTTGCAAGACATCCTGAAATACAGAATAAAAATTGTAAAATAAGTATGTTAGTAATGAACATTCAGTCAGGTGTAGATATCTTTATAATAATACCCACTTGCATCCTCCCAGAATGAAAGGCACTGCTTGCATCTGGATCTGAATTCAACATTATATGTGGAGTTCTTCAGACTTCTTCACTTCCCAAGAAAGTCCTTTAGATTATGACGCATGAGAAGGATGTTTAAGAAGGTCATCTCTGCAGTTTTTTTGGACACACCTTTAGGTTTGTAGCATTGTGAAATACGTCTAACTGGGTCAAACCCGATTGGCTATCAACCCACCTCTTAATCAATTAATAAAACATGAATACAACCATGCTACTTTGAGAAGAATACAGCCAATTGGCATTGTTTATCCTAGCTGTTAAAGTAGTTCTTCCTGCCACTGAAAATCTGAGGCGGTATCCCTCACACAACCCTCTGACCATCATGCGCGTTCCCAATCACAAAAATACTAGCATAATTCTGATGCAACAATTCCATCATAGTGTGGCACTCCGCTAACTATTTCATAAGGCTGTCATTGCATCTGTACAATAGAAGGATGGGTTCTGCCACCACTGTAGGTGAGCCAGCTGGATAAATTGATACATCATCATTATAGCTTGAGAAAACTGTTTGAAAAGCTCTGGGGTCAATCAATGCTATCCTCCCAATTACAATGTATCATTTGGGTGGTGATATCTTGCACAGTACAAAAATCTCAGTCTCTGCCAACACTATGAAGAACAAGTTATTACAGTATGGTATCTTGCATTGTGGCCAGAGCATATTGCATTTGACTCTCTGATATGTGCAAGTAGATGTAGTAGTTTAACATACATTTTTGCTCTAATTGGAAAAAATCAATAACTTACATACTTTTGGAGGTATTGATGCATTTTTCCTACTGCATTGTGGGTCAATGAAAGAAAAGATCATTGTTTTCTTTGTCATGATGAACACTGTCCCCGAAAAGATGTTGGGTTACAGCTCTGTTCACATGACTGGCATTTGAATGAAAGAAGGGGGATGTAGCTGTTTATGTTTACCTTACTGTAATGGGTGAGGCATAGGGGTGCAGTACCGCCATTTCTTCCATGCTCTGTGTATTAGTGTGCTCACTTGAGTTTTTAATGCCATTTAAGAAGCATCTTGTGTGCTGCTCAGGGAGACAGTCCCAAAGAGATGGATGCGAATGGTAAAGGTCTGATGGCCAGTGAAAACGCACCATGTACAGTTAAAAACCATTATACTTATCCCACTATAAACACAAATCTCAGCACAATGCAACAATAGGTTAAACTGAACTTCCAAGAAAGCCTCAAGTTGCAGAACTTCGAGTATGTCCTGTTTCTGGAACGGCACAAGCATACAGATATTGCATCAAAAATGGGATCTGTGAGGACAAGAGAGCATCGTCAGGGGAAAACAACGATAACATTTCACTCAAGGATTATTGAGGATTTGGTCCTTTCAGCTATTGAAGTAGTAAGATGTCTAGGATGTGACTGTGTATGAAAATATTCTCAGAGGTATTCAGTGGAGAAATGGTTTGTTAAAAGGTTGGGCCAACTCTGGAAGTAACCAGCAAAGTAGGCCAAATGTAAGATCAGGAACAAGAATACACCACATAGAGATAAACAACCTTGAAAGTAAATTGAAAGTGTGTATTATTGTATGCTCGATTGAGAATGAAAGAATGATATACTCCCACTAAGCTGAAATAACTGGATCAGAAAAAAAGAGAGCATGACTGGAGCTGGATAGCCTCAACGATGTTCCCTGAAGCAACAGTAGTGAAACTGTTCTTTACCTGATGTTAAGTACTTAACAATAGCTGCTTGGAACATAGCAGAGCTAAAATGAAATGGAAAATTTCTAAAGAAAAAAAGATTAAAAAAAAAGTGTAGTGGTTACCCTGCAAGAAACGTGGGAAACTAACAGTGCGTTATTTGAGGATTTTGAAAGTTACAGAATACAAACAAAAAAAGGAACATTTTGCGGTCCAGCAATAGTTGTTTGGCTACTCTGACTGACATGAAGGCAAATATACAGACTGGGAGAATCCTAATGGAACAGAGGATTTCCTGGTTATTGCACTAAGGAGACCTGGGGGAAAAGAGTTCATATGGGAGTAAAGAACAATGACCAACTAACTGTGGTTAATATCTATCTGTCTTCAACAGTATGGGATGAAATAATGGAGAAGAAGATGAGGGTCCTTCTCCAGAATATTGAGATCAAATACCCCAGAAGTATTGTTTTGCTAGTGGAAGGGTTAACACAAAAATATGTGCCAGAAAAGGAAAAGATTCAACTAACTAAGCACTGAAAAACAGCATGAGAATACCACTAGCCCCAGTTATTTAAACAGTTTATAAAAGAATCAAAGGGGATTAGGAGGATGAAGATGACAGATAATATCCTGAAAATCTTTAACCTAACAACAATAAATGGTAAATCCAAGAAAGATCAGCCAGTGAGGGAAAACGTAATAGTGAAAAACTCAACCTTTGATAGACTACAATGTGATCTCCTTTTTGAACTTCCATTTTGTATAAGACTTTGTGGTAGGAGACCAGCTTGGAAGTGACCATAAGTTGCTATTGACATAAATAGACCTTGATATAGAAGAGATCCTCCTGACATGTTAAACAAGTCACAAAATCTAAAAACCAAAGAGGACTGTTTTGTTAAAGAAACAGATATTCAAGCTGATAAAAGAGCTTTTAAGGTGATTTATAACTAGCTGTGATAAAGATAACATTTTGGATTAAACAAATGTAATCAAATGTACAAATTTAACTAATCAGATCAGACAGGAGATGAATAAAGTACCAAGATCTAAGAAGAATTATACATCAATGAAAGATTTATCCAGAAAAAAAAAAAAAAAAACATAAGAGAAGTGATTGAACAAGCCTGAAACCATTTTCAATGAAAAGCGTCCATACCTGAATATAGAAAAGAAATAAGGAGAGGTGAGTGGTTGAAGAAAGAACAAAGATGGATGAAAGTAACTGCCGCTCTACAAAGTGGGAAAAAAAGTATTCTGGGACCTCGTAGCAAAAATGATGGGAAGCCTAAAAAATCTGTGTCATTTCTTATAGACAAGGGGATGTGGGCCCAGTATATTGAGGTACTGTATAGATAACAGGGCAGGATACTGTTGAATGTTCAATTAAATCTTCACAGTATGCAAGTGTGCAGGTAGAATCAGTGGCCCTAGTGGGGAGTCCTTCGACAGTATGTGAGACTGAGCAGTTAATAAAGAATCTGGAGTTTTCAAGATCATAAGGTCAAGATGTGATGATGCCGTAAATCTTGGAATTAGACTCCAACATGTGGGCTCAAGTTTTTATTCTGTATATGAAGCAGGTATTGGCGAAAATGTAATCCCAGACTCTTGGGAAGGGAGCATCAGAATCCCAGTATATAAAGATGAACTATGGATGTACCCAGCAACTATAGAATTATCACCTTTGTGGATATATAGAGAAAAATCTACACTACGCACTTAGACAGAAATCATCCTGCCTATGAGCCAAGAAACAATCATGCCTATGGCTGAATTAGGCCTTATATCTACTATGGATGGATATCTGGCTCAAAAATTAATATTAGAAAAATATGCCCTTACGTCAAATCAACCGGTTTATTCTCACTTAATAGACTTAACAGTGGCATTCAACATAATAAATAGGGCCACATTAGGGAAAAAAATTCAGACAGGAATATACCATAGGATTTATTCAGTTTGATAATCTGACTCCATGAAAGAGCCTAGACACAGGTTGAGAATGAAGTAATGAACTGTTATCCTGGAAAGTCTAAACACCAAACGGATTGCAGCAGGGTTGTTTTCTCGCACTGATGTTGTTCTCCATATACGTATCAGATATCCCAAAGTAATAGGGGTGGCCCGGCCATTTCCACCAAAATTAATTGATACTGTAATTGCACTTCCTTACTATACTGATGATACAGTGGTGCCCTGCAGCAACAAATTAATGAATTCAGAAGATTTTATGTTGGAAATGAATTTATTGTTAATATAGAAAAAACAACAAACATTTTCAATGCATTGGGGCGTGCATTTGCTCGAGTTGGAGCTATTTGCGCTGTAAACTCCTAACCTAACTTTTCTTGCCACACAAATTAAAAGAAAAAAAACAGCGCGATCGCGCTATATAAAATGCAGTGCGATCGCGCAGAAATTGAAAATGAAAAAACAGAGCACGATTGCGCTATGTAAACCCCAACACGTGGAAAATTAACAGGTAAAGTAGTCCAGAAACCAGGCGAAAACATCGAGCCTCGTATGTTTCTAGTAGTTTACCGGTGTTGTGTAGGTGGGCTAAACACAGGAAAAGACATGACGTATGCATGCCTTTCACAAATGAAAGCAAGCAGAGTCTAAAGAGCAAGCCCATTAACCAATTAAAGAGACTGACGTGACCTGGGCGTGGTTTGAAGCCCAAAGAGAGATTACTTTATGGCTTTGCGCTCGCCCATAAAAATGATGATGTTTGTAAATAACAAGAGGAAGAAGCAGGCCCTAAGGTGGTGGTGGACTGCAAAGCAACTCAAAGTTGTTCAGGAATATAAGTACCTGAGAGTTATGTTTGAAAATATTGGGCATTTTAAGACCTATGTAGAGGAAGTTTCTCAGAGAGCTGTATAGCAAGTGTCCTTTGTAGGCTTGATAGTGAGCTGGGGTATAAGACAGTGGAAGTGCTGAAAGAAGCCTATAACTTTAATGTCACAAGACTTATGTTGTATGGGTGTCAGGTGTTGGAAGATAAAACAATTCAACAGCTCTAGAGGGTGTACATGACTATTTGGAAAAAATTGTACCGACTGCTCAAAGGTTCTGTAAATAGCACAGTTTTATTGGAACTAGGCTAGATGGACACATTTACGTATTACTAGAAATTGGTGAATTACAATGACAATTCGTAGAGGACAGGTACATTAAGGTATTTAGTTCATTCTTACTCGAAGGATCAACACTTATTACCGTGGCAGACAAATCAACAAAGTATATTAAGATGATTAGAAGTTTGTCTGACACAAAAGTTGTGGGAAATCTTATGCTTCTGTAAGAAAACTCTGGTAAAAATAAGGATGAGAGAGGCAACATTTTTAAGAGATGCTGATGATTACCAGAGCAGACCTGAAACTAGACCCTTTCCCTTAACCCCCCGTTTTAGGAACAATCCAACCTTATTTAGTGGATATGAAATGTAGAAAGGCAAGGAGGTGGTCCCTTGAGTTGCATTTACAACAAGGTCTGGCTTGTCTAAAGTGGAATCTGGGGGAGAGTAAGAGGGCTAAGGATAATGATAAAAAGAGATATTGTGAGATAGATCACTCTCTTCAGTATGTGATTATCTTCTAACCGCAGTTTATGTGGGAAAGAAAGAACACTTTGCTCTCAGTTTTTAGAACCCTCCAAATAAGGAAAGTAAGCAAAGTAATGTTGGTGGTGAGGAATTCGGGAAATATCCTATTATATTATAAAACGAAGCAGTTCTTTGAAATGATTTTACAAAAAGATGGGTCTTGGACTATTAAGGTGGGTTGGAAGTAGAAGGGGAAATGTGTTTATAGCATAATAGTTGGGAGGGGAATAATAATTAGTCTGATTATTAAATGCACTTTACATATAACTCTGGAATAACATTTTAAGACTGGATTATTTTATTTTATAATGGTATGTTTGATCAAAAATATTTTTTAATTGTTTTATGTTAAAATGATTTGAGATTAAATTACTTCAGGTTAAGGTATATGTGACTGATTTTTTAAATGTTTGTTTTGCCTATTTGGCATACAATCATACAATAAACTTAAACTGTGCTGAAGGAGATAAAAATGATTTCAATTTATGCCATGTTATGTCTTCACATAACAGCAAAATTGCGTTACTACTGCGATTCCGCCTTATGTGACGTCCTCATTAACCCCGAGTCTGCAATACATGGTCAGGTAAGCCCTGCAACCTAGGCCTGAAGCAACTGATTGACACATCACAGTTGGGTTGGTACAAAGCGCATAGGCAAATTCTCAAACAGGAAAAACCCAGATCAATCCCTCAGATAGGCAGCAACAGCACAATAGTCGTAGAAGATTGGCCCCCGATAAAACACATTTTCTGGAGGGGCGAGCGCTCCCAAAACTCTGTAAAGGTTAGATGCCACATGAAGTTAGGAACAATCAGCTAGCCAGCACACACACCACATGCAGTGATCACGTGCTCCTCATGCCGAACATCTGGACATGTTACCTACTGGACCGCCTTTTGTCCATGCAAGGTCGACACCCACCTGAGCACTTTATCAGATTGTCGGATTTATGGCTGTGTGACTAGGCCCGGATTTCTTTCTCCAAAGAATGTATAGAAATGTTTTATAACCCTTCAAGAATCGTATATAAGGATGTTAAGAACTCTGTAACTTTGAGAGTGAGTCATCAGACCCCGACTCTCTACTGTGCGCTCCCGGCCGCTGCGTTTAACTGAATCAACTGTTTCTGTTTTGAAAAATGTCTCATGTCTTTCATTTATTTAAAGTAAATCTACATTCGAGCAACAACTGTAAACTGAATATTGGAAGGGAAATGTCAAGGCACACAGGTCTTTGAGAGGTTAATGATTGTAAAAGGTAACAAGATCCAAATTTAGTTTGGGTAAGACAGGCAAGAACATTGGAATTCTTATTATGGAGTGGGGTTTCTGCATATGAAGGCTCTTTACATTCAGAAACATAGTACACTGGGCTTTTCAGAAGACATTTAGAACTGGCCCAGATTAGGGGCGGGCAAATTTTCTTTTTTTCATCTGCAATAAACGAGTAGAAAATTTCAGGTAATCGCCCCACCATTCCTGTTGGTTTCACATCTACTTGCACTAACTTAAAAAACAAAGAAGTAAAATGCAGGCGGAATACCCACAGCTCAAGAATTTCTCATTCCGTGCAGAAAGGAATGTATCAATTGGGGAATTCTTGTGCCATCCAGCAATATGAGAGCTCAGACAATGTAATTATCTTAACGATAATAGCATTAAGTTAATTACACTGCCCAACCCCTTTGTACAAAAAAGCAGGGAGCCTGTGTCTGGCATCTGCCTCATAGAGTTCCAGGAGGACCCTTCAACAGGTGTTGCAGACAAGGCTTTACTGTTGGAGAAATTGCATTCAAGGGCAGTGTAAGGGTCTTCTTCTTGAAATTATTATTAAGATAAACATGGTGCCTGTCCCCTACAGTTTTTTCAGCTTGTGGATCAGTGGAGCAAACCTGATTTGACTCCATACTTGAAAGTAGGGTTACTTCAAATGTTTGAATAGGCCTAACTATTTTCCCACACATCAAATATCAATGGGGCTTGACCCATCAAAAAGATTGAGCATGGTAAGGGTTTTTGGAGAAGGCGTTTGGTGGATAGTAAGTGGGCAGTTTTATATTTGCAAATGTCAGGACAGAGAGTGGAAAGAGGGAATGAGTTGAGGGATGGGGAGGGGTATCTAACACAAGGTGTTCTAGAGAGAACAGCTATGCTAGGAATAAGATACTGATAGAAAAGATACATTTGAGGAAGCATAAGAAGAAGCATGTTTGTATGGAACCAGATGGAGAGACATGGAGCTCTCTGCTGCATAACTTAGCAATAAAAAATAAATGTATAAATATGTTCTAACTTAAGTGTATGATGAATAAATGATGCTGTTTAATGCACACCACGAAGAAAATCTCTCAAGTCAACCAAACTGAAAATGTTCTTAAATTGATGAGCAAGTTGCCCTCCAAATTACACAACTACCCTTCAAATTTGAAATCTAAAAGCAAGACCCAGAGGGGCCTTTTTACAACCTGAATTTTGTAGTATGCATAGTAATCCTACAATAGCGCTGCAAATATACTACACAATTCTATTCATATACCTACATGCGGAGGTCTACACCTTCTCCTCTCCTATCTTTGATGTGCAGAGATTTTGAACTGCAGCCATCTCCGTACATGTAATTATACATTTTAGTAGTAAATGTGAGAGGTACAGAAAGGAGTGGCTGGAAAATAGGGACTATTTATGGCTAAAGTAGAGGAGCAAAATTAGGGCTACGGAGGAACTTAGAAAGTGGTTTAGGAAGATAATGCCCTTTAATAGTTACTACAGCCAAAGAAGACCAATCACTGTAGCAAATGTACTCCAGCTCAGAGCTGGTGTATGTCCAGCACAAAACATGGTCAGCCACTGGTATTGCATCACTCTCCCTTAGAAAATAATGAAAGTGGGGACTTAAAATAAAATCCTATTGGAGATAATTTTAAATTAAATTACTGAAAATATTTAAGAATGTAAATACATTTCTTGTAATGTAAAAAATATTTATAAAAACAAATGTATTATTTTATTTTAAAATAGTACCCTTTTTAACTTTAGGAGGGGACTTTGCTGCAATTTAAATACCAGAAAAATAATGTTCATGTACTTTATTATATTATGATTCATTTTTGATTATTTTAAATTAAGTTAAAGCTGTAACTTTTCCATATAGTTCTCCATTTAAATACAAATGTATTCAATTATCATCAATATTTAACAGAAAAAATGTTGTTTATTTTTTTATACCTTTTTTTTAAAATGTCCTTACACTTTCCCAAATGGGAGATCTCCATCCAGATTGCAGAGTCTCCACCAAGTGAGCAGAATGTCAAATATGTTCAAATAGTTATTATTGGAAGTAACTTTACAGTTGCATTTGATGTTTTTACTGACTCCACCCTCTTTCAGGGGGTGAGAACATGTAAGTCTACACTTTTCAGTAACTTTACACTTTTAAATCTAGAACAATCAGAGGTAGTAAAGTTGCACAAAGAGTAAATATGCTTGCAGTAAACCTACACATATAGATTTTATAAATAGGCCCCTGAATTTCTAATTGATGAATCATTCAGTATCTAAAAAATCAAAATGAAATCAATACATAAACGTACCAAAATTGTCCGTCATCTCTTCTCACATTGAGCTCCTTTCTGATGTCTGGTCTGACACTCTCCCACTCCACAGAGCTGTTTATGAAACAAAATATATTTATTTTGTGTATTAGTCATATACTTTTATAATATTACCAATATAATAATAAGCGATTTACCTAACTTCAAGGGTTATTATCTGTGTTTTTGAAAATAATTGAGATTGTTTTAGTTGGCTGTTATTGTATTGTGTTTTGAAATATCAACTACAAAAGTTTTGCACACAACTCTCATCACATCATCACAATGGGTATATATAGAAAGGTTATGATGAACTACTCAATATTTTTGTAGGTCAACAATTTTGCAGAACTATAATGGAGTAGCATGGATATTTTGAGGTTCACTTTTATATGTTTCTTGAATATGACTATTAATGGAAAATTAATGGAAGCATCCTGACATCATATGACTTTGAGAAAGGTACTTTGTTCCAGAAACCTTGCAATACCTTTTCAGTCCCACCAATAAAAGATTCCAAGAGATTGAAAATTTCTGTTTGTGTCCCAAGAAAAATCATTGATCTTGATCCAGATTATCTATTCAAGCAATATCTACCCTTTTCTACCAATGTAGCCCATAAACCACTAACAGTACAATCAAAATACACCTCTCAAAACACATGTAAAGGAATTCTGGTGTTATCGTCTTGACTGCTACCTCTTTTAATGCCACATCCTTCGTTGTGAATCAATGTCTATGATGTGTACCCCTCCTTTCAGTAAAACCTGGGAGGGACCCTAAGATCTACCTTGAAAGTATACGTTCTTTGAATCCCTCACCTTTCTCCAATAACTTAGCCACAAATTATGCTGTTTTCTTACAGCATAAATACGTATGTGAGCATATGCATTTTTTTTTATTTGGGAGCCACTATCAAATTTACTAACTGCACCCATCTTGGTAATAACAGGTGTAATTCCTTTGTATTTAAGACTAACAATGTTCTGTCCATGAGAAGTGGACAAGGAGGTTGAAACAATCTCTGGTGCAAAAGCCTGTACAGTGGTGAGAAAGCACTCTTTGTTACATGGCCAAAGCATGTGGATGCAAGCTTACTCTGGGTGCAGATCACAATATGCTACAGTATAGGGGCATATGTAAGGATCCATGCAATAGCTTCCTCAGTGGTGTAGCTATACTTGGGAAGGCAGCATGGCTGAGACGGCTAGACTGAGCAAAGGGATCAAAGAGAGCCATTTTATGCAGATACGGAGCTCCTGTGGTCAGATGGCACAGATGGCTCCCTGACAGCAAATTCTTGTCCTTCAAATTTCTCACATTAATGCAAAAGATGAATCAATCTATCTAAAGCCTTGAGACGACTGTTACTACAAGGAAGTGAGCACTAAATTGACTAAGCCTGAAGGTAATAACTAAATGAAACTAAACCAAACTTGTTTCCTGCCAACATACTCAATCAAGGTTTGGCCTAAACCCATGCCTCATTTCTAACCAATACTTTGCCCCAGATGTAGATGAACTTGGGCAGGCCCGAGTATGTAAAGTTGGTCCAGTGTTAAAAACTACCTTCACATATAACGGATTTTACGAAGCTCAGTTGTAGGTGTGGTTGGCTACATGAAATGGCCGGAACAAGTTCAAGAGCTGCACTGAACAGGATCACTTAATGAAATATGGGTGAAATCGTTTCTGGTTGGTTAAGGAGACTTTTCATGTAAAGCATGCTACATAGGTGTTAAAATAAACTAAAGATTTTCTCCCAGGTGGTTTTACTGCTGTGGGCTTTCTGGAGTACAGGCATCTTCAGCAATTGTAGGTAACAAGTAATACACAATAAAAGATTCTCATTACAAACTAGCTAGATGCAGGCTTGTTCGTGAGTTACTTTAAGTGGACACAAATATGCCCAGAGGCAGAAATTGGCATCAAGTAGTTCTGTTTTCCTGGCTGACCAAGAGCACTTTTGTATTGTACTGATTGGATTGTACTATCTATGTCTCTTGCTGAGGTCCTGGGTATCACAGATACAGATTATCACACAGAAAATAGCATTGTTCCACACATTTATGTGCAGAATTAAAGATATGTATTGTGCATTTATAGAATTTATATTCATATAATAGCAAATTAAGCATGTTTTCATGTTTTGTATAGTCAAGTTATACAAAACAGTTGAGCAATACTTGGTAAAATATAGGAAAATGCTCTCTTCTATTTTGTGTAATGTTTAGACACTTAAGAAACACAATCTAGGATTTCCACTGGGCATGTCCACATCAAGCTCAGAAACCAATCATGAGAGCTACCCCAACATTTTTTTTCTGGATGCATGTTCAACATTTGTAAGAGGGTGGCTAGCTGTGGGAGAAATGTACATTCAACGGCCCAGCATAAGTATACAAACATACATTGATCAGTCCTCAATACCTAGTACTGAATATTCTTAGCTCAATAAGCCCAAGGGCTAAAATGTATTAAACTCCATCCTTTTTTAACTTTCTTCAGACTTTGCTGAATCTTTTGGATTATACGGAATGTTGATATTCCTGCAATCTTAGATTGAGCTCTTTCACCAGCAGTCTGAGATTATTTTATTCATGTCCTCATGCCTCATAGCAAGTGTACAGAAATGTTTGAAACATATATCCTGCAATGGTCTGAAGAGATTTAGGGCCCCAATATTAGTTTGGCGGACAGAAAACTCTGTCTGCCAAACTCCTGACAGGGTGCCTACCACCTACGCGGTGACCTCCTTGCTGGAGCTATCATGTGTTTCCTGCAAGGTCGGCAGGCGAAAACTTAAGTTTCTGCCAACTGGCCTAGCAGGAAGCAGGCTACAGCATTGTCTCTGGCTCGTAATCAAGATGGCGGCAATGCCGTAGCCTGCAGGGCCCAATAGCACCCTCGCAATATTCACTGCCTGCAAAGCCTGAACATTGTGAGGGTGGAGGCCGGGGGGGCCCCGCACTGCTGACTGCCGGGATCCAAGATCCTGGCAAAGCTGGCGGTTCCCTGGCAGTCCGACTGCCACGGTTGTAATATGGCTGTCAGACTGCCGCATTGGCACTGGTCCAGCCCGCTACCGCGAGGGTGCCGGTCTATAGACTGCCACACTCATAATAAGCTCCTTAATGTTACACATTTTTTCACATTAAATACATTAATCTTAATACTTGGAATGTAGGCAAATAGTGTGATGCAACTTTCTACAAGCTTCCGTGTAGTACAGGAATTGCATATCCATAAGAAATAGCTAGATTTGTGTATTTACCTCTCCAAATCTTCATTCCTAATTTTGATTCAATGGTTTTTCCCTGTGCATTGCCTCTAGGAAAGTGGATGACTCTTGCACTGGGATTCTGTCTGTGAAAGATCACAAAGCCTAAGAAAATGGCTGGTTTGATACATCTGTGGTTTTCACTTGAAGAGCTCATAAAGAGAGCTTAAGAAAGCTTAGCACTTTTGACCTCCTCTAAAGTTGTTTGAAACACTGAAAAACAAAGGTGATGGTGTGTAAAGATCTCATGTCTTAATACATGCATGTGTGCATGCAGCGAAACTTCATCCTCCTTTGTTTAAAACTCCTCTTATTACTCTTCTTCCTGTCCTTCTTCTCTTTTAAATTAAATACTAATGTCCACACTCAAGCTCTCTAGTGTATTACGCGATTGAGGTTCTGACTACAGAACCCAAACAGAGGAACACCATTTTGTTGTAGCAATTAGAAACTTAACACCTTTGTGAGAACTAAGACTCACTGGGTCACCTATCTAAAAATGGCCAACATTTTTCTGCCCTCTACAATAAGCCAAGGAAGGTCTGGAGGTATTCTTCAGGGCCTAGGATCCCTCACTGTCATGCATTTCAGAGACAGACATCCAACACTCAGTAAGAGAGTGGGGAAAATGAAGTAAGAATAGATGCGGCATTCCTGAAGCGAGGAACTACCTAGCGTAAGCCCCAAGTCTTGACCTCAAGCGGTCCAGTGAGGGGACAGTTTAGGCGCACAGCGAACGCCTCCTTTGATGCATGTGTGACTATAAGGGGACACTCCCCCTCCTGGAGTCTGGGGGCAAGTAGCCTTTAGACTTGGGCCATTTTTAGATGGGTGACCCAGTGAGTCTTAGTTCTCACAAAGGTGTCCCATCCTTGCTTTTAACACACCAGCAGACACCATTATTAAAAGTGTAGATTGCGCACGGGTATCTGCCTTGGTGTTTTTATATCTTTCCCTAGCTTTGCTGGATCCCACAAATTCCAGAAAATTTAAAATTTACGCACTCCCTCCCATTCTTTAAATGGTGAGGTTGAGTCCGCCCAGGTGGCATTGTCCTACCTGGGTGGGGCTAGGTGGTCAAATGATGAAGCATGACACTATATAGTGTGTGAGACCACCTAGTCCGTAAAGGAAACACCCCCCACCACCACTTCAAAGCTCTTACTCGCCATTCATACACCCAGTGAGGTCAAGGAGCTCTAGGAAAATCTCCTTTGGGTTCAGCTCCTCATTCTACCTTTTTGTGGTTTTTTAATTACCACCGCCCACCCTGGCCAGAGTACTGCCCAATATATCTGGAGACATCTCTGGGCCTTTAGAGGAGCCACTGCCATGGCAGCTCCTCTGAAGGAAAAGAAGGTTTTCTTAGTCCCGCCCAGCTTTTTTGTTTTTCAGAAACCAAAAACTAATGACTTTGATGTCCTAGGAGTTTTGTGTTGTTCAGTAAGTTTCCATAGCTTGCAATGATTTAATTGGATGATTGATAGGGAAGCAGAATTTTAGCACTGCTACTCATTTGGATCCAGCAGTGCACAAAGATCTTGGTTAATAACAGGAATGAGAGTATTCTTCTTTTTTTGTTTTACTGTGGAATACATCCGCAGCAGGTTGCTCGCTCTGAGTACTAAGTGTGAGGTGGGTAGCTGGTCCATAAGAATTTATATTAAATTCTTCCAAATATGCATTGTGATTGAGTCCCCATAGACAGCAACAGTGACGGCTCCCACTTCCGTAATGCCCTGTTCTTCTGCTGTGCTTTACATCTACCAGAAATGTGTTACACTAGATCAATGGCTGTATAGGTATAATACATTTTGCTGATAGATTATCATGGATTGGGTGAGATCTGATAAGCAAAGTACCTTGAATTGAATGGCCCTTTATTTTAGTGAATCAAAATGAGATGCTGATAGACCGAGGATTTTCTGCTCATATGAAAAAAATCAATTCATGTGATAGCTGATAACAACTTATGCCTTCTTTCCTTGCAACTCTTAGGACCACAAAAGTTACAGATTTCTTAACTACTGAAAACTGCCATGGTGGGGCGCAGCACTAGCACCCCAACTCCTCACACAATTCATTTACCATAGTACTTAAACCAAAGCACCTCTATAAATATATTTTGTGTTCGCCTTTCTTCCTTCCTTGGGATCTTAGAAAACAAGGTATCCTCTGGTCACCATCTTCCAAATGAATTGCACACTCCACATTCCTCAGTAGAGCTCAAAACAAATGTGCAGTCAAGCAATAAGTTTAGGCTGGCCTTAGGTGCAGATAAATATCCAAGCATATTTCTTGTGTGCAGAACAAATACATTAATATGGTCTATTAAACTAGCTTTATACATGAAAATGTAGTACAAATGTAAATAAATATACTGAGGAAACATAAGCCATATTGTGTAAACATGAATCTTGAATGATTTTAGATTGGGATAAGAAGCAACTTGTAAGGTACTTGTATTTCAACTAATTCCAGCATTTTTTAGTAACTATCACACTGGTGTAATTGTTTACAAAATTTTAGTGTTGCCACTCTCCCTTCTAAAATGGAAATTTTAAACATGTATCTGTAGAGGTTTGTGAGAGATGAGGAAGGGGTTAAAAGCTTTTGACATTCTTTATAGGACTCCATAACGAACAGTACCAATGTAAAATGGCAGTACATATTTAGAAAAACAAATACATGAAAACAGTGAACAACAGCATTCAAATTGACTTACTTATCACTCCAGGCCCCATTCCACTCCCCTTGGCCCCATGGATTCCAAATTTGGACAAGATCTTCCATTCGATTTTTATATGGTACCTGTAGTAAGATAAACATATTTAGGGAAAAGCTTAAGGCAAGAGCGCTGACTATTACAAGAATAATATTTTGTTTTTCATAAGGGATAGGTAACATTTGTGACTTGTTGAGAGAACAGCAGACGTGTCTGAACCTAACATTTAGCAACTGTTAGTTCCAGGAACTTTGTACGGTAATGTGATCACCCCCCATTTAATTGAACTTGCTGGCTTTCAAACTGTGCATGCTAGGGGGCTGCTCCTCAGTTATTAGGGATTGTGCTCGGACCTCTAAAACTTTACAGAATTGGCTATATCTTACCTAGTAGATTGAACTTTCTAGTAAAGCAATAGTATAGTACAGGAAACACACCAATACAGGGAGACTTAAATGTCACCTGTGGCATCAGCACATGTTTTGCTATGCACTAGGCTGACAAGGAAAACATGGCTTTTGGTCTACCTGAGTAGCTTGACTCATGCAGCTTGTAACACGTCAGACCAGCCTATCAAAATAACTTCCTTTTGACAACAAATAATCTTAGTTAGAAATGATAAATGGCAGCCCTAAGTAGGCCCTGCAACAATGCAAGAATTTAGTGTTTGCATATTCCTAGAGTGACTAGCCCTCAGTGTAAAGGGCTCTAGCCAATCCTATGAGAAATACTAAAGAGCAATTCAAATACTACTTTTGCTCTGCTGGCTTAAGATAAGCCACATAAATTATTCAGTCTCTAGTCGTAATGCTTACTAAAAGCCAGTCCAGTGCTGAAGGTACATTTTTCACAATTACAAAGGAAAAGTAACTTTTAGAAAGTTATATGTTTCTTGCCTGAATTATCATTATACAGGCAGCAGATGTCCCCCAGTCAGTGCCCGCCCTTGATAAAGTGTGGAAAGTGCTTCTAGAGCAGAGGCTGGCTTGTACCTTTTGGCAGAAAGACCTGGGTGTGATATATGTGACTCATGTGAGTTCAGGAATGCAGTTATGGAGGGTTCAGGAACTTCAGTAGCTTGAAAGGAATCAGGGCGAGGCTTGCCTATTCACAGTTAATAGTAAACAAAGGCCTTAGGAAGAGAGGCCTTTTGATCCCAGGTTCAACTGTACCCACGTTGGAACCATACCAGTGGGAGAGGGAGCTGGTCCTAGAAAGGGCTGCTTCATAGACAACTTCCCTGTCCACATTGGAACACACTCAGAATAGCGTGCTGTGTGAGGGTGTCCTGTAAAAGGTGAAAGGTTACCCTGGTAATCTTTTTTCTCGTTTGTTAGGGAGTGGCCATGAGCTACCCCCATCTACTGGCCAGTGAAATTTACAAAATGTGTGCTTCACCCCCTGCCCAACAGAAACATTGGGACCTGAGAATAAATGGAAGAGGACTCGACCTGCTGTCTGACTGGAGACCTGAAGGGCTGGGCTTGCTCCCACTTACACCTCAAGACTGTGAAGTGGACTCCAAGTGTCAGTAGGCTGACCTCCTCTGCTGCTATAGGGACACAACAAGCTATGTGAGCCCTTCTACCTGGGGTGACCAGCTCACCAGTAGCAACTGTCCCTGGACTCTACCCTCCTGGTGGCCTCTGCTGCAGTTAATAATGGCTTGTCCCTGAGGTCCTCCGGGCTTTAACAGAGACTAAGAGGAACTGCTCAGAAAGTCTGAAATGTTGAGATGTAAAAACATTTTTGGACTTCCATCATCTCCATAACTTCAGTGGGACCTCACAGCAAAGTTGTCTGATTTCAAGAGGATGTCATCAGACGCAGCTTCAGGCTTGCCTTCTGGAGTAATTTGAAATCCAAAAAAGAGACTAAGTTTAAAGATAAAAACCTTGACATTAGGTGTGAAAAGTATCAGACAACAGCTATCTGACTTTGAGAGGACTTCACCAGATACAGCCTTCAAACTTGCCCAAATTAAGCCTTTTGACTTCCATTTCAGAGACTAGACAGAAAAGTGTGGTTCTTGATTGGGACAAACCACTTTGTGGATTCAACCTCAACTTCACTACAGTCGGCCTGAAACTGCACCTGGACAACTGTAAATAGTAACTTCTGATTGCAGCTTTACTTTTTCTTTATGCTTTTTGTCCTAAAACTTTTAAAATTCGAATTTCCATTTCCTCTGGTTGGAGTTTAATCATTATTGTGTCGTGTTTCTAATTAAAACTTTCTCTATTTGTGGAAATTGGTTGTGGGTTTTTCTGTGTTGTGCTTTGACATTTTAGGCTTTTTCGTACTGCTAAATACGTTACCTACTTTTCCTTAAGTTATGCTTGTCTGTTTTATTCCATAGCTAGCAGGGGTTGAGCCCAGGTTTGTTTATTAAACGTACATGGTGCACCTGACTGGATTTTGGATTTCATATTTGAGAAGGACTCATATCATTCCCCAACTAATAACCCAATTTCTGACATTCAAAACACCAGGAAGTAGTTATATATATTACTCTCACTTTTGTCATCCTTCCATGTAATATATATGTTTTGGTAGTTCTTGGAGGCTTTTTCTTTCACCTAGAACTTTCCACAGTACGTGAGATTTTTTTTTAGAGCAAATAAGGCCACTATAATCTTCACATAAAACAAGATGAGGTGCCTTAAATGTTTTGCTGTCCTAAATAGAACTCAAAGCAGGAACTTCTAATGTTGAATGATAGTGCAGCTTCAAATAGGATAAAACACTTTGTGTGCATCTGAATATCGGTCATTTACACAAATAGGATTGCAGTTTAAGCATTAGAGAGAAACCTCCAAAAAGCTAATGGTGTTAATAGAACTTCTGTCCAGATTCAACTGAAAGACTGTCACCTACAGCTCTAAGAGCTAAAGACAGATATGCCACAGGGAGGGTTGTTGTTCTATGTTCATCCTCTCCTTCCTATCTTCTTCACAAGAAATGGCTCCCTGAGAACTCCAGGTTCTCTGTCTCTTGCTCTTATTTTCTACTCAGATCTGTGAGTCCCAAAAATCAAAAGCAAGCATAAAATTACATTTCAAAGACACTCACACACCCATGAAAGCAATTTGTGGCCCCTTGTCCAAAAATTTGAAATGGCTGGAACTTAACTCTGCAAGTACACACTTGACACTGTTTTCCAGTACCCATACTCCTTGTCTTGTGCCGTAGTCCAGGCACAGTGGGTCATTTAGACCCCAGCTTATAGGATGTGACTATGTTAGAGGTGGAGGCTGCTCAACAGAGATTTGCCCACCAGAAACATAAATATCCTCACCTGTTGGGTGTGATCTTTTCACCAAAGTGTTCCCACTGGGAATGCAGGTATGCATATGTAAAAATATGAAACTGGTCAGCTGCCATATTAAGGGAGAGTTTGTTTTTGTGACTCAGACATGCTAGGAGCTTTCTCCTAGTGCAATGTGGTCATTTGATTTAAACAGCCTGGTATCCTGGCAGAACATTGGGGACCTAAATAGGTAGGACCACTGACACTGTGAGCTCATGGTTGTTGGAGTGTGACTTTTATAATCAAAAATAACATGAAAAACTTGAAATATAATGTCTAATGAAACTGCATAGAAACTGTGTTAATGTAATACTAATGCACGCGTTTGAAATGTGCCCACAGGGAGTGACCACCAATGTATACAATGATTAATGAAACTGACTAATAATGAATTAATAGTGTACTCATGTATGGTTTTGTATTAACATATCTTAATTAAGAGTTATGTGTTAAGGTTTTGCTAAAGTACTCACTTGGCCTTAGTTAGCAAGGGTCTGGGCCTAGCTGCCTGGTCTCATATTAACTGTGTTTTTCTAATGTGCAATGTGCTGTTCCTTGAAGGACACGAAGCTGTACTTTTCCAGAAGCTAGAGATATGTGTGTAGCTGTAGTAAATTCTTTCTCATAGGACCCGACTTGCTCAAGGAGACATTCTTGCCGAATGCAACAGTGTAACTCGCAACAGGTGCAAGGTCGCCTAAACCAAGGGAAGACAATGAAACTACTGACTGGAGCAACAAGTGTAACCTTTCTTACCTGACATTCCACCCCATGAAGACGTTAATCACAGGAGCCAATCAACTGCATGAGAACTGTCTTAGGTGAAAATTCTAGTAAGGTGTGTGACGGCTTATTGGACAGAGATAACGATGCACCAAATATTGCCCAATGGGAAATTAGAGATTTGTTCAACAACTTCAATATAATGGCGTGACACAAGGAGAAATTAGCCATTACCGGACCTTCTTCCCTGCCATCACTTTGTCATCCTTTGCTCTTTTGAAAGATTTTGTCTTATACTTTAAACCACCCTCATCCTACCCCTTGGCTGCTATGCACTTCTCCTCTTTATGAGGGAAGAGCCCTATTCTTAACTACACCCTGCTAAGACTTACCTTTTCTATCCTGGCTGATGGCGAATCGACTGATGTCCTTAGGACGAAGACTGACGCTGTGTGCTACCCCATTCGGATGGGTAACTATCTGATGATAAATAGTAATTGTCTGTTTGCCTTTTCCTTCTAGGTACCAACTGCTCTTTTGATAGAGACCATAGTTAGATGTTTTCCAAATTCATGTTGCTAAATTGTTTTACATGAAGCCCAACATGCTGATGCTAACTAGAGGTTAGTTAAGGAGTTCACTAATATTGAATGCAAATAGACAAATGACTGAATTCTTGCTTTGTTGAATAATGTGCTAATGATACTCTGCTAAAGTTGACTCATGCTAACGTCGTGCTTTGTTCTAATGTTCATGATCTATGCTTTGATAAAGTCTTATTCGAGTTGAAATACTGTAGTGGTTTTGATGACTAATAAATATGATACTAGAGTGCAACTAATAGGGAATAAATATCCTGAATCTTACTAGATTGGTGTGGTTATTCATGGCTGAAAGGTCATGGGGTGTTTGATTCTTAATAAATGTCATTGATTAGTTTAATTGACTAGTTGTTGGGCATATTGATTAGGTTATTGAACTATTGATTGAAATGTTTAACGAATACCTCGTCCTGGGAAGTCCCCAAACGTGGTCAAAAGACTCATTGGCCTAGAACAAGCCCCTTGTAAGTAAATTATCAAGGTCTGGGCGCGTTATCATGGTCCAGTGGCGAATGGGCAATCAGTTCATGGGTTGAGAGTCAAAGGACCCAGCTGAGACTCAACCAATATAATCTATTTATTCCCCGAACTTCTAAATGAGGCAAGGGAAGCAAATGTCACCCCAGTTGATAGCAGTACTCCTATACTGACAAACATTAAATTACGATTAAAAGATTGCTAGCATTTTTTAAAAAAACATCACCTAAGAGTTTGTATTGCTACATTTTTTAAATTAAGATGGGGTAAGACGTAGAACTGATATTGCAGGTCTGAACGTCCATCGAGATTTGGTTGTCAAAAGAAAAGGTGGACTCTTTAGTAAAGCTGTTGATTGCATCTGTATTTGCAGCACAACATCACAAAAGCCCCAAATGAACAATCCAAACAATATATGAACATTTAGATCTGTGTTTGAGTAGGTTCTAGTTTCATCATTCACACATTCAAAATTATTTCTGCATCATTCAGACAACCATCACATATAAGAATAACACTTAATTGACAAAATTAGAATGCCATTGCTCCCCAAGTCAATTGTAAGCATGTAAATGTCACGCAAGTATGC
The DNA here is from genome assembly GCF_031143425.1 of Pleurodeles waltl. Classification (NCBI taxonomy): domain Eukaryota; kingdom Metazoa; phylum Chordata; class Amphibia; order Caudata; family Salamandridae; genus Pleurodeles; species Pleurodeles waltl. Next base: position 141,854,705 of record NC_090444.1, on the reverse strand, counting down.
AGTGTGCACCAACTTAACACTGGAACAGCCAGTAAAAACAGGCCACTTAGTGTCACTCTTTTTTTGGCAGTTTATTTGTGTTTACTGGTAAGACGTGAATTTGTTAGGCATTTCAATAACAGATATATTTAAACATATTAGGGAGAACAAGCAGTTTGCTTAAATGGCAGCTACATATAGCTATATATGTTCAACAAAGCAGGTTCAATTGAGCATACCTGTCTAGTGCATGTTACGGTGTAAGCATGACCTTTCACAAGTCCATTTTCCACCTCGACATTACCCACAATTTGCTAGAACAGAAATAGGAAAATAAAATATTATCTAACTTTAAACAACATAAAATATGAAGCGGCAAATTATAAAGCAAATAGGAAAAGAAGGGGAAAAAATGATCACTCAAGAAGTTGACACAGTTTACCAGTTCAATCTCCATGTAATGCACATTTTTCGTTTTTGTAATTGCTTATTTTGTTAATATTAATCACTATGCCTTTAAGTGTACACTTAGCATGGAAAGAATTATGGCAATGTAGACATTTTATAACTTTTTGAAGACTTTAGAATTCAGTGTTATCAATGATGCCAAAGGCGTACATTGACCAATGCTATATACAATTGAGGACTATAGGATGATTCAGGGCCAGATCTAAAGTTTGGTGGACAGAGTATACACTGTCATTGTGGCGAAGAGCTTTACGTTTGCCACTGAGAGACTACTGTGTACCATATTTAGAGGTCACCACTGGTCCAGTGATGATATCTGTACCTTGAGAGGAACCTTCATATTCAAATCAAATAAAAAATAACTTTATTTCGGCAGCTAGGGCCATAAATGTCACAAAGTGTACATTAAAATACATAATAAATAGGAGAAAAGGAAAATATTTACATTTAAAACAACACATTTGCGCAAGGGTGTAACATATCAGAATATTATCAAAAAGAGTGCAAGGCAAACTTCATATGATTATAAGAGAGTCGTCCATCACAGTCAATACCAGCACACACAAAATGGCCATTACAACTCAGTAGATATACAAAAAGCGCCAAGGCAGCTGTCTGTACAAACGTCAACATAAAAGATACAGAATAAAAGAAAGTAATGTTAAATACCAGACAATTGGCATTGCAATCAGCCCTCTTTATGACGAAGGAGGAGAACGTTCCAGCCACATTGCTCCCAGTTATGAGCCAACTGCACAGGCGTATAAAGGCCCGCAGTCAGTTCTAAGACTTAGTAAGGCAATACAGTGTCTGCGAGTGACAAAGTGCCTTCAAATAGGCAGTAGCCAAAAAGAGAGTGGACAGGCATAACCTGGGGATGCGAAAAGAATGTGAGGAACAGTTTCTTTAAAAGAATTACCCGCGGGCAATCCAGAGATTCCAATGTCCGCCATTTGGAGGTGGTAATGCTCGTACTCTAAATTGGAAATACATCTTCCTGTCCAGTGTCCAGTGAAATAGTCTCAAAGGTGCAGGATGACTTGAAATCAAGAAACCCCCGTGACAAAGTGGCAAACGCAGTTTTTTGGGTGTTGTTGGACATTACACTTACCCAGTACAATTTTTTCAGAGACTCTTTTGATGGAATACGGTCCATAAATCGTTCGTACCAAGGGAGATCAAAGGCTTTTTATTATATGAAAGCCAAGTAACTTTATAAAAACGATCTGCCTTGATTATGTCCTGCAGGGCAGCAGCATGATAGGTAAGCTCAGGAGTGGACCATAGTCTCCTCCAGAATAATGATGGGTGGAGCCTCACTTTTACTTCAATCCTTTTCACGCCCAAGTGCAAGGACAGGGGGATAGAAAGGCTCACTATGGGGCAGAAGGGCAAGAGTTTGCAAGAATTTGTTCTCAGATCAGCTCTGTTCCTTAATGTTGGTAAAGCCTCCAAGCTCCTCACAGTAAGAGTGTTGGAGTGCATTTTAAAAAGAAATATTAATACGAAGGCTTGCGTATATTGTGTGATGAAGCTGCATAGAAAATGTGTTTAACATAGAAAATAATGCATGCATTTGAAATGTGCCCACGGGAAGTGGTTACCAATGTATACGAAGACTAATGAAAAGGCTTATTAATTCTGAATTATTATGCAATACGTTTTAAATTTGTATTAGTATACCATAATTAAGGTTACATGTTAAAGAGTTTGCTTCATTTAATAAAAGCTTTAACTTAGCAAGGGCTTGGGCCTAGCTGCCTGGCCTCATATTTGAATTGTATTTTCTAACGTGTAGTGTGCTGTTTGCCTAAAGGACACAAAGCTGTACTTTTCCAGAAGATTATGTGTGAGTAACCGTAGTAAATTCTTTCTCATGAGAACCGGCTTGCTCAAGGCGATGTTCTTGCTAAATGCAACAGTGTAATGCCTAACCGGTGAAAGGTTAACTCTCCTAGGAGAATACAATGAAGACACTGACTGGAGTACGTACTGCAACATTTGTTACCTGACATTCCAACCGTTGAAGACGTCAATAAAATGGACCAATCTGTGACATGGGAACTGTGAACTGTGGAAAATTCTAGTAAGGTGTTTTCAAATTATTGGACAGAGATAGAGATGCACCAAACCTTATCCAATAGGGAATTAGGGAATAGTTTGACAGTTTTGACTTAACCGCATGACCCAAGGAGAAATCAGCCATTGCATTGCCGCTTCTTCTTCCAGGCACTCCAAGCCCATACTTTAGGATACTTTTCAGTTCATAAGTCTTTAAGTCGTTATGTCACCCAAACCATCCTCTGCCCACTTTTCCTGATATTATCTTCTCCTCCATCTGAGGGAAGTAATCCATTCCTTAGCTATGTTATCTTGAGACTTTGCCCCGTTCTAACTTTGCCTGATGCTGATGAACTGATGTCCTGAGGACAAAGAATGACGCTGCTTGCTGATTTGTTGGATTGGTAACTATCCGATGCAAATTGTGATTGTCTGTTTGCCTTTCCTTTTTAGGTACCAACTGCTATTTTGATAGAGGCCTTAGTATAGATGTTTTTCTAAATTCGTTTTCACTAAAATGTTTTGCATGAAGCCCAACATGCTAATGCTAATTTGAGGTTAGTTAAGGTGTTCACTAGTATCTAATGCAAATAGACAAATGACTAAGACTTTGCTTTGTTGAATCATGTATTAATGAGACTCTACTAAGTTGATTCATATTAATGATGTGCTTAAATTCTGAATGATTATAATCCATGCATTGATTAAGTTGTGTTCTGATTGCTAAAAATAGTGTTTTCTGATGTGTTTTATTACTATTGAGATTAACCGACATGCTATTAGATTGTTACAAATAGGGACATAAATATCCTAACCTCTAATTAACTGGTGTGGTTATTCATGACTGAAAGGTCATGGTGTGTTCAATTATTGATTCTTATTGATTAGTGATTGTCATTATTGATTTGTTTATTGAGCTATTGATTGATGATGATAAGAAAATATTTCGTACTGGGAAGTCTCCAAACGTGGTCCAAAGGTTTATCGACCTGAACGCATCTTCTTGTAAGTTTACTTATTAAGCCTCTGACGCGCTAACAGTTTTTGGTAGCAGTGCGGATGGTTTGGCCCTTTGGGGCCCCAGTACGAAAGATCAACAGTTTTGGTAGATACTGGTGGGTTTGGCCCATTGAGGTCCTGGTACAGATGGTACAAGGTGAAACGGTTTGGTGGTAGGCAAATTGGAGAGATGATGTCTCCCTAAGTCTCAAATGACTTTCCCGGAATCTCTGAGCTTGCTGAAGGGAGTTTGAGTATGTTCTCGGTGTTCTAGTGACAGTGTGAATTAAGTAGGTTTTGCGCTTGCACAGCTTATGCAAATCGCAGGTGAATTGTGAGGTTTGTGAGGATTTTAGGCCAATTGTTGATATTTTAGTAGGAGTGGGTCGTACTCCGCAGTATGAGAGCAGGGAAGTCGGCGAAATTCATGTGAGTGTGGTGCTTTGTGCTCAAAAACTGTCCACGTGGTTGTTGATGATGTATGGACCCTGCGTGGTCTAAAACTCCGGAGTGTATGAGACACTTGGTTTATGTTGTAATTTGCGCGGTTTAATGGGTCGATAGTGAAGTCGACGAGTCGAGTTTGAGTCAAAAGTGAGTGAATGAAAACTTCGATGGAGATTTGGTGAGTTCTAAAGTGCACTAGAACAATAATCCATTGACAAGTCGAGAGTAGAATTTGCCGGTCAAATTTTGCTTGCGAGTGCAGGATCTGAGAAGGAGAGAGTAGCGGCCGAGGCCAAGCGAAGTCTCTGTAAAGTTCTGAAGCGATTGTGTTACCCTTCCTGTAGTAAACTGGCAAATTTAAGTTTTATTTTGGTTGGTGCTCGCAATATATTGCATTAGTTTTGTGTGAATTGAGAGTGGAAAGACAAGCCGCAAGGCTTTGTCAGCCGCAGTACATGTGAGTGTGACGTCATTGGAGCCGCGCATATATAGGTTGGTTAGTGAGAAGGGTCGCGCACGGGTTGGCAGCCTTCCGTGGGAGGCAATTGGTTGAGAAGGTAAGCGAAGAGAATTCTGGGAATAAAAGTCACTTCCTGATTTGATTTTGAACAAAATAAAAGACGAAAAGATGACATTTTTCAAGGCTTTAAAGAGCGCTTTGAGGGGAGATGTATACATTACCACAAGTGTAGGGGAGGGTACACCGCCAGAGGGTACACCGGCTTATATTGTAATGGAGGAAAAGGGTGTCATGCCATGTCTTTGGCTAAAGCAATGGGGCAAAGCGACAGAGAAAAGTGGGAGCTTAGCGTTCCCTGTAAATGGAAGGTTCAATTTGAGGATTTTGGAACATTTACGGATGGTGCTATATGATCTGAAGCCACTTCCGAGACCAGCACAGTTTGAGGCGTTAGCAATCTGGGAGCTAATGACAAGACAGCAACAGCAACAGAAATTTGAGAGGAGAATGAGGAGAGCTGAAAAGACACTAGCAGAGGCTAGATGGGATTGTGTACAGAAAGTTTGGAGAAGAGAGACATTAGACGGAGTTAAGCTGTTTCCAGCGATAGCCCAAGAGGGTGAAGGCAAAGGAAGGAAAGCTACCCGGAAGACTGACAGAAGTCCTTCCAGAGACAGAGAAGCTAGAAAGTCCTCGATAGGGATAGATGACTCAGACGATGATGAATTCCTTACTCAGTTACTGAATGATCGTCCACCACCGTATGTGGCAGATGAAAATGGCCAGAGTACAAGTACATGTCCTACAGGTTTGACGCAAGAGAAGGCGACAACGAATCCGGCACGGGTTAGTCCTGTCTCGACACAAGTTCAGATGCAGAGTAGTTTTGGTGTGCCCACCACACAGGTGATGCAGCCTCAGTTGCAACCGCCACAGGTTCAGAAGATTTACCCTGATGTACCCATTCTAGAGACTGCCACCAATCTGATGGTCCCGACAGAGCAGGTATACTTGAGACCCAGGTTGATTCAGACTGAACCAACTCCACTTTTACTGCCCCAGGTGCAGCCGCAAGTGATGCCAAGATGTACTTCAGTCACAGGACCGCAGTCAGACACGTCACCAGTGATGAGCCAGAATATGGGAGTTAATCTTTGACAGGGTTTGGGAAATAGACAGACACCAGATGCCATATCTTTGCCTATTATGGTTGGTCCACCTGTACCATTGTATGCGCAGGCAAAGCCTAGTGTATGAGATCAAGGGGTAATGACACAAAATACGACAAGAGGAGGGTTAGCAGAAAGCTCCTGAGGGATGATTCCAGTGGAACCGACATTTGAAGGATCAAGATCCTTGTTAGATTTCAGCCCAATTGGGGCTCCTCCAGATGCTATGAGACAGTCAGGTTCAAGATTGCTGACACCGCAGATCTCGAATGCAGTTGCACCACAGACGCCTATAGTACAGACTGGAAATATCTAATTGCAAGGTTTAACTGCACAACAGCTGACCGACTGGTTAGACAGACTTAATACTCCACAGATTGATCCTGTAGCAGCAGGGAGAACGGAAGGAGAAGAGTACCTAAACCATGAGAGGTTGGGTATGGAAGCAGGTGAACTCATTGAAGGGAGCATGGGTGTGAAAAGGTTAGAGTCATACATGGAAGCAGAATTGAGGTACTTATGCCCAAAGTTAACTAGAGAGGTTAGCAAGGTGCACCAGAGGTTAGCAAACCTGGCAGACAAGTACAGCATAGACTTAGAGAATACCAAACATTTGAAGAGAAGTTACAGATTAGAGTTTGAGCCAAAGGATTTTAAACACATGAGGTCTACTGGAATGAAAGCGCACCTCAAAGAAATACTGCAAAGTGCACAAGTTTGGGGAGCCTTAGAGAAGTGGGAAGGCAGATGGGGGAAGAAAAGAGTCAAGAGGAAGAGTGGTTGCACAGAGCAGACAGCTAAAACACTACAGGACACAAGTACTGTAAAGATGTTACCAATGAGAGAAACCGCAGGGGGGGGGGGGGTTCTTGTCCATGTACCGTGGACTAGAGGTGATATTCTATAATTTACAAATGATTACCCCAGGTTGAGAGAAAAACCAATAGAGTGGTATCAGCAGACAGACAGGTTTGTGAAGCTTGCAAAGTGTCTTTGGGAAGACTTGAACACTTTCTCTGAGATAATAGACCCAGCCGATTTGTGGATTGAATGTAAAAGAAGCATAGATTGGCTGACTGAGGAACCAGCAAGGGACAAACCTACAGGTGTGCCGTCCCCTGATGTGATGAAGTAGTATTATAAAGTGATTGAATTTCTGAAAACAAGAGTTTTGCCTAAGAACAATGATTGGCAGAGGATTGATCGAACGGCTCAGGAAGCCAAGGAATCAATACATGCCTATTATGAGAGGTTGTTGAAGGCGTTCAAGCATTACAGTGGCACAGAGGTTATTGAGGCGAAGGACATGAATCACCTTGTGTTCAGATTCATGGAAGGGTTGAGACCTGAGATTGGTCAGATGATTCTTAATCATTTGATTTGCTGGCAAGCAAAACCGATTGATGAGGAGTTGCACTATGCGAAGTACTGTAGTGATGAGATTGAGTTGAAGCAGAGAAAGTTGAAGGAGAATGCGATGGTGATGCAAATCAAGGCAGCACAGACAGGGATGAAGGGAGGTTTTCTACAGCCGATGGAACAGCAGTCGCAGGGAAATGGGATGTTTCAGGCACAGGTGAGAGGTAGAGGTCGAGGAGGTATTGTGAACTGCAGTCCAGACTTGAACACTGTAGTAGTTCAAAACAACGCACAGGGAATGAAGAAACTGTTACCTTGTCATGCTTGCCGGGTCGTTGGACACTGGAAGCGGGAGTGCCCAACGATGGTGCAGGAAGGTGTTGTTCAACAAAGCAATGATGTCAGTTCATTTAAAAATGTGAGAGGACCAAGACTGGGAGGTCCAAATCCAAATTTTCTGAATAATGTAAATCAAATGCAAGGTCATCCCATGCAGCAGGTGCAAATGCCACGTATGCAGTTATAACCAATGCAATAGCACGTCCCCATGGTACCTAGACAGCAAATGCAAGTGCCTTTAGCCCCAATGGAACAGCAACAGGTGATGCTTCCTCAACAGGCCACAGGTCAAAGAATGAGCCAGAATAATACAGTACAGCAATACCCATTGGGTGGTGAGAATGGAATAAACAATGAATGGTCGGATGAGAGTTCAGACGGAGAGGAGTGCAGGCTTGCAGCATCCTTAGAGGTAGATCAGAGAGGAACATATGTGCAGGGTAAGGTTATGGGTCACAAGGTTTCAATTTTAGTTGACACAGGAGCTACAAGCTCCACAGTCAGAAGTGCAGAGGTTCCAAAACTGCCCCTTTCAGGACCGACAGTTAAGGTAGTAGGGGTAGCAAACCAACTCCTGACTAATCCGATCACAGATACGGTTCAAGTTGAGCTTGGCACTTTCCAAGGATTGTACAGATTTGTGGTTTGCGATTCAAGTCCTCTATCCCTACTGGGAAGAGACTTATTGTGCAAGACGAGGTGTTCGATCACCTGTTCTAATAATGGAATTGAGGTCCAGAGGTGTGTGATGATGAAGGGGAGGAACAGGTTTCAGAACCTGAAGTTGAGACCACAGATGACTAATACCCTTTGATTAACTTCTTTCCGATGTTCACAGCGGCTGATCTCCCTGCAGAGTTACAGGGGACAGTTAAAGAAAAGGTGTGGGACTTGACATGGAAAGAAGTAGGACTGATAAAAGGAGTCGAGCCAGTTAAAGTCAGTGTGAAGCTTAATGCTGTATTCCCCCAGATACCGCAGTGCCATATGGCGCAAGATGTCCTTATAAAGGTTGCGCAAATATTTGCAGATTTTGTGAAGCAGGGAGTCTTGAAGGAGGTATTGAGCAGTCCATGTAATTCACCAATAATGGGACTGAGAAAGCCCTGTGGGAAAGTTCAGATTGTCCAAGATTTGAGAAAGATCAATGAATAGTGGTAAAATGTTGCCCAGTGGTACCAAATCCAGCTGTGATTATGTGTCAGATTCCATGTGACGCAGAATGGTTCACAGTAATTGATCTGACCCAAGCATTCTTTTCTGTGCCTCTTCATGAGGACAGCCAATTTATTTTCTGTTTTAAATTCTTGGAAAAGGTTTACAGTAGGTGTCGAATTCCTCAAGGGTTTCCGGAATCACCTTCTATATTCAACCAGATACTGAAGAAGAATTTGGAGTCATTGGAGCTGCCTTTCCAATCGACTCTAATGCAGTACATTGATGATTTGTTAACTGCATCCAAAAAAAGGGACGAGTGCAAGTACGATTTGATTGCCTTACTGAATCACTTGGGGAAGAATGGACACAAGGTGTCCCTCAAGAAATTGCAATATTGTCAGAAAGAGGTGAAATATTTGGGTCATCAAATTGAGAAAGGGTCGAGGAAGTTATCCAGGGAAAGAATAACTGCAGTGTTACAGATGAATCCCCAACAACACGGAGAGATGTTAGGATGTTTCTAGGGATGGTGGGTTACTGTCGCCAGTGGATCCCAAATTTCTCAGTTATCTCTAAGCCATTTCAGAGGCTGACGGCCAAAGAGGGCCAGGATGCTATAGTGTTGGGAGAGAAGGAAATGAGAGCGTTTACGGAGTTAAGGGAGAGCATGTGCAGGGCTCCAGCTTTAGTTATGCCTGATTACATGAAGTCTTTTGTTCTGTTTTGTCATGAACGTGATGCATGTTCTTTGTCTGTCTTGACACAGGTCCATGGAGGTGTAAACCGACCAGTAGCATATTTTTTTAACTACTTTGGACCCAGTTGCAGCAGCCTTACCGGGTTGTCTGCGTGCAGAAGCAGCAGTTGGATGGAGCCTTACACAGTGTGAAGGCATAGTGATGGGACATCCTTTAACAGTCATGGTCCCTCACTTAGTTGAAATTCTCCTGACACGTACAAAGATGCAACACATGACCAATGCAAGATTGACCAACTATGAAACGATTATATTGGGGTCACCAAATGTAACGTTAAAGAGATGTACAGTGTTAACCCGGCAACTTTGCTTCCAAGTGAAAATACAGAGGTTGAAAATCTGGAACATGATTGTTGTGAGGTAACGGAAATGTGCACCAAACCAAGACCTGACATTAGAGATACCCAATTGGAAGAAAATGACCAAATTGTTTGAGAGACTCAGTAGGAGTGCTGAGAGCCGGATATGCTGTATGCACAATTTCTGGAATCCTGGAAGCGTTGTGGCTTCAAGGAGTGTATTCTGCTCAAGTAGCTGAGCTGGTAGCTCTTACCAGGGTTTGCCATGTCTCTGCGCAGATGAGAGTCACTATCTATACTGATAGTCGGTATGGATTTGGAATTGTTCATGATTTTGGCCAAATATGGTCACAAAGGGGTTATTTGACCTCTTCTGGTTCACCAGTGAAACATGGTGAGAGAATTAAGGAGTTGTTGCATGCGATTCAGTTACCTCATGAGATTGCTGTGGTAAAATGCAGTGCACACCTGAAGTCACAAGACTTTGTTTCAATGGGAAATGGATATGCGGATCAAGTCGCAAGGATCAATGGGAATTGTTACCTGAAAAAGAAAATGAGACATGCACAAGTTACGCATTGAGGGTGATTGACACGTTAGAAGAGTTGGAATTGTTGCAGGACCGTGTCAGCAAAGATGAGAAGCGTTCTTGGGTTAGGATGCAATGCATACAAAGACAAGATGATTTGTGGGTTTCAAAGGAAGGGAAGATGGTTTTGCCGAACAGTCTTTTGTCACAGTTTGCAAGGTTTTATCATGGCCAAGCGCACATTGGGAGGGATGCCATGATCAAGTTGTTCAAGATTGATTGGTTCAACCCAAGGTTTAGGCAAGTTGCAGAAGTGATTTGCCACCGTTGCGTCATCTGCCAACAGATGAACACGGGGAAAGTGACAGTGGTGAATTTGAGCCACATTGGAAGAGCTGGAGGTCCATTTAGCAGAATGCAATTGGATTTCATTGAGATGCCTGTGTGTGGAGGTTTGAGGTATGTGTTGGTGATTGTGTGTATCTTTAGTCATTGGATTGAAGCATACCCCGAACACAGGAATGACAGCCTCACAATAGCAAAACTGCTGCTTAGGGAACTGATACCACGTTTCGGTTTTCCGATCTCTTTAGAATCAGATAGGGGAAGTCACTTCAACAATGAGGTGGTTAAATTACTGTGTGCAGCATTGAACATTGAGCAGAAGTTGCATTGTAGCTACCGCCCTGAAGCATCAGGACTAGTGGAACAGATGAATGATACCCTGAAGTCGAGAATGGCAAAAAATGTGTGCGGCTACAAATTTTAAATGGCCCGAAGCATTACCTTTAGTGTTAATGTCAATGAGAAATACACCTAACAATAAGAAAGGACTGTCTCCACATAAGATTCTCATGGGTCGAGCTATGAAACTGCCCTCAGTGCCTGCGAATGCTCTTGTGATATAACGGATGATATGGTGTTGGACTACTTCAAGGTTCTGGCTGATGTGGTCTGCTCTTTTTCTCACCAGGTGGAAGCTACCACCCTGCCACCGATTCATGATCCAGGACACAACCTGAAAGCTGGTGATTGGGTTGTCATCAAGAAACATGTAAGGAACGCTTGCTTGGAGCCACTTTGGAAGGGACCCTACCAAGTGATACTAACGACTACCACAGCTGTGAAGTGTGCAGGAGTCCCTAACTGGATCCATGCCAGTCACACGAAAAAGGTGATGTGTCCAACTGATGAGGAAGTTGAGTTGTTGAAAGTACCAACAACAGACAAGGAAGTCTCAGGGCCGGAGAGAAATCGAAGGGGAACTGAGACAGAAGGAGAGCCCGTTGAGGACGGCTTGGTCACTCCAGTAAGAGACGAGGGAGAAGATATGCAGAGGGGTGACGGAGAGCCTATCTCAATTGAGGCAGCAGGGGAGCATAGGCAGAGGGAGGCTCTCCCAGAAGCAGATGAATCTGAGGATCAGCAAGAGCACTTGACAGACCCAGAAGGCAAAGGAGTTGAGGTGGAGGAGAGTCAAAGTGTCCTGACTCCTCCTGAGCAGATTGCAGGTCCATCAAACGAAAACACCATAGAGCAAAGAGAGAAAGAAGGGTTGCCACAAGAAAGATCAAAGATTAAAGAGACACTGGAAGGAGACAAGTGGCCAGAGTCACAAGTTAGGAGGAGAGAAGTGGTTGTCGATGACACCATAGAGGAAGAAGTAGACACAACAAGGAGAGAAGATTTAAGTGAAGGAGAGTTGCAAGGTGATCGGAAGTTGAAAAGGAAGAGAATACCAAATAGAAGGTACGTAGGTCCTGAATGGGTGTATGCAACTACAACTGAATGGCAAGAGGAGTTTTTGTCTTTTTCTTTTGATCGAGAAGTCCCAGGTCAATATTTTGGCACCTGAGTCTGGCTGAAGAGACTGAATTGGTGAAAGGTCTGAGCTAGAATTGAGTTAGAGAAAAAAAGAGACTGAGAATTTACTTGATGAGACTTTGAGAACCTGAAATTGACTTTTGAAAACTGATTTTGACAAGCTGCTAACCTGAATTGACAAGGGATCCTGGGAGTGAGATTGAAAGCTGTAAATAATTGCAGAAAGAAGATCTTGCTTGTTTTGACTTTGCTGCGGAAGAGAAAAAAAAAAGAAACCATCCTCTGTTCTCATTCTAATAACAAATTTCCACTTTCTGATTCTTTACAGATCATGGCTAATACTAGGCAGGAGAATAGAGGGAGTAGGCGTTGTAAATACTTGGGTGCTGGTTTAGGTATTGCGTGTATAATCTTGGTTGTGGTTGTGATTGTGGGTATGACACTAATGGATAAGAGTGGGACTAACAATGCTTCAGTTCCTGAAACTACTAACGTACTAACAGCTTTGGAGAGGTTTGAGCTGGATGAGAGATACTTGCATGAGGGTACTAATGCAAAAGGGGAACTTTCTTCCAATGTTTTCTATTGCTTGCTGAGTGAATATGCTGAGACTATGGATGCGAAGGATTGCTTTGTGTGTACACAGATTCCTACTTCTATACAGGAAGGGGTTACTTATCCTAGTTTGCCATTAACCTATGGGATAAGTTGTAGTCTGTTACTAACAAGGTTTTAGCAACATTTGGCATGGGATATTGTCTAAAATAATACAGCGGATATTGATTGTTGTAGCTTGTCTATTTGGATTGTGGGTGGCATGTAAAATTAGTAAAAGAATAAAAATAAACAAGGCGAAACATAATAAGAGGAGGGAAGAAGAAGAAAGGGAAAAATTGTTTAGGGAAAAATCAAAGGGGAAGCCAATACGTGAGGAAATTGAAATGACAGAATTTTAATTGATGTAAAATTTGTGGGAAAGGTTTGTGTGATGACAAGAGTCATCAGAGGTGGGATTGTTGGAGTGCATGTTTTAAAAGAAATATTAATACGAAGGCTTGCGTATATAGTGCGATGAAGCTGCATAGAAAATGTGTTTAACATAGAAAATAATGCATGCATTTCAAAAGTGCCCATGGGGAGTGGTTACCAATGTATACGAAGACCAATGAAAAGGCTTATTAGTTCTGAATTATTATGCAATATGTTTTAAATTTGTATTAGTATAACATAATTAAGGTTACATGTTAAGAGTTTGCTTCATTTAATAAAAGCTTTAACTTAGCAAGGGCTTGGGCCTAGCTGCCTGGCCTCATATTTGAATTGTATTTTCTAACGTGTAGTGTGCTGTTTGCCTGAAGGGCACGAAGCTGTACTTTTCCAGAAGATTATGTGTGAGTAACCGTAGTAGATTCTTTCTCATGAGAACCGGCTTGCTCAAGGCGATGTTCTTGCTAAATGCAACAGTGTAATTCCTAACAGGTGCAAGGTTAACTCTCCTAGGAGAAGACCATGAAGACACTGACTGGAGTACGAACTGCAACATTTGTTACCTGACACATTCCAACCGTTGAAGACGTCAATAAAATGGACCAATCCGGGAACTGTGGAAAATTCTCATAAGGTGTTTTCAAATTATTGGACAGAGATAAGGATGCACCAAACCTTATCCAATAGGGAATTAGGGAATAGTTTGACAGTTTTGACTTAACCGCATGACCCAAGGAGAAATCAGCCATTGCATTGCCGCTTCTTCTTCCAGACACTCCAAGCCCATACTTTAGGATACTTTTCAGTTATTAAGTCTTTTAGTCGTTCTGTCACCCAAACCATCCTCTGCCCACTTTTCCTGATATTATGTTCTCCTCCATCTGAGGGAAGTAATCCATTCCTTAGCTATGTTATCTTGAGACTTTGCCCCATTCTAACTTTGCCTGATGCTGATGAACTGATGTCCTGAGGATGAAGGCTGACGCTGCTTGCTGATCTGTTGGATTGGTAACTATCCGATGCAAATTGTGATTATCTGTTTGCCTTTCCTTTCCAGGTACCAACTGCTATTTTGATAGAGGCCTTAGTATAGATGTTTTCTAAATTCGTTTTCACTAAAATGTTTTGCATGAAGCCCAACATGCTAATGCTAATTTGAGGTTAGTTAAGGTGTTCACTAGTATCTAATGCAAATAGACAAATGACTGAGACTTTGCTTTGTTGAATCATGCATTAATGAGACTCTGCTAAGTTAATTCATATTAATGATGTGCTTAAATTCTGAATGATTATAATCCATGCATTGATTCAGTTGTGTTCTGATTGCTAAAAATAGTGCTTTCTGATGTGTTTTATTACTATTAAGATTAACTGACATGCTATTAGATTGTTACAAATAGGGAAATAAATATCCTAACCTCTAATTAACTGGTGTGGTTATTCATGACTGAAAGGTCATGGTGTGTTCAATTATTGATTCTTATTGATTGTTTATTGATTAGTGATTGTCATTATTGATTTGTTTATTGAGCTATTGATCAATGATGATAAGAAAATATTTCGTACTGGGAAGTCTCCAAACGTGGTCCAAAGGTTTATCGACCTAAACGCCTCTCCTTGTAAGTTTACTTATTAAGGCTCTGACGCGCTAATAAGGGTGGAGCCCAGAGCTTTAGCTTCATAGGTCGGAAGAGCAGGTGCTATAGGTTTAGTGAAGGAAGCACAGTGCTCTTTCATGATGCCACCTGCTATTTGTCGATGCTTGACAACTGCCTTATTGATGTGTGACATACATGTCAGATTGGAAGAAATCGTGACACCCAGGTAGACAAATTAGTCCACATTCTCAAGTGGAGTCCCCACTACTACTGGGCTCCCTTTAGATGTTTTGTGCTGATTAAAAAACATGACTTTAGTTTTTGCTGTGTTGATCTCCACCCCACGAGTACAACAAAACTCATTATAGCGAGTCAAAACTTTTGCAACCCGCTCAGGTCAATAAAGTATCATCAGCAAAAAGGAAGATAGAAGTTTTCAAGTTAGCTAGTGAAGGGGCGTCAGTGCGAGTCTGAGATAAGGAGTGCACAATATCATTTAAGTACAGCAAGAACAGAGCTGGGGCAAGGACACAGCTCTTATGTACACCTTTGGAGACCGGGATCCTCTCAGTCAGCTGGTCCTGTGATCCCCAATCAATTTTAGCATCATTTGTATCGTCCAGGCAAATGACCAGAGACAGGATGCCTGAGGGCATGCCCATGTCGCTGACAACTTGCCATAGTTTGAGACGGGGGACCAAGTCAAAGGTGGATTTCAAACTGACAAAGGCATTACAAAGGTTGCCTCTGCCCATTAATTCTGTCTTCCAGTTTATTAACACAAAGCGAAAGACTTGGTCGATCATAAATTTTTTTGTTCAAAACCCAGCTTAAAGGTGACTTGAGACATCATTTTCATCAATTCAAACCTAGATTTTGGATAATATACAGAGTCATAAAACTCTTTCAATATAATCTATTAGACTTATAGGTCTGTAGTTCGCTGGTTGATTCCTATCACACTTTTTATAGATTGGAAACACTACAGCGCTCTTCCAGGAATCCAGAATGGGTGGCACCCCAGGCAATGGCATTAGTGAGAGTAAAAACATATTTGGACCAAGCTTCTACATCATGAATGGAAATATTGGCAGTTATGCTATCTGGGATCTGCCTCTGGAGATAGCATTAAAGAATTCATGAATGTCATTTGACTCATACATCAAAATGGTAATCCTTGAGGGTGCAATGAAAAAAGAAGACCCCCTAAGTAGTGACCAAAGTAACCGTCAAGGTATTCCTAAAATAACTGAACCAATGAGATGGAGAGACGTGGTTGGTTGGTTCAGACGCTGAAGCATTACCACCCCAAGGGACCAGAAACCACAATTTGATGGAAAAGTTTGCAGAAGAGGCGTCCTTAAGATCCTTCCACCTTTGCTCATCCCAAGCCCTTTTTTGCTTTAACCACACACGTTCTATAAGCCTTCCTAATGACAGGAATTCGAATGGCGGCCTTTACTTTAATAGCCCACACAAGAATATGTTTGAGACACGGCATTCCCCATTAAACCAAGAGCTGAATTTAGGGACATGCTTCTTGAAATGGGGAGTGGGAACAGTAAAGTATGCCAGGATTTGCTCAAAAAAGGGTCTAAGCAAATCGCTAAATGGCCATAAAATCCACCTCATTAGCCGAACCGCCATGCATTTTGGATTGCACCATTTGGAGATCTTGTCCTAAGAAAGGCAAAATGTCCGGATGAACTATCACTTGGCACCATTTCAGATGACACATATCAGTGGTAGGCTCAATAACTCTTGTATAAGAAGGTGGAAAATGATCAGATTGATTACTAGATTAGACAGCAAACCTAGAAAGAGACAGTGGGCTGTGATAGCTTTCAGACCATTCCATCAACAAGTGGCCACAACCTCAGATCGACCAGAACCCTCTGGCATAGATATTAAAAATGGCAACAATAGTGTTCTGGTTGTTAGTTATTTGAACGCCCAGGATATCCCAGCAGTCAATATCTAGTTGCCAAATTTTACATTTAAGTGAAGCTCTGACGAAAGTAGTTAAACTGCCCCCCTCTCTGTCGGAGTTTAACTAAAACATAGAAATAAAGATAACCTGGTTTGAATACATCAACACTCAATGTCTCTTGGAGCAAACTGATGTTGTGTTCCTCAATTAATTTGTTCCAGTCAGGGTAAACCATTTTGACCTAAGGCCAGCAACATTCCATGACACAAGTGTTGTCAACTGAGATTTCTGAGTTGTAAGGGCCTTACTAGAAGTGTATGCCTGGGCTAAAGGGGTTTCAACAGGCAAATTAACATTGATAGTTAGTGAGCTGGAGAACATAACAGATTTGAAGTTTGTTCCAAAACTGGGAAATATACTTGGATTTATTAAAGCCTCTGCTGTAGAGGGCCGAGTTGAAGATGTCATTACATTATTGGGCTCTGACATAGTTGTTAAAATTCATAGATGCTGGACCTATTCGATGTACAAGAGTTTGAGTAGGGCTCGGAAGTCAATCCATGTCACCCAAAGGTGCAGTGCCTGGTATAGAGCCCAAACTAAGATTTGTGGTGATGCGCTGTCTATTCTTTGTCTCAAGATATTTAAACTGTATGTTTGAGTTATTTAGAGGACAGGTCTGAAGTGAAGACCCATTAGATTATCACCCACTGTTTAGTGCCCAAAGGTAAGCTCATTAGCTCAATTGTGTCAAAGCTCAAATTAATTGCAGAATTTCTTTTGGCGCTGATAATTTTGTCATGAATGACTGAGCGACAACCCTTTTCATGTCTAATCCAGTGTACCACTTTATTTTCAATAGAGTCCTGTCTTTTGGTTCTTAGGTGGGGATGGGGTTCGGGACATAATTCATTATAATTGGATTTGTGGAGGAGTTCCGTCTGCAGAACTTAAAAGAAGCTTAGTACTGCATCCATGTGGTGCCTGATTAGAAAAAGAAAAAGATCTGCAAGATAGATCATGACCAGAGCAGGCCAGAACAGGTGTGAAGAGACTGTGAAGGGTGAAATTTGCTAACTGGTCTGGTATATATCATGTCTCGGAGAGGGGCTCTGTCCTCAAGGGTCACCCACCAGGGTCATTGAGGTGGCCCCGTCCTATCCCAATAGGGGGCCCTGGACTGGTGTTTCCCGGGGATGGAGTGGGTTGTTGAATGGAAGTCTTTATTGCTTGCAAGCATGGAATTTCCTGTGTTGTGAAAGTGTTGGAAGTTGGTTCAGCTAACTAGACAGATGAAGTAGCATAGATTTTAATTCTCCAACCTCTGCCTCGAGCTCCATAATTTACAAAATGTAAAGGCTGAATCAGTGGAGGGAGAGCATACGAGGGGTTATTACTAGGGGCATTGGGAATTGCTGGCACCGCTGACAGCTCAAGCAAGAGCAATAAGCGTTTAATGCAAGGAAAGGTGTCTGAGAGAGGATAGATGTGGTGGGACAGAGGTTTTTGGATCAGAGGGCCTTTCGGAGTTTCTAGATGGTGCAGGTGGTGCAGCCCGGGTAATTGGTTTTTCAAACATTAGTAGAATGCACTTTTCCTTAAGATTTGGCTGTGGGAGACTAGAAATGGTTAGTGCTGAGGAAAGCAAGGCTGGGCAGGACCAAGCATCTCTTCAGGTTCGACTAGCAAACTGTCTATCATGTCAATGACACAATGTCCTTCAGCCATGTTTAAGGCTTTTTTATTTTTTGTTGTTTAATTTTATAAGCAGCAGCAGCAGCTCCCCCATAGCCTTCCTGTTACCCATGCTAGTAGTGGAATAGGTTGCTGAAGAGAAAACATCCACCCTCCTCCACAAAACAGTGCTTAAAACAGATACCACCAAATAAGACAATAATAAACAGTAATAAGAAATAATCCAGTTGGGCCCTTGAAGCAGCATGTTACAAGTACAATAACAGCAGCCTAATAATCTTTTAGCTACTGCCTCTAGCAGTAGTTGGTTCAGTCTTAGTATGCTTAAGTGAGCTTGACACAAATACCCAGTGGTGGCAGTAAAAGAGAGTACCTTGAGGAGGAAGATGTTAAAGGGATGCCCAGCCCAGCTTCCTCTGGACTCCAAAGGGCGAGCTCAGTCCCACGCTTGGTGCAGGATTTTCCCCTGCGTGGCCTGGGCTGCAGTATTGCAACAGTGCTTTTGAGCATGGTAAAAGGAGACTCTGCTCCCCTGGAAATGGCAGTCTGCAGCCACACCTCCTGGTAGAAGGATAGATGGGGAATTTAGTCCCCAGATTCCACCAGGGTCTGTGGGGGTACCATACCTGAGAAGTAACTTTCAGTAGGTTCTGCACTGCTGGATTGCAAAAGCACTTTTGAGCGCTGTAAAAGGAGGCCTGTCCCCTGGAAATAGTACTCTACAGCTATGCCTCCTGGTACATGGATAAGTGGATAAGTGGGGGATTGAGTCACCATATGTCGTCAGAGTCCATTGGGGTAGTGTTGGAGAGTGGATTATTGATAAGGGCAGGTAAGTACCTACACTTAGCAATAGGCCACTAACCTCCACTTAGGTCCACTTAGGTCTCAATAAATTAAACCCAGCTCAACCCTTGGTAGCTTGGCAACGATCGACAAGGCTTAACTTAGGAGACAAGTGTGTACAGTATTTAAAAATCACAAAACAGTAAATAAGTGAAACATAAAACGCAATACAAATTTAACACCAATTTATAAAAACAGATTATATTTTTATCTTTAAAATTACACCAAAAAGAATAAAATTTGATGAAGGGAACCGGAGATACATTTTTTTTTTAAATGTATGTTTTTTAGTGCCTAGAAACTAAAAGCACCAATTTAGTCTTCTGGTCGCATCTTGACCAGGGCAAAGTCAAAGTTTCAGGCCGACCGTGATGGAGCCCTGCTCGGCTACAGCAAGCGGGAGGCTTGGTCAAAAGTTTACCTTCGGACTTAGTCGTTTTCTTGAAGATTTTCTTCAGCGGGACATAGTCGCCAGTCTGATCCAACCTCCCTGGAGCCCTTCCTCAGACACAAGTCGCAGGAGACCTTGCTGAAGATTTCTACGTTTGGACTTAGATGATTTTTCAGAACAAAAATCTTCGTCCAGGCCAAAGCTGAATCTTGATCCGACGTCCCCGGAGCCCTCCTCAGATACACTGCGCTGGATGTCCCGGTCAACTTTTTACCTTTGACTTAGTCACTTTTTTTGTAGCTTTTTCTCTCCAACGTTGATCGACCCCCCCCCCCCCCACCTCCCCCCCACAGCAAGCCAATTTTGAGTCAACATCATCAGATTGCCTTTCCAGGTGTCCACAGTGAAATCCTGGAGGTCTGGGGCTCCAGAGCTTTTCAGCGGGACGAACCTGCAAGTCATGCCTGGTCGCAGTCGATGTAAGCCTGCTTGACTCTCGACGGCGGGTCGTTCCCTTTATAGAGGTTTTTACCAAAAGTTCTCCAATCTTCTCCAAACTTCTGGATTTTCTTCCAGAAGGTCTTTGAAGGTCCTTTAGGAGTCCACAGGTCATCCCAACGTTCCAGAACCTCTGAGTTGCTCCTTGAGGGTGGGGATTCCAACTCCCAGAATGCACCTAGCTCAAACTCCAAAATGGACACTGGACAATAGTCAGTTTCTTCAGGATCTGATGCAGGGGGCTCTGGTTAGCAATTTTTCACCTGTAGCAGATAGGGAGTCCCTCCTGGAACCAGTTGAAACCAGGCAAAGTCATTTTTGTGGTGAAACTCAAGTGTGCAGCTGGTGCCGTCCTTGGGAGTGCAGTGTCCAGGTGCAGGTCAGGGGTCCAGCAGGGCAGTCCTTCTTTTTCTGATGTTCTTCCTTATAGCGATCTGAGGCATGTGTGGAGCTCTACCATATTTATCCTTGTTCCTGGGTGAAAAACAGGGGGGCCCTGGGTATCCAATCAGAAGCAGGCTCCTTCCCCCTTTGATGACCTCTTCCTGGGAAGTGTGGCAAAAAACAATCCCAGGGAGCAACATTCCCTAAAAATCCAACATGGCTGAAAGTGATTTTTGGAGTTTAGATCTGGCTGAGCCCACCCGCTGGTGCGGCTAAAAATCCTAAACACACCCCTCTCCTAATATAATCAAGAGGGGACCTTTTTGACTGGGATTGCAGGATGTGAGGGGGTGCTAGGTTGCTCCAAATGTCCTTCCCTGCCTCTGAAGACCAGTTTGGCAGCCCTCCCCTTCCTGCTTCCCTGTCTGCTGAGGCAGACCTCCTCCCACAGCCACATCCTTTGTGTTCACACCTCATCAAGGCAGCCTGGCCAGGCTACTAGAGGCTGGCCAATCAGAGAAGAGCACTACAGAGCTGAAGATGGCAACTTTCAGGAAGAGTTTTAAAACTCTTTACCTGAACCAGTTATATTAAATCCAACAATTGTAAGTTGTGGGATTTACTATAACAATTAATTTGAAACCAAACTCGAGGTATCAGACAGTTAAAGGGACATTGCTAATTAAAATAAAGTCTCCTCGTTTCAGACTATGGAGGCCATTCACTACTGTGAGGGAAACACGAATTTGGCTATTTTACCTCACCAGGGCTTATAAAACAATTTTTATAAGGTCCCTTTTTATATTTACAAGACAACCAACCCTCGAGGCACAATGGCACACCTTAGGGGTGACTTATATGTAAAAATAAGGTAGTTTAAGACTTTGGAAGTACTTTTGATTCCAAAGTTGAACTTGCATTTAACTGTAGTTTAAAAGCAGCCAGCGAGGCAGGCCTGCCTTTAAAATGACTCTGGGCACCTCAGCAGTGCACCTATGGGTGCACCACCTATGCTGGGGTCCCTAAACCTACAAAAGGGAGGGAAAGTTGGGGGGTCTCTGCAATCAGCCCTGTTTTCTCACAGGTAGCGAACCCCAGTAGTAACTTTCAATATGTCTCACGCTGCAGCACTGCAAAAGCGCTTTTGAGCGCGGTAAAAGATTGTCGCACCCCTGGGAAATAGTAGTCTGTAGCCACGCCTCCTGCCGCGTGGATAGATGGGGGATTGAGTCCCCAGATGCTGTCTAGGTCCATGGGGGTAGTGCACCCCAAAAGTAACTTTCAATGTGTCCCATCATATTGGCGGTCACTGTCAAAACACTAAGGGGGTCATTCCAACCCTGGCGGTCATCGACCGCCAGGGTGGAGGACCACGGAAGCACCGCCAACAGGCTGGCGGTGCTTCCCTGCCCATTCTGACAGCCGCGGTCAAAAAAGGGGATTTCCCCTGTCTGGGCTGAATCTCCATGGCGGCGCTGCAAGCAGCACCGCCATGGAGATTCCGACCCCCTTCCCGCCACCCTGTTTCTGGCGGTTTTTACCGCCAGGAACAGGATGGCGGGAACGGGTGTCGTGGGGCCCCTGGCATGGGCATGGCATGGGCAGTGCAGGGGCCCCCTAACAGGGCCCCAGCATGATTTTCACTGTCTGCACCCGTCGCACCCCTGCAACACTGCCGGCTCCATTCGGAGCCGGCTTCTATGTTGCAGGGCCTTTCCCGCTGGGCCGGCGGAAAAGCCAGAATGGCTGCCGCGGTCTTTTGACCGCAGAGCGGCCAAATGGCGGTGACCGCATGGCGGGCGGCGGACCGCCTAAACCTTTGGTGGCTGGCAACTCTAACAAAGTTTTTGTTTTTCAAAAAAACACTCCTAAACTGGTGTTTGTTATTGAAAATCAAATACCTAATGCCCTCCACAACCAGGGAGTTTTTTTTATCTGGCTGTGGAGTTCATTATTTGTTTTTTAATGCCCCCCCACTGTCAGATTAAAAAAAGGGAAATCAAAAAAGGACATCACACTTCCCACCCTAAATAAGGAGGATGTGGAATGCCCTTCCGCCAGTGGCACCTATTCCATCGGACCACTTCCCACCCTAAATAGGGAGGAAGGTGCAATGCCCTTCTGCCAGTGGCACCAAGTCCATCAGACCAGCAGTGAAGTATTCCATCAACAAAGCCAACACGGACTCTGTAATGGAAAGCTGATGATCCACTTGACTGGGGTTTAGTGGATGGGATATGCTATCACATTTGTGGTGGTGTACCCTGTCTACCAAATTATATATCTGGCCCATTGTATTTTAAGATAGTGTGTCTTTTACACTGTTAGCATATCCACTGCATTATCAAATCTAGAGCAGGTGATGGGGTGTCATATCTGGTCCTCAAGAGGAATACTTTGTCATTCTCAAAACGACTTTTGGCTCAGTTAGGTAAAAGACTGCCATACATTTCGGTCAGCACATACAGACAGTAAATAGGAAGTTGCGGAATACCTCTTCTTATATACTAGACTGATTTTCAATTGCCATGAATGACAAACCTATTCCTTCTACAATACTTTATTTGCTATTCTCATGCAAACTGGAGTGAAAGGCAGTAGATCCCATCTCAATGGGTGATATGAATCCTGTCTGAGCCAAGTACCTCACCAGCTCTTGTAGAGTTCAGAGATGCTAGGACCTCTCACCAGAGGAGTGGAGTTTACCACCCACCCATACTGTCAACGCTTCAAATTGACAACCAAAGGTCCTTACGACCAGAGGGGGATTCAGTTTGATGATTTCACCAAGAGATTTAGGTTCAAATACGTCCTCTTCATCACATGTATATGGACCTAGATATGTGGTTTTGAACTTGTGCATCTCGTTTATCTCAGATTTGAGTAACTTTCTCCGCAGGGTGATTTTTCCACTGGTCAAAATGAAGAATAGAATGGTGGGGACATTTCCATTATTACATTACGAGTCGCATATCATGTTCTACAGCCATGTTTCAAATATGGCATGACCTGGGAAACTTCAACAAGAAAGCTATATTTGAACAATGCTGCATGTCTGGAAACAGGGCAAGCTTGTGGCATGGGTGAGCTGGGCACCAATTGTGACTGCATTAAGGTCATGCGGACAGCAGAGTCTCTGCCACCTGGCTCAAGTGCTGCAGGCACTGTTTTTAAAACCCCATCAGTCTGCTTTCTTGCACTCCCATCTCCTCTCATCCTCTGCTGCCACACACTATTAGAACATTCGAATGTTGGCATGTCCATTGAAGACAATGGAGTGCTGCGGGCTTTTACAGGCCGGTAAAAGCCCGCAGCGCCAACATTCCAATGTTCGCTTTGTTCACAGCAACAGCTGTGAACAAAGCCTCACGGAGCCCGAGGGGATTTTAATCCCCTCGGGCTCCGTGAGCAGTTTTTTTTTTTAATAGAACATTCTGCTCTGAGTGGCAGAATGTTCTAATAGCCTTAGAACCTGCCGTAGCGGGCTCTACCGGCTATTAAAGGCCCTTTCCCTTGTTAAATGCCCTCGCCTTCGGCTCGGGCATTTAACGCGGGAGCAGGCCTTTAATAGCCGGTAGAGCCCGCTACGGCGGGTTCTAAGGCTATATTAACCCCCCGCAGCGTGAGATGTTAATGTGTACATAATTCACGTGAGTGAGGGGTGGTGCAGAGGTGTGTTCAGAGGCAAGTGACTACTCTGATGCAATCAGCCAGAGGCTGACCTCTCAACAGAAAAGGGGCTCCCCGCTGCCTCATTTTATTCACCAGCAGCGAGGGCGCCACATTTCTTTCTGCCCAGGGCGCTATTCTGACAAAGGCTGACTGTCTGGCAAGCTCCCTGGTGCTTCTACTATGACTTATACTCTTGATCGTAGATTGACTATTGTTAAAATTCATGCCAAGTACTGAAGTGCTGGCTCACAGAAGCAGAACAGACATAGCACATTTCTGCACAAAAAAAGCAAAGCTCTAAAGGACAGAAAGTCATGCATGGATAGAAACATATGAAGCATAAGAGAGTGAAACGGAGAAAGAGGAGAGGGAAAGAGAGAAAGAGAGTGAGAGAGCAAACTAAACTAAAAAAAGACAGCGTAGAACCGACAGAAAAGGTAGACTTTAATTCAATGTAAACAAGAAGAAAACGAGCTAGGAAATACAAATATTGAAATCAGTAGAGATAAATGCATGAACTCATTAAAATATGCTGATAAAGTTGTACAAGGGACAATGCGGCGAGACATAACTAATACGTTCTGTCTGATAGCCTTTATTTAACTTTTATTATGTCTCTTCTCTATCCTCTTTCAGCTTGCACTCACATCTCCAGGAGTTGTACATCCGGCCAACGCTCCATTTTTTGCAGCTGCTAGAACGATGTCTTTGAGGTCAGAGGCAGGCTCTTGTAGGTTGAATTGAACGTGAACCCCTCCCGTGAAGTCTACCAAGGCTTCTGAAATGAAACCCCAGTGGAGATGTTGATAGGAGCCCCGTAGCCTAAAAACACAATAAAGTAAAAACACGAAGACAAATTATTATGCAACCTGCAATGTGTCTTTTTTGTTGCACGACTTTTTGAGATAAACGCAGCAATGCAAAATGGCAGGAAATTATAAACGGCTACATGAACTGTCTTTGGATATTTACCATAGCAAAGAGTTCGTCGTTATAAAGCTATTGTGAGGCCATATTAGTAAATGATGTGCATTCTACATTGCAGTAACTTCTAGTAATAGCAAATAGCTGAGAAACCTGGGGTACCGCAGGCAAAAGGCAGCTTAATTCGTCAATGTCAGCACTTAAAATGAAGTGCTATTGGTAGATTTGAAGGCAGTATTCTTCCAAATAAATTAGCATCATATTTTTGAATGTACACCTTTCAACTCTTTGTGGAAACACGGTTCCCTTGGAGAAATACGACTTCTCTTCAGAGCACATATACTGCTGCACAAGAGCTGTCAGATCTCAATTACTAATCTTGCATCAGTAAAGCCAATAGTTATGGTCTTGGAAGCTGCTGTGATGTTTACTTGCTAGATATATGTTGTTACGCATGCATATGCAACAAAAGGAAAAAGAAAGCATACTGTCACAAAATCTGGTAGCCACAGCTTACAATAAAAATGTAAATAAAAAAAATCCATAAGCGTCACACATTATTGTAACAGATCAGTACTCTTGCTTCCTTGCAGAGATGTGTAGTTAGAATAGGTGTAGAAATTGTTTTAAGTTTCAATACACAACACAGGAAAATATGGTTTATACTTGTAAGAAGAAAATTATAATAATGGATTTGTATTACTGTTACCTAAATATATAGTTTAAACACACACGTACGAATGAAGAAAATAAAACATGATAAACAACGCAAAGAAAATAGACATTTACAAAGTGAAGCATTGGACCCGCCTGCCATGAAGTGAAAATGTTTTTTTAGGGTGAACGTGCACATGGGATCAGGAAAAAACATTCTGTCTTCACAGTGCAAGAGAGCCAGCTGCTGAAGTGGTTTGACTAATTCCACATTGCTGTATGCTATGGTAAACTGAAGAAACATGTGAATGGCAGCTGAAAAGAGAAATATTGAAATGTGATGAGCCAAATGTATGTATATGTATGTATTTCATTTGTGAATTTCTGCGATAATCTGAGACTGGGGGCGAAGCAGGTAAAGCTGTTTTAGGACAAGACCTAAAACTGACACATATATGCATTGTATTTAAAATAAATTAATTCATACAGTGAAATGCGAATGCCCATTGAGCCTGGACTCCTGCATCCCTAGTGAAAGGGAGTTTCTTTAAGCTACAGTACATTAGGGCAACAGTAGGTACTCATATGTCACACCCCAGTAGTGCCCCTGCTTAACACATTATAGCCCTTGAGCTATGACACTGCGTTTACAACCATAAAGAAACAAATGAAACCAGAACTTCAAATCTTTGGGAATTAAGCTAGCAAGAGCAACATAGTAATAGGGTGTCAAATAGAAATAGAGCAAATAAAGGGCTACCAAATAGATGTCAATGGACAACAAGTGTAGAATTGTTAAACTAAGATTGTGCTGAGTTCCATGCTTAGTAAACATGTCTACGAAGCACAAGGAGGAGATTATTGATTTTATGACTCATTGGTGGTGTGCATGGTCTCTTCCTCTATCTGCCTCCCTTTTCCAAGCTCATTTAATTTAAGCACCCCTATGTTTGTTGTACTTGTGCTAGCACAAAGGGGACCTGGAAGGTTTTGCACACTGGCTCTACTGCAATGTTTGATAGTAATGGCTAGAGGGAGGGTTATACTATAGCGAAACAAAGAACTGACTTTTTAGATTGTTTTTATTTACAAACAAAGTTTATTTGTGTCCTGCAACATAACTCCATATTACAATCCCCTCAGGCTCCGTGAAGACTTTGTTCACAGCTGTTGCTGTGAACAAAGAGAACATTTGAATGTTGACGCTTCGAATGTTGACGCTTGGACTTTTACCAACCAGTAAAAGCCCGGAGCACTCCATTCTCTGTAATGGAGCTCCCAACATTCCAATGTTCTAATAATGATTATGGCCCTCATTATGAACTTGGTGGAAAAGCCCGCCGAGTTCAGCTCTGGCGGTCTAAAAAGGACCGCCAGTGCATTGAAGACCCTGCCGGCCAAATAAACAACATTCCGCTGGGCCGGCTGGCGGAAACAGTGTTTCCGCCAGCCGGCCCAGCAGAATGCAGGGCCTGTACAATGCCGCCTGCTCCACATGGAGCCGGTGGCAATGTAGCATTGCAGCGGGTGCAGCAGCACCCGTCGGGCATATCAATGCCAGTAAATCGGGCATTGACATGCATGATGGGTCTGTGCACAGGGGCCCCCGAGGCACCCATTCTGCCAGCCTTTCCCTGGTGGGCTAAACCACCAGGGAAAGGCTTGGGGAAAAAAGGTACATTATCCGGCAGGCAGCGCTGCTTGCATCGCTGCCCTGTCGGATAACGAACTCCGCCATCGCCAGACTGCCTGGCGGCAGTAGCCTGGCAGAGGCAGAGTTCCACCTGTGACAGTCTCGCCATAAACATTTTATGGCAGCCCGGACCGCCATGCCAGTGGCGGTAATTACCGCCACTGCTGGCATGGCGGTCCGGACCGCCATGTTCATAATGACCACCTATATTCTTCTCTGTTGAGATTAAGTGAGTTTTTATGGTGACCTTCATAGAAGGTGCAGTGGCTCATGGTAGATGTGTATTTTCTTGTGTGTGCACTTCCCCTGAAGTAGGAGTGGGCGATAGGCCTGCAACTTAAGAGCTGAAGCTCTTGTTGCTTTCTGGTCTTGTTGAAAATCTTGGTATAGGTGAAGGCACAAAGTGAGACTGTGTGTTCTTTTCATTGGTTCCTTCTGCTCTTTGTGGCTTAGTTGCCCCAAGCAAGCAAACACTGTAGGGTGTTGGACTGTTCCATTCACAATGTAGAGATGTACTGATCATAATAAATCTTTTTGCGTTTCATGGTTTAGACTATCTTGGTTGCTGGAGGACGGTGGATGACTCTCGATTGCTGTAGAGTAGTGGAAAATCAATATTGCTTGTAGGCATTTTTACTAATGGACTTTACGTTGGAGAAAGTGTAGTGCATAACAAAAATGAACTATTTTTAAGATCAGTGCAAACATCAGAGAACACGCTTCATCGTCTTGAAAGGGCAGACATACGAGTTCAGCAAGTACTCATGACATCCAAAGGGAGAGCCTATAACTAATCCTTTGTATGCAGTAAACAGTAAAAAAATGAACCAGAAAGCACATATCAGCAGAGAGAGAAGGATGCACATGACTGATAGGGTGGCTTAGGGGGAAATTACTCAAATGGACAGGAGCTATTTCAGGATCTATTTACAAAGCAAAAAAATAGTAGGTAAATAAACATAAGGGGACTATTGATCATGGCAGTTAGGAGTATGTACAGTAGTTGCCCTAAAGTATTCAAGTACATAAGCTTACATGTCATTTTGAAATGGCTTCAAAATATCTAAAATGGGAATAATTTAGGACTGCCCAGGGGATATTCATATGTAGTTGGTATAAACAAAAAAGACTCTACCCTGAATCCACTTTTACCAATAAGAAGGTACTTTTTGGGACTGGTTCACAAAAGAGCATAAGAGTGTTAGACCTGACAGCCTTAGGGTAGTCACCCCTAACTTTTTGCCTGCCTCCCTCCATTTTTTTGGACACTGTTTTTGCTGGTTTATAGACTCTGCGCACTTTACCACTGCTAACCAGTGCTAAAGTGCATATGCTCTCTCCCTTAAAACATGGTAACCTGGAATCATACCTGATTGGACTATTAATGTACTTATAAGTCCCTAGTAAGGTGCACTTTATGTGCATAGGGCTGGTAAATTAAATGCTACTAGTGGGCCTGCAGCACTGGTTGTGCCACCCACTTAAGTAGCCCCTTTTTCCTTGTCTCAGGCCTGCCATTGCAAGGCCTGTGTGTGCAGTTTCACTGCCACCTCGACTTGGCATTTAACAGTACTTGCCAAGCCTAGAACTCCCCTTTTTCTACATATAAGTCACCCTTAAGGTGTGCCCTAGGTAACCCCTAGGGCAGGGTGCTGTGTAGGTAAATGGCAGGACATGTACCTGTGTAGTTATATGTCCTGGTAGTGTAAAACTCCTAAATTCGTTTTCACACTACTGAGAGGCCTGCTCCCTTCATAGGCTAACATTAGGGCTGCCCTCATACACTGTTGAAGTGGCAGCTGCTGATCTGAAAGGAGCAGGGAGGTCATATTTAGTATGGCCAGAATGGTAATACAAAGTCCTACTGACTGGTGAAGTCGGATTTAATATTACTATTCTAGAAATGCCACTTTTAGAAAGTGAGCATTTCTTTGCACTTAAATCCTTCTGTGCCTTACAATCCACGTCTGGCTGGGCTTGGTTGACAGCTCCTTGTGCATTCACTCAGACACACCCCAAACACAGGGTACTCAGCCTCACTTGCATACATCTGCATTTTGAATGGGTCTTCCTGGGCTGGGAGGGTGGAGGGCCTGCTCTCACACAAAGGACTGCCACACCCCCTACTGGGACCCTGGCAGACAGGAGTAAACTGAAAGGGGACCTGGTGCACTTCTTAGCCACTCTTTGAAGTCTCCCCCACTTCAAAGGCACATTTGGGTATAAAACAGGGCCTCTGCCCTACCTCATCAGACACTTGCTGGAGAAGAAACCTGAACCAGAAACTACATCCTGCCAAGAAGAACTGCCTGGTTGCTCAAAGGACTCACCTGTCTGCTTTCTACAGAGGACTGCTGCCTTGCTGTTGCCCTGCTGCCTTGCTGAACTCTTGTCTGGCTGTGAAAGTGCTCTCCAAGGGCTTGGATAGAGCTTGCCTCCTGTTCCTTGAAGTCTCAGGACCAAAAAGACTTCTTCCTTTCACTTGGACGCTCCGTGCGCCGAAAATTTCGACGCACAGCTTGTTTCGCGGTGAGAAAAACGCCGCACACCGACACTGATCAACGCGACGCCCTCGGGACGACTGAGACTTCGACGCACAACCTCGCAAGGACAACGCCGCCCGACTTTCCAGGAGAAATCGACGCGACGCCTACCGTGAGTGCGAAACTTTGACGCACGGCCTCGCAAGGACAACGCCGCACGACTTCCGAGGAGAAATCGACGCGACGCCTGCCGTGAGACCAAAATTTTGACGCAAGGCCTCGCAAGGACAACGCCGCCCGACTTCCAAGGAGAAATCGACGCGACGCCTACCGTGAGATCGAAACTTCGACGCGCAGCCCCGCAGAACGACGCGCAGCCGGAAAACAAGTCGGAGAATCCACGCACAGACCCGGGACATCTGGTAATCCCCGCGATCCACGAAAAGAGACTGTCTGCGCGCCGGAAAACGACGCCCGACTTCCCCGCGTGGAAAAGAACGACGCAAGTCTTTGTGTGCTGAGGAGAAATCGACGCACACTCCCTCTTTCCACGCATCTCTTCTCCTGTGGCCCTCTGAGGAGATTTTCCACTCCGAACCAGGTACTTGTGCTTGAAAGAGACTTTTGTTACATTCTAAAGACTTAAGACACTTTATATCACTTTCCTGTGATATTTCTACAATTTTCCATTGCATCTTTATTCTTTTTGACCTACAATTATCCTGATAAATATTATATATTTTTCTAAACCCTGTGTGGTGTATTTTTGTGGTGCTATATGGTGGTATTGTATGATTTATTGCACAAATACTTTACACATTGCCTTCTAAGTTAAGCCTGACTGCTCGTGCCAAGCTACCAGAGGGTGGGCACAGGATAATCTTGGATAGTGTGTGACTTACCCTGACTAGAGTGAGGGCTTTTGCTTGGACAGAGGGTAACCTGACTGCCAACCAAAAACCCAATTTCTAACATTGGTGATCAGCGGTGAGGATAGGACTTGTATTTGTGCAGTGACATACAGTAGCTAAGTATTTCACTACCTACCCACAGTTGAAGGTCAACTTGGTTTTTATCTCTTTTTGAAAATCCGTTTTTTTCCTGACAATTTTCAAAAACAAAATCCTCACTCAACATGTCTCTGACTGGGTCTCAGACAGGGGACTTTGACCTAGTCCAGTTGGATACATACATGGTCAAACAACTAAGAGGATTTTGCAGGGCATTAAGGGTACCCACCCAAGGGGCCTCCAGAAAGGAGGACTTTCAAGTGGCGCTGAGGGCCTGGGCAGAAGCCCATTTAGAGGATGATGAGGAAGGGGAGCCAGAAAATGGCCCCTCAGAAGGATTTTCACTATCTATGGATGGTGTTACCACTGCAATTGTGCACCCTTCCAGACCAGTGAGCAGTGTCTCCATGCAAAGCCTGACCGCAGAGGAAAGGAGAGAGGAAAGGGAGTTCCAATTGCAAATGGCAAAACTGAAAATTGAGGCGCAACAGGAGGAGAGGAGGGCAGAAAGAGAAGCCAAACAAGCTGAGGCTGAAAGAGCAGCCAAACAGATTGAAGCTGAAAGAACAGCCAAACAAGCAGAAGCTGAAAGAGCAGCCAAACAAGTGGAAGCTGAAAGAGCTTTGGCTGAAAAGAAACTATTGTTGGCTCATGAACTGAGTCTCAAGGAGCTGGAGATGAAGGCAAGACAGTCTGAATCCAGCAATAATGGTGGCAGCATACAGACAGGACCTGCTGGAGAAAAGAAGGTTCGTATACCCAAAAATGTGGTGCCCAGTTTTGTGGTGGGAGATGACATAGATAAATGGTTAGCTGCTTATGAAGTTGCACTAAGGGCTCATGAGGTTCCTGAAGGGCAATGGGGGGTAGCTATGTGGGGGTATGTGCCGCCATTGGGGAGGGACACACTTCTCACATTGGATCCACCGGATCAAAACACATACCCACTCCAGAAAGCCACTTTACTTGCCAAGTTTGGGCTGACCCCTGAGGGATACCGTCAGAGGTTCAGGGACAGCACCAAACAAACCACACAAACATGGGTAGATTTCTTTGATTTCTCTAGTAAGGCACTGAATGGATGGGTGCGGGGCAACAAAGTAGCAGATTATAAAGGTTTATATGACTTGATCCTGAGAGAGCATATGCTTAATGTTACTTATACAGATTTGCGCCAGCACCTAGTGGATAGTAAGCTGACTGATCCCAGGAAGCTTGCTTAGGAGGCGGACCTCTGGGTTAGCACCAGAGTGTCCAAAAAGGTACCTGGGGGGGACTCCCACAAAGGTGGTCAGGGTTCCCAACAGAAGAAAGAGGGGGGAGATAAACTTACAGATAAGGAACTCTCTAAAGGCCCCCAAAAGAATTCCCAGGGAGGGGGTGGCAACCCTTCCTTTTCCAAATTTGGGAAAAAGCCAGGGACATTTGACAAGTCAGGAAAATCTAGCCCCAAATGCATGGAGTGTTACCAATATGGTCACTACAAAGGCGATCCACAGTGCCCCAAGAGGGCACCGTCCACTACCGGACAGGCACCTGGGTTGACTAGTGTAGCACTAGGGGGGGAGATGGACCCAACTAGCTTTGGGGAGCAGGTAGAGATTTCCCTAGTGTCCCTGGGAGAAGGAGAAATGGTGCCCAAGGCCCACATGCCCAGAAATACTTCCAAGTACCGGCAGTGGGTCACCATTGATGGGCAGAGGGTGGAGGCTCTGCGTGACACAGGAGCCAGTATGACTACTATCAAGAGTCAGCTGGTGTCAGCAGAGCAGATAGTACCTAATACATTCCACCAGGTCAGAGTCGCTGACAATCGCGAGAGTCACCTACCGGTGGCTCTGGTTCCCTTTGAGTGGGGGGGGGTCTCTGGTACTCTGAAAGTAGCTGTGAGTCCTGCCATGCCTGTAGATTGTCTGTTAGGCAACGACCTTGAGCACACTGCTTGGAAAGAAGTGGAGCTCAGGTCTCACCTGGAGATGTTAGGGTTAACTGAGTGGGTCTGCATGACCACACGGTCCATGGCTGACCGAGAGGGAAGTCAAGGGCATCTGGAGCCTGGAACGATGGCCCAGAGAGCTGCCAGGAGGAGGGACCAGGGGTGCGGGAAACCGGCCCCAGCTGTTCCCACAGTGGCTGACGGGGCTCCTGAGGAGGAGGCTTCCGAGCCCACTGGGGAAGGCATTGCCGCCCTAGGTGACTTACCTGAGCTTGCTGGCTGGCAAGTTGAGGGTGGACCCACCAGGGAGGAATTCTGCAAGGCGCATAAAGAATGTCCCACTCTAGAAGGTTTGAGGAAACAAGCCTCAAACCAGGCAGCCGGCGACGCCTCTGGCGATCACCACCTATATTGGGAGAATGATCTCCTCTACAGTGAGCCTAAGGTTCCGGGCTTTGGGGCAGCACGTGTGCTGGTGGTCCCCCAATGTTACCGAACCTTCCTACTGGGTCTGGCTCACGACATTCCCCTGGCAGGACATTTGGGGCAGGGCAAGACCTTTAACAGGCTTGTCACCCACTTTTATTGGCCCAAAATGAGGACACACTCAGACAAGTTCTGCAGGTCCTGTCCTACCTGCCAGGCCAGTGGTAAAGCAGGAAAAAGGGTTAAAACCCCCCTGATTCCACTTCCTGTCGTTGGCACCCCCTTTGAAAGGGTGGGCATCGACATTGTTGGTCCCTTGGACCCCAAAACTGCCTTAGGCAACAGGTTCATCCTGGTTTTGGTGGACCATGCCACCCGTTACCCAGAGGCAATCCCTCTGAGGACAGTAACTGCACCGGTGGTGGCCAGAACCCTGATGGGGATATTTACCCGTGTGGGATTCCCCAAGGAAATAGTGTCTGACAGAGGCACTAACTTCATGTCTGCATACATGAAGTCTCTGTGGGATGCGTGTGGTGTAACTTACAAGTTCACCACACCCTATCACCCCCAGTCGAATGGTCTTGTGGAGAGATTCAACAAGACCCTGAAAGGCATGATTGGTGGCCTCCCCGAGGCCATGAGGCGTAAGTGGGACGTCCTCTTACCATGCCTTCTCTTTGCTTACAGAGAGGTCCCCCAGAGAGGGGTAGGGTTCAGTCCCTTTGAACTTCTTTATGGGTACCCTGTCAGGGGACCCTTAAGCATTGTCCAGGAGGGATTGGAGAAAGCTCCAAAGACACCCCCTCAGGATGTGGTCAGCTATATGTTGGCCCTCCGCAACCAGATGACCCGATTCTGGAAAGAAGCCCAAGATAACCTTGAGGCCAGTCAAGAGGTGATGAAACAATGGTATGACCAGAAGGCCACCCTGGTAGAGTTTCAACCTGGAGACAAAGTGTGGGTAATGGAGCCAATAGAGCCCAGAGCTCTCCAGGACCGCTGGTCTGGCCCATTTGAAATAAAGGAGCGGAAAGGGGAGGCCACTTACCTAGTGGACCTCAAAACCCTAGGAATCCCCTAAGGGTGCTCCATGTGAACCGACTAAAAGCTCATTTTGAGAGGTCGGAGATCAACATGCTTCTGGTCACAGATGAAGGAACGGAAGAGGAGAGTGAACCTCTCCCCGACCTCGTCTCTGCCCAAGAAGGTGATGGGTCAGTAAGCGGGGTCATTCTGTCTGACTCCCTGACTCTAAATCAGAAAGGAGACTGTTATGAGCTGTTGGAGCAGTTCTCCCCCCTGTTCTCCCTTACTCCTGGGCTGACCCACCTCTGTGTTCATGATATTGACACCGGTGACAGTCTCCCTGTGAAAAACAAAATTTACAGGTTGTCGGATAAGGTGAAGGCCAGCATCAAGGAGGAGGTCTCCAAGATGTTGACTCTAGGGGTCATTGAGAAATCCAGTAGTCCCTGGGCCAGCCCAGTGGTATTGGTCCCTAAGGCTACTGCCCCCGGTGCGAAGCCAGAACTCCGGTTCTGTGTGGACTACCGGGGTCTCAACTCAGTCACACGGACGGATGCTCACCCCATCCCCCGAGCTGATGAGCTCGTGGACAGGCTAGGCGCTGCCCAGTTCCTGAGTACGTTTGATCTTACTTCAGGGTACTGGCAGATCGGCCTAACTGAGGGGGCCAAGGAAAGATCCGCATTTTCAACCCCGGATGGCCATTACCAGTTCCGGGTGATGCCGTTTGGGTTGAAAAATGCCCCCGCTACCTTCCAACGGTTGGTTAACTGGGTCCTAGCTGGCAAGGATGCCTTCTGTGCAGCCTACCTGGATGACATAGCTGTCTACAGTTCCAGCTGGGAGGAACACCTGCTTCTCCTCAAGGAGGTGCTTCAGGCCCTGCAACAGGCAGGCCTGACCATCAAGGCCAGTAAGTGCCAGATTGGGCAGGGTTCCGTGGTGTACTTAGGACACCTAGTGGGTGGTGGCAAGGTGCAGCCACTCCAGGCCAAGATTGAAACCATCAAGGCCTGGCAACCACCCCGAACACAGACGGAGGTGAGAGCCTTTCTAGGCCTCACAGGATACTACCGCCGATTTGTCAAGGGCTATGGTACCATTGTAACACCCTTGACAGAACTCACTTCCAAGAAGCAACCTAGGTTGGTGAATTGGACAGAGGCTTGTCAGAAAGCCTTTGACGCCCTGAAGGAAGCCATGTGCACGGCCCCCGTACTCATGGCCCCTGACTACTCCCAGGAATTTATCGTGCAGACAGACGCTTCAGAGCATGGCATAGGGGCCGTCCTAGCACAGCTGAATGAGGAGGGCAGAGATCAACCGGTAGTCTTTATTAGCAGAAGGCTATTACCACGGGAACAGAGGTGGAGTGCTATTGAACGAGAAGCTTTTGCTGTGGTCTGGGCACTGAAGAAGCTAAGACCCTACCTGTTTGGGACTCACTTCCGGGTTCAGACAGACCACAGGCCCCTCAGATGGCTCATGCAGATGAGGGGTGAGAATCCAAAACTCTTGAGGTGGTCCATTTCCCTACAGGGGATGGACTTTACGGTGGAACATCGCCCAGGGGTTGACCACGCCAATGCTGATGGTCTCTCCAGGTACTTCCGCCTTAGCGATGAGAGCTCCCAGGAGGTCGGGTAGCTCTCCCCACTTTCAGCTGGGGGGGACACATGTTAGACCTGACAGCCTTAGGGTAGTCACTCCTAACTTTTTGCCTGCCTCCCTCCATTTTTTTGGACACTGTTTTTGCTGGTTTATAGACTCTGCGCACTTTACCACTGCTAACCAGTGCTAAAGTGCATATGCTCTCTCCCTTAAAACATGGTAACCTGGAATCATACCTGATTGGACTATTAATTTACTTATAAGTCCCTAGTAAGGTGCACTTTATGTGCATAGGGCTGGTAAATTAAATGCTACTAGTGGGCCTGCAGCACTGGTTGTGCCACCCACTTAAGTAGCCCCTTTTTCCTTGTCTCAGGCCTGCCATTGCAAGGCCTGTGTGTGCAGTTTCACTGCCACCTCGACTTGGCATTTAACAGTACTTGCCAAGCCTAGAACTCCCCTTTTTCTACATATAAGTCACCCTTAAGGTGTGCCCTAGGTAACCCCTAGGGCAGGGTGCTGTGTAGGTAAAAGGCAGGACATGTACCTGTGTAGTTATATGTCCTGGTAGTGTAAAATTCCTAAATTCGTTTTCACACTACTGAGAGGCCTGCTCCCTTCATAGGCTAACATTAGGGCTGCCCTCATACACTGTTGAAGTGGCAGCTGCTGATCTGATAGGAGCAGGGAGGTCATATTTAGTATGGCCAGAATGGTAATACAAAGTCCTACTGACTGGTGAAGTCGGATTTAATATTACTATTCTAGAAATGCCACTTTTAGAAAGTGAGCATTTCTTTGCACTTAAATCCTTCTGTGCCTTACAATCCACGTCTGGCTGGGCTTGGTTGACAGCTCCTTGTGCATTCACTCAGACACACCCCAAACACAGGGTACTCAGCCTCACTTGCATACATCTGCATTTTGAATGGGTCTTCCTGGGCTGGGAGGGTGGAGGGCCTGCTCTCACACAAAGGACTGCCACACCCCCTACTGGGACCCTGGCAGACAGGAGTAAACTGAAAGGGGACCTGGTGCACTTCTTAGCCACTCTTTGAAGTCTCCCCCACTTCAAAGGCACATTTGGGTATAAAACAGGGCCTCTGCCCTACCTCAACAGACACTTGCTGGAGAAGAAACCTGAACCAGAAACTACATCCTGCCAAGAAGAACTGCCTGGTTGCTCAAAGGACTCACCTGTCTGCTTTCTACAGAGGACTGCTGCCTTGCTGTTGCCCTGCTGCCTTGCTGAACTCTTGTCTGGCTGTGAAAGTGCTCTCCAAGGGCTTGGATAGAGCTTGCCTCCTGTTCCTTGAAGTCTCTGGACCAAAAAGACTTCTTCCTTTCACTTGGACGCTCCGTGCGCCGAAAATTTCGACGCACAGCTTGTTTCGCGGCGAGAAAAACGCCGCACACCGACGCTGATCAACGCGACGCCCTCGGGACGACCAAGACTTCGACGCACAACCTCGCAAGGACAACGCCGCCCGACTTTCCAGGAGAAATCGACGCGACGCCTACCGTGAGTGCGAAACTTTGACGCACGGCCTCGCAAGGACAACGCCGCACGACTTCCGAGGAGAAATCGACGCGACGCCTGCCGTGAGACCAAAATTTCGACGCACGGCCTCGCAAGGACAACGCCGCCCGACTTCCAAGGAGAAATCGACGCGACGCCTACCGTGAGATCGAAACTTCGACGCGCAGCCCCGCAGAACGACGCGCAGCCGGAAAACAAGTCGGAGAATCAACGCACAGACCCGGGACATCTGGTAATCCCCGCGATCCACGAAAAGAGACTGTCTGCGCGCCGGAAAACGACGCCCGACTTCCCCGCGTGGAAAAGAACGACGCAAGTCTTTGTGTGCTGAGGAGAAATCGACGCACACACCCTTTTTCCACGCATCTCTTCTCCTGTGGCCCTCTGAGGAGATTTTCCACTCCGAACCAGGTACTTGTGCTTGAAAGAGACTTTTGTTACATTCTAAAGACTTAAGACACTTTAAATCACTTTCCTGTGATATTTCTACAATTTTCCATTGCATCTTTATTCTTTTTGACCTACAATTATCCTGATAAATATTATATATTTTTCTAAACCCTGTGTGGTGTATTTTTGTGGTGCTATATGGTGGTATTGTATGATTTATTGCACAAATACTTTACACATTGCCTTCTAAGTTAAGCCTGACTGCTCGTGCCAAGTTACCAGAGGGTGGGCACAGGATAATCTTGGATAGTGTGTGACTTACCCTGACTAGAGTGAGGGCTTTTGATTGGACAGAGGGTAACCTGACTGCCAACCAAAAACCCCATTTCTAACAAAGAGTATGTGAAAAAATGCTTCTGTAGTACTAGCTACACTGCTCGTGAATGTTTTTTTAAGCTATATATGCTTTTGTGGTGACTCAACCCCCTTTTAATATTAGTTTGAGCATATACTCTCTTCCTAGGACTGTGTCATGATTCCATTCTCTGTGCTGTGCAAATACCGCAGGGGGTCTGTGCCTTCATCTTTTCTGTCTTCATTGCGACCATTAACTCTAAGAATCTCTTATTTAGGGAAAAGGCCATACACAGCAGTGTTGAGAAATACAGGGCAATACTTGTTTCTTAATATTTTAATATTGCCAAGGTTTGTGTCGGCAGCACATGCCCTAACTGAAATATTTTTCGAGTAAGTATATGGGCTATGGGTGGGAAAAACACACATGTATCCCTTCGGCATCAGTGCAACACAGCACAAAGAATGAGATTATCACACAACACCTAGGGGCATATTTATGTGGGGGGTTGCGTCGTTCTTGCACCATGAAAAGTGATGCAAGCACAATGCAAACCCAAAATGCAATTTATGAAGCCACATAAGGCCACCTTGCGTGGCCAAGTGGCTTCATAAATCTGGAGTAAAGTAATGTAGTGCAAATCGCTGCGTTGCGTTACTCTGCCTCAGGAAAGCATTCCATGGGTGTTGCGTGGGTGTTACCACACAATCCCTGTGGCTTTTGACACATTCCCTGATTTACCATAACTGGCAAACTTGGAAATGTGCCCAAAAATACACCTCCCCAGGATAGGCGTAACAAGGAGAAATATTTTATTTCTCCTCACTTTTTTCTCTTTTTATTTGGGAGGACCGATTGACAGTTGTGTAACACAAGTTATTCTTTGGCTGGAATTCATGCTGCATGCTCTGCTTCCTAAGGTCGTATTTTGAAAAGGGAAGGATTGGCCTAAGTGTACAATGGTTTAATCAGTAGATTTTAACCCAAAGGAAAAGCTGTAAGCATTTAGAATGTATGTCACTGTGAAAGCAAAGTACCAGGAAGCCATATACCTTTATCATACAGCATGCTGTGTTGCTTGTGCAGGTTTTCCTGAAGCCAGAACTATTCATGCCAATAATTCCTCTATGGACTTGTTCCTTATTGTTAAATCCTTGATGGATGCAGCCTTTATGTCCTCCGAGTTGTCCATCTTTCAAGCTATGTGTAACAAACTTGAGGCCTGATTTAGAACTCAGCAGACAGCTTCCTCTATCACAACGGTGACAGATATCCTGACTTTCGAAATCTAAATCCCATTCTATCTTATGGGACTTTGGATTTCCACGGATGGGATACGTGTCACCGTTGTGGTGGAGTAGCCTGTCCACCAAGTTTTAAATCAGACCCTTGCTGATTTCTTTTTTAAAACAGTAGCTGAAATCTATGCCTCATTTGATATCCTAGGGGAAGAAGATTTTTCCCCAGTTGACAGCAAGGGATTGGATTCCACTATGCAGTCATTCAGCCTTTTAGAATCTCAGAGATTTGAGCCTCTCTTTACTTCTATCAAGTCTGGATCACCATCTCACCCTGCACCTCTGTGGATTTTAAAACAGAGCAGCAAAATTCTCTCTCCAGCTTGAATTAATTTTCATAATACGTCTATGTCACAGGTTACTGTTCCAGCTCCATGGAAGCATGCCATTATTGTATTTCTGCTTAAAAAGCAGTCATTGGATATGTCCAAGTCTGAAATGAATTGGCCAATTTCGTTTTTGCCACTATTGGCAAAATTACTTGAAATACATATTAATTCTCAAATATCTTTTCATCTAGAACCAAATAATTTTCTTCATGGCTCTCAATCTGGCTTTCGTATTGGATCTGCCCTTTTAGGGGGTCACAGAACATCTTAGAGCAATTCTTGAAGATGGAAGGAGAGCTGCCTTAAATCTTCCGGACCTAAGTGCAGATTTCTATACAACTTTTCATTCCATACTACTCCGAAGACTCGTGAAAGACAGCATTAAGGGTACAGCCATACAATGGTATTGTTCCCATCTTCAGCTCTGTGATCCATCAGGATGACCAGAGGAACTAGGATCGGTTCCTACTCCTAAACAGGAGCTTAAAGACCTGGGATTTTGGCTTGCTAGCAAGCTCACAATGGATTCTCATATCAATAAAGTATCTGAAAGTTGTTTTGAGCTCCTTAAGTGTCTGCAAAAAATGATTTTGCTCCTTCCTGTTTTCGCTCAAAGGATTGGTGTCGAAGCCCTCATCATATTGCATCTTGATTATGGAATGTGCACCTCTTAAGAGCCTCCAAGTCATTGTTGAAGAGACTAAAGACAGTTCAGTATGCAGCCGCAGGACTTCTGCGTCATGTTCCTCAACATGTTTTGGTCTCAGCCCATTTGCGGAAGTTTTACTGTCTGACCACAGAAAAGTGTGCTAAGTTTAAAGTGCTGTGCTTCATGTACAAAGCCATGACTCAAACTGCCTATAAACATCTTAACAGCCTTGTCTCTGCATGTTTCTAAATGCCCACTGCACTCTGGCAGCCTGGGCCTTGCTAACCTCTCGGGTTAATTTGGTTAGACAAGGAGGGAGCTCCTTTAGAAACCTAGCTCCCAAATTGTGGAATGCTTTGGCTCTCAAGCTAAAATTATGTACTTCTCTGGAGAACTTTTAGAAGCAGTTAAAGACATGGTTATGTAAGAACTGGTCTGTTTCACTTAGTCTGTATATGATAGTTCTGGAAAGCCCTCTTTCGGCATCAATGTGCCTGAAAAATTCAAATAATAATAATAATAATAATATTAATAATAACAATAACAATAACAATATTAATCATATATTTGAACTATGTCATAACATATATATTTAAAAATATATAAACACATTAAACATTCAATTTCCTTCTGCCCCCTCATCATTCATTGCTCCACCTAACACCCTTTTTTAGAACAAATAAATATCTATTTCTTTCATTGCTTTCTCATGTGGCCTTCTCGCCCACCTCTTCCTCCATTTCATCCTTTCCCTTCCTGTTGCAGTTCACTACAAATTTATATATTTTCTTTTCAGCCTTTTGGAGGGCCTGGCATCAGCCAGTTGCTGTTAGGCTGAGTCATTTTGTTAAATTTGTTTCATTTTTTTTTTAATTCTCTCTTTTTTTGTTTTTTACTTGTGGCTCCAAGTGGCGTTTACTATCTTGGAATGGCCAATAAAAAAGAAACAAAAAGCCAGGCATGTAATGATGCATGAATTACTGAAAAATCATTGATTTGTCCCGATGCTGAGCAGCACTGGGATAAGAAGTACTAGCAATGCCAGCTGGTCCAAAAGAAGAGACCTATCAGCTGCCCAATGCTTATGTATTTGAACACTATAATGGAAGAATATTTAAGACACTTGATATGCAGCTACAAAAGCACATAAAATAAACCCTATGTATCAGTATATCATGTTTTGAGATGCCACGTTTTTTAATTGAACTTTTAAACAACATCATGGATTTGTTTAGACTGTAACTGCTTGGCCTTTTATACTACTACTTGAAGATAGCCTAGTCTGTTCAACATTCTTGTAAAGACTCAAGGACATTTTTTTGGCCAAGTGACAAAGCACAGCACAGCAAGTCATCTTGCTGCACTGTGTCACAGTCCAAATACAGGAATGCACCTTATTTATAAGAATAGGGTGCATTCCTGCCTTTGTCCCTGCACTGGTGCCATTCTTGCTGTCTAACACGAATACAGACACCCTTTGACCATGGCCTGCTTGGTAAGCAGGATTGTTTTTGTGCATGTAAGGGCACCTTCCTGCCCCCAAAAATATCCCTAGTCATTTTCCTCTTTCTATGTTTGCTGCAGCTAGCAGCTCTAGGTAAATATTAAAAAGAGTGGGACTCAGAGCAGATCCCTGTTGCACTCCACACTCCAGCAGTTTTGCAGAGGAGGAAAAGGAAGATAACAGGACTGGTTGCATCCCGTCCTCCAATAAAGGCTTGAATCACGTGAGGGCCTGACCTTGTATCCCTAGGTTCCTAAGCCTACCCAAAAGAATCTCGTGGGAGACATTGTCAAAAGCTGAAGATAACTTGGGCGCACCAAAAGGGTAACAGAGTTTTGGTGCTCTATCTAGCCCTCAAGTCAGATTGAGAGTCATGTAAGAGATGGTTTGAATTCAGAAAATGTCACAGTTGTCTGTTCACAAGTTCCTCCAGCATTTTGGCCCCCACCGGCAGAAAAGAAATCAGTCTATAGTTAGTTAGAACTTGGGGTCCTCTTTAGGCTTTTTAAGTAATGAAAGCAGGAGAGCATGCTTCCAACACAACCTGGCCCGAATCTTTGGCGGAATTCATCAGTTTATTCAGGATAGGACTCACTGTGGAAGATGCCATTATAAGAATGTCAGTTGGACATTGGTCCAAAGGAGAACCAGACTTGCATTTATCCAGTTCCAGTAGAGAATCCTCCAGGGATATCGGACAAAAGTCTGCAAAAACTAGCCAATAGGAAGAGTTGGCCTCCATGCCAAGCAAACCGTTCATGAATAGTGATTTCCACCTAATGACTGAGTCAGGCTGCCAATAGATAAGAGATCCCAAACATTTTATTAGGTTTTTGTTTTGGAGGGTTGGTTGTTGTAGGTGATTAGTGTTTACATTTTACAATTTTTTTAAATGCTTACTTGAATTGTATTAATTATTTTCAATTTATTTTTGTTATTATTTGGATTGTGTAGTTTGCTGATTGGGTGGGAAGGTATTTTAATTACATTTCTTACCATTTGTTGTGTGTGTTTACATTTTTTAAATATAAAAAAACTGTAATTATGTTATTTTATGTTGGGTTTTTGAGTGGTTACTGTATTAAATTGTATTGTTTTTAAAATATTCTTCTTAGTTTCACAGATTTTTTTAAAAATAAGGACATTTATATTTGAACTTTTTTGAGGGTTTTGCGTGTATAAATATATTACATACATATATCATATTTGTTCGTGGGGTTGTTGAGTTTTAGAGGTTTTATTCTGTGCAGTGTACTAAAGTGAATTATTACATTTTATATTTTTACTTCTAATTTTGAAGTATGTTAGTTTTTGTTGTGTTTGTAGAGGGGTTAATTGATGGAAGTTGTATTGTTCTAATAATTAATTTTTAGGGTGCAGAGCTGGGTATTGCACCAGTTTACTGATTCAATGTTTAGGGGACAGGGAAGGGCTTTGCACAGAGTAATTAATTATTTTTTTGGTGCTGTGATGGGTATCACACGGGGTTATTGATTCGTTTTTAGGGTGTGTTAAATCAGCATTGTAACAGTTTAATAAAAAAAATTCAGGGATCATTCTTAGGTTTTACCTCAGGTTATTTATTATTTTTTAATTTATTTTTTTAGGGTGCAGAGATTGGTATTGCACACAGTTACTGATTCGTTTTAAGGCTCCAGTGTGGATATTACAATAGGTTAATGATTAGTGTATAAGGTGCAGGGATAGGATTTGCATGGAGCTACGTGGAGGAAGGTTATATTCTCATGACTTTGGATGTGGGTTCTCTATATACGATCATTGAACATCATACACATCTGCAGGCATGTAAACATTTTCTTAAAGTCAGGTGTGTTAGTTTTCTGGCAAATTATTGAATATTGTTTAAAGAACAACATATTCATGTTTAATGTTGACATACCGTACAGGCAGGAACTTGGAGTAGCAATGGGTGTTTTGCCCCATGTCTAGCTAACTTGTTTTTAGGATGGTGGGAGGAGCTTTGTTGTGGTGTGGAAGGAAACTCAAGAAGAGGCTAAAGCTTTTGTACAGAAATTAAACAACAATCCTAACAATTTGACATTTACCCAGAGCATCAGCAAGAAAAGTGTGATGTATTTGAATGATGAAGTTGAAGTAGTGAATAATAGGGTTGAGACCAGGCTACATGTTAAAACTACTGCAGGTAACAGTCTTTTACATGCTCTCAATAGTCAAAAACTACTGATGGAATTTACACCAAAGCCAGAAAAGGACTCTTTGTGGAGTAAAAGCTACCTTTCTGCCAGTGTAACTCTGGGAAAAGGGAGAGTCCCAAAACGTGTTTCCCCATGTAATTTTGCATAGGCTTTTTATTAGACAGGACTACAGCCCGATCTGCTGGATGGAAATACACAACATTTGGCAGAATCTTGGTCCATAAAGCATGCTTTTCGTAATTTGGTGTAAATTCTTTCAGTAGTTGGGGAGTTCTTAAAGGTAGAAAAAAATATAGATATCTAGGGATGCAGATCCTTCGCGGATCCACTCACGGGGATCCCAGGGAAAAGTAAGGCTCTGATTGGCTGGTCATAACTTGACAGGAAAGTTTGGCTGGAGGGCCTGGTTGGAGGCCAGGTCTGGCGGTCAACTGTCGCCATGCGTGGCCAAAGGCCGTGTACAGCAGTGGTTGTATATATATATATCTATGTCTATATATATATATATATATATATATATATATACACACACACACACTGAGAAAACCAAAGGTTACACACACATATATCCACAGACAATCAAATAAGACGCTCACTCAAGATTGCAGTGCAGGAACAGCTTTACTGCATTCCAAACATGACACGTTTCGCCCGA
This sequence comes from Pleurodeles waltl, assembly GCF_031143425.1. Lineage (NCBI taxonomy): Eukaryota > Metazoa > Chordata > Amphibia > Caudata > Salamandridae > Pleurodeles > Pleurodeles waltl. Next base: position 141,810,193 of record NC_090444.1, on the reverse strand, counting down.
CATGCAGGCTTGATCACATAATATTCACTCATTAACAATCCCTTTTTAAACTGTGAAAAAAACAAGAAAACACAATACATAGAAACAAACAAAGGACTCTCCCTATCCACCACATATTGGGGGCCATCTATGAATGTTCAAATATTCCCATTCTTCAAGAATGCTTTTTAAATTGAATACAATAACTTGTGAACGTCCCAATTGTAATTCATGTCATACATGTATGCCAATGCCAACAATTCAAACAGTGACTATAGTTCACTGTTGCCCACCCACATCTCAATAAATCGTACCAGGTAAAACTATAGTAGTAATGCTAAGGTGTGGGCAAAGGACTCTAGCCACCCACCACACACCAGCGGCCATCTCTAAATGCATGAATGTTCCTGTTCATAGATGATGTTTACCAATGATGTACAATTGCTTGTAAGTATCCCAATTCATGGCTCTTATCATGGATATATACTGGTTTTTCGTGGATATATAATGGTGACAACAATAGGCATCAAAAGTTGTAGATCACTATTCCCCATTCACTTTACGATATATCATATCTAATGCAACTAGAATAGTTCTACATCTGTATACCTCCCCCGGGGAAACATCTGGTGCATCACAAGCCAGTGGTCCATATGAATATCAGGAGGGAGGAATATCTTTCAGCTACATAATTTCTATAATATGTTGGTATAAAGAAATCACATCCTAAACCTGTGGGCGCATGTACCTATTCCTCCACACCATAAGCATCATAATACCTGCATAGTGTGAAAAAATGACATGATGGAGGGGAGAAAATGAACCAACAGAACAGTCAAACTGTTAAAACTTAAAACATTTAATTGAGAAAGGAACACAATTACGGGGCTCATTTTGTCATAGAATTTATAGCAAGTGCTATAGAAAGAAACATTTGGACACATTTTAAGTGAGTTCTCAAATATCTTTCTCTTCTATTTCATTAAAAAATTGCAGACTCAATCGTGAACTTTCAACACTGTCAGTTAGCTTCCTGGTGATCAGAAGCCTTACTACAGTGTTTTAATGAGCAACTAAAGTGCTAAAATTCTGAATTAAGCCAAAAGTGTTGCACAGCTGAATGCCATCTTGATGGAATCATACCGGAAAACTGAAAGCATTTTCTACTGAGGATACTGCAGTAAATGAGTAAATTAGAGAGCTTCATAACAAATGAGACTCTCAAGATGGATACCAGAGAAAAAAAAGAGTCCAAATGTAGCACAAATGTCTCCCAAATGTTGGCCCAGTATAGCCCAATGACAGAAGTGTGCAAAACACTTAGGACCTGATTACGAGTTTGACGGTCGGAAAACCAGACCGCCAGACCTGTGGTGAGGAGACCGCCATTGAGGTGGCAGTCTCCCCACTAGCCTTATTACAACCTTCCCACTGGGCTGGCAGGTTGGAACCCTGGTTCCCGCCCATCTGCCCAGTGGGAGAGGTGTGGCAGCATTGTTCCCGACTCACAATTGAGCCGGTGGCAATCTTGCCTCATACAGGGTGCACCAGCACCCTGGAAATGTACACTGTCTGTTCTCTGCCAGACTTTTCATGGCGGTCAGACTTTTAGTGGTCCGAACTCCACTGCGAAGCTGGCAATCTTCAGACCGCCAGGCTTGTAATAAGGCCCTTAATGTTTTTGTGATTTTTTGCAGTTTTATATCGTGCAGACTTGATCCATAAGTATTGGAGCCCCTTAAATGAGCACCAGTTACATTACACAAGGACACATTTTGGTTTTATGCATGGGGAGATTAAGGGCCTGATTAAGAGTTTGGAGGATGGAGTTACTCCGTCACAAACGTTACAGATATACTGTATGCCGTATTTACGATTCCGTTATAGCCTATGGAGATCGTAATATAGCGGAAAAGATATCTGTTGTGTTTGTGATGGAGTAACCCTGCCACCAAACTCTAAATCAGGCCGTAAGTGATTTGCACAGAATCACAGGATGTCGAGCTGATGCCGAAACTCAAACCTAGCTTCCTAGTTGCATTCTGGCCTTCTAAGTGTAACATATAAGAAAGTGATCAACTGGATAGAAAAACAAATATAGCAAATTATTTAAAAGTGCATTGTCGCTATTTGAGAACTCAAAAAAAAATCCTTGTTGTAGTTTTTTTAGTGCACTAGCGAGAAATTGTATGGGAATAAGACCCTCTCATTTTTATAATTTAAAAAAAAAAATGCTTTAGGTATTACAGTTTTGATTACATTAAGATGATGTTGGGCTCGTCACACTAGTTTTTTATTAGAATACTGTGGGGAGGCAGATGTCAGGGGCATGGACTCAGATAATTGAGGGCAGGGGAAATGCGGCAGGGGTAACAAACTAACCATGCAGGCCAGGCAAGAGAGGTGTGGCACTACAACAGGCCAGTGAGTGCAGAAGGAAGAAGCGGTAGCAGTACAATCACACATGCCAACAGACCCAATTCAGGCAGGAGAATCAATGTTTTTAAACTCAAAAGGGCTTAATTGTATCTGTCTCCTGTCTAAAATTGTCTCTTTTTCAATGTAAATGAGTGGGGAAAATCAATTCCTCAGGTTTATTTTTTCAAAATCTCCCTCTTAAGAAGTTCAAAATGGTAGTATGGTACATTGGATCACGGAGGACAGGAGGAATGGAGTGGGGACATGGACTCGGATAACGGAAGGTGGGAGATGGGCAAATACACCAAACTGACCTTACAGGGCAGACGCCAGGTGTTGCAGCAGCACAATCCACCACACAGGGCAAGTGCGTTGCAGCACAATGGACCTTGGAAAGCAATAGGGAGGGTGCAGGGCCATGAACATGGGCAACAGGGAGCAGAGGGAAAAGAGACAAGGACAGCAAGCTGACCATAAAGGACAGACAGGAGGGACAGTTGCAGCATAACAGACAATAGAGAGCAAGATGAAGGGGGAAGGGGCAAAACAATGGATCAGGAAAGTCAGGAGGGAGGGGATAGAGGCCTGCACATGAACAACATAGGGCAGGGGGCAAGAGGGCACTGCTGGAGCAGCAAACTGACCATGGAAGGCAGGCACGATGGGTACTAGAAGCACAACACACCATGGAGGGCAACAGTGAGACTATAGTGGCATACACAGACAATGGAGGGAATGCAGGAAGGGGTCAGGAGCGTCAAGTTGACCACATAGGGCAAGTGGGAGGGTTAGTGGCAGCACAACGTCCATGGTATGAAGAGGGAGGGGTCAGGGGCATGGACAAAGGACCATGGAGGACCAAGGGGAGGGGTAGGGGCTGGACACAGACAAGAGAGAGCAGGGGAAGGGGCTTACAACAGTCCACAAAGGGCAGACAGGAGGAACAGTTGCAGCACAACAGAGCATCGAGGGCAAAAGTAATGGCTGCAAAATGGACCATCGAGGACAGGAAGGAGGGGATAGGGGCATGAAACTCAGATAGGTGGAGTGGAGGTGGCGGGTACAGACGGCAGCCATCTGATTATACTAGGCAGGTGGGAGTGGCAGCTCAACAGAACACTCAGAGTAGAAAGGAGGGGCAGTGCTGAGTCCATGGAACATGATCAACAAAAATGAGGACGACGGGGCATGCACACAGGCAACAGAGGGTAGGGGGTAGGAGGGTAAGAGCAGCAAGCTAAGCACAGAGGCTAAGCAGGAGGGCAGTGATGGGGCATAGAACTGGGCAATGGAGGGCAGGAGGAGTGGGCAGGCACATAAAGCTAAATGGTGGGCTGTGGCCGCATTTCAGACCATCCAAGGCAGGAGTAAAGGGGCTGGTGCGTGGACTTGGACAACAGAGGGTAGGATGGAGGTGGATGGGGCAGCAATCTAACTGTTCAGGGCAGCTGGGAAGGGCATTGGCAAAACAACGGCCCTACAGGGCTGTAATAAGGGAGCAGGGGCATGGACTTGGGCAATGGATAGCAAGGAGGAGAGGGGCAGGAGAAGCAAGCTTGTGTGGGGGCATCACAATGCCGGGCCAGGTCCTGCATCCATCCCCCATCAAGCACTGTGATGGGCATTTTACTTTACTTAAAAACCCTAGGAGATCACTGGTGGCTGGACCGCCAGGTTTGTAATGTGGCAGTTGGACGAGTCTGATGGTCTAGTGACTACCAGACTCGTAATGAGGCACTTTGTGTTTGCTCCCGTGTGGCAGGAGATTAAAAAATGCTCTCGTCCAGCGGGAGCAAATGCAAGTTTTGTTTCCTGTGCAGGTGCAGGCAGGGAAACTGCTATGTTCCAGGAGGTGGGCTCCCCAGGACATAGCTATTGAGTCTTCTATTGGGATGAGGTCCCCGATGCAATAGAAGGCCTGGGAGGAGAGCCACATGTCTCCTCCCTTTTTTTGGAGCATTTCGGCCCCAGGGTGGAATCCTTGGGGCCTAAAATGCCTCAGAGAGGGGGGCGATACTGCCCCAGTCCCCTTTATTAGAGAAATGGGCCCCAGGGGATGGGGTACTTGTGCCTATAAAACGGCTCGAGAAGGGGGCCTATGCGGCCCCATTGCCCTTAATAAATGCTGCCCCAGGGAGACAGGGTATCCCTTACCTGTCCCCTTATATTATGTTTTGTACATGTTCAGGACAGGGCACTAAGTCCCCGATACCTGTAATGGCTGCCAGCAACATTTTCTCATGTTGCTGGCAGCCAGTCCGAGTGCTTGCTCCTGTAAGAGTCTGCCTCTCATGGGAGGGAGATGGCCCAAGGAAGATAAAGCTCCCTGGGCCAATCAGATCACTCTATTTTAAAAATGGCGTTCCCACAAGAGTCTTGAAAGACTTTTGCGGACCTAACTGCCCAGATATATATATTTTATTTTCCAAAATTACTGAACAGATTTACACCAAATAAAAGCATAATCTGTGTACCAAGATCTAGCTTCCTATCCAATTTGGTGTAATTTTATTCAGCAGTTTTCGCTGTAGCCCTGTCTAAAATGTCCATGGAAAATACATGGGGATTTTGCATTTTAAGACCTCCTTTTTTTCCCTTGGCCCAGCTTAACAGATCCCATGCAAAACTTTCCATTGACAAACTAGTCAAAAAGTAGCTCTTTTTCGGAAAGTTTAGTGAGATTCGTCAAACAAGGCCAAAGTACTTGGCAACACAAAATAATCTTTTCCTGTGGAACAGCTGAGTGAACTATAACCACCAAGTAGTGATCACCACTGGGTCATTATCTATCTATCTATCTATTTAATATAATACTAAATATAATATTGATTTATTTTAATTTATAATATATTTTAATTCATATTTTTGTAAGTTTTTAACATTTAAAATTAATTATCATAAACTATAACTAATATTAGAAAATATATTATTTATTTAGTGCATATTTTAGGTGTCCATGTATTTTGTTATTTTTAAAGTTAATTTAAAAAATCTATATTATTGCCATCTATATTTTGGGTTTCAATATTTTAAAACTTGAAATATTTGAATTCAATATTTTGGTAATTTTAATTACAAGTTCAGGGTTGGCAATATTTTGGGTGTCTATATTTTATCTTGGATATTTGTATACATCGATATTTTGGTTTTCGATATTTAGTAATGCAATCAATTTTATTGCAACATGTCCTTCGTAAATAATATTAATTAGGCAGCTCCCTCTGATTGGATAGAAACACATGGATGGTGGCTTGAAGGGACAGGAAAGAGAGAGAGAGAATTTTTTTTTTACAGCAGCCTATGTGCCTCAGAGGCACTGGTAGAAATAGGTTTACTGTTTGGGAACTCTTCAGTGTGACCAGGATGTAGTCTCATGAACTTCACCCTACACCCGGCCCTATGTCACCAACGTCATTTACAAAGGAGAAGGTGTTCCAAAGGACCACTAAGATCCACAATAGTAAATAATCAATACAAACAATCAAATTTGGAAATGCCTCTCGCTATAGACATATTTTGGGAATTGTCAATTGCAAAAGCACACTTAACGAGTCCTGTAAGCTGAAAATAACTCCAATATTTGTCTCATATTTAATTTTCACTTAAATATTGTACTCTGTACGGTTTATTTACGGTGTGCTGGCGGGCCCTCACTTTTAATGACAGTCTGGCAGCGCACATTGCAGAGCCATATCTACAAGGCCACGTAAAGCCACCCTGCGTGGCTTTCATGGCCTTGTAGATATGGAGTGAGACAATGCAGCGCAAGTTGCTTCGTTGCCTCACACTGCAATAGGGGGGCGTGCCATGGGCGTTACAGTGGGTGTCCCCACATACTACCCATGGCAGTTGACACATTCCCAGATTTACAGCATGCAGTAAACCTGGGAATGCATCAAAAGCCTACACCTCCCCAGGGGAGGCGTAAGGGAGGTGCAACAGGGCCGAAAAATAGTAAATCTGACCCTGTGTGTTTTTCCCCTCTTGCAAATTTCTTCAGGTATAATGTGAAGCTGGGAATACATGTGGGCAAAAAAGATAGGAAAGAGGAAAATCTCTGGAAAGCAGGTACTTTACACAAAGTCGGATTGTTATCTCTGATTCTGAAAATTGAAATTTATAATAGGGCAGTAATATTACCCCAGGGAACTCACATAGTGCAGTGTCAGTAGTTCCCTGGGTGCATGCATGGACAATAATTCTGAGAACGCTAGCATAAGGGCCTTAAAAGGAAGCCACTCATAATTTGCACATTAATTTTTTTTTCAGTTAGTTAGATGACTGATTAAATGTAAACTAAGTTTTGAGGCACATTTCAAAGAAACAAACCATAGACATGGCCACATATTTGCAGAAATATGCTATGCAAAATACAAAGTAATATAGCATAACATAAGTGAGCCCTATATTTATATTTACTTACTTGGCATACGCCTTTTCTAGGAGGGATGGCCAGAATTCATTGTTGCTTCGAGGTTGAACTGACATGTATCTGCCATTTATAAAAGGGAGTTTGTCGTCGATAACTACATCCACCCAATCTCCATACTGCCAGAACTAGAAAAACAGAAACAATCGGTCAGTAAAGAATTTTCAAAAATTACATGGGAAAGAAGACATTTTGCAAGTATTGAAATAGTAACCGCACGAAACATGTTTTGCTATACTTTGGGGGCGTAGATTCAGTGGGGGTGTTTGGGGTGTTACACCCCTCTAATAAATGTATTTTATGCTAAATGGTGGGGTACAGGTGCTTTCAGTCAGGTATGATGATGTGGCTGTCGGATTTAACCAGGAATTTTGACATATACACAGACAAGAACATGCACACATGCAGGCCCTCATTATGAGGCTTGCGGTCACAGACCACCAGCTGTGTGTCGGCAGTCTTACTGCCGCGGACCCAGCGGTAAAGAGTGCCGCATTACAAGTTGTGGGGTTTAGCCGAAGCCAAACTGCTACAATGCTGCCTGGTCCGCCAGTGCGCTCGCACCGACGCGGCCAGCGGGGAGCTCCTCCGGGTCAGCGGCAGGCCTCTGCCTGCCGGCCGGATTACAAGGTAACAGACTGCCAGGAATCCCCATTCCTGTCAGCGCCATAAACATGGACACATGTCCCCACACTCCCATGCACCCCCCACTCATCCGCACTCATGCACGCACTTCCCCCCAAAATTCACATTCATGCACACCCCGGTCATCCACACACATGCACACACCCCAACTCCCTTCATCCACACTCATCCACACCCCCTTCATCCACACACCCCCACTCAATCCACACTCATGCACACACACACACACGCCCTCCACGCACACATGCATACACACACACTCACGCACACCCATTCAGGCACACATACACTCACACACCACACACATTTTCCTACCACCTGAACGAGGACCAATAGGTTGTGCGCAAATTGTGTGCTCCATGGTGTGTTGCTTGCATGGTTTTTCCCCAGGTATAATATAGTCATGGGCGGAATTGGAGGAAGTTAGTAATTCCACATTACTCTTGTATCACAGAATTGCTAATATATTCCTCCGCTCTGCTCTAATGGCAGAATTATTCATTCAGCACTATAACCTTTAGTGTCCCCCAAGGGCTGCTATGTACTGTGAGATTAGCCACATCACTTCAAGATGGCCAATTGAGTGCAGCTAATCCATGTTGTCCATTATCCAATTTTACGCCTCTCTGACCTGTCTCCCTGGTAAATGGAAGCACAGCACGTCCTGCGGAGACCATGGCAGAGGTAGATGCCACCATGGAGCAGCCAGGAGAGATGGCCAAGACTGCAGGAATGACTGCAGAGGGGGCTCCAGTCTCCCTTATTCTGCTGGGCATGGCGGGCTCTGGCAAGACTTGTCTGGAACAGGTAAGGAGAGCATGTGCTCCAGCAAAGTGCAAGGCAGAAGAGGAGACCAGACATATCAGTCATGGAAGAAACATGTTCGACCCTAATTGAAAAACTTGACGCTATCTTTGCAATATGGGGCTTACCAGCAATTGTGAAGTTTGACAATGGTCCACCCTTCAACAGTAAAAAAATGTGAAGAATTTCTGGAGCATCTAAATATAAAGCATCAGAAGATCACACCCTTATGGGACCAGGCCAATGGACTTGTTGAGTATTGTATGACTATGCTAAAGAAAACAGTGCAGCATGCAACTCTTGAGAAGGTCAGTTTAAAAACAGTACTGAACTCTACTTTATTTACTCAACCACAGGTGAAAGTCCTGTGAAGTTGATGTTCAGGAGTGCAGTAGCAGCCAAATTAACTCAATGGACCAAAACGAAAGGTAGAAGTGTCAACATGATTCATACAAGGGACTTGGTTCATAAACAAAAAATGAAAGTCTATGGCGATAAGAGGAGACATGCAAAAGACCTCTCATTCAATCAAAAAGTTTTGGTGATTGCTTGATATATACGCAAGAGAAAATCTGATGCTCCGTACAATGCTGAACTTTTCCAAGTAGTGTCTACCAAAGGACAGATGGTGACTGCACAATGACCTAGGAAGTCTATTACGAGAGACTCTTCTCACTTGAGGCATGTATATTATCAGTCTTCAACTCTTCAACTCAAGATGGTGAAAAAAGACTGTTTCCGAAAACTCAATGACGTTTGCGGATTCCTTACCATCACTGGCCATTTCTGACATTTACCAAAACAGTTTACAGCTTCCAGTAACCAGATCGGGTTGACAGATCAAAGAGTCAAGAAGATTAATTGAAGAGATACATTTGTACATGTTTCTATGTATATATCTATTTGTATATGTCTAATGTTTTTTTTTTTTTTTATTGAAATTTCTCATGTGTAGTGTCTTGCATGATTTAGAGCAGAGCTTTTCTGACCCCCGAGGTCTCTGTATCAGTGTGACATAATTGCTAGAATATAACGTAAGGAAAGCTTGGTTTAGAATGTTGTAGTTCACAGGTATACACAGAGGAATAAAGACGTGTGAGTTACAGCACTGTGTGTGGTCTAGTTGTTCAGGGGGTACTAGGCTGGGGAAGATGCTACAGATGTATCTCCATGGAATCTCAAAGAGTTTTTATGTAACTCCGTAGGATTCCACGGAATACAGCTCCACGAGTTTTGTTAACCCCTAGTATAAACCGGTGAAAGTAGTGCTGCAACAGTATTTATAACAAAGACAAGTGGAATGCACACAACAGCTTTAAATTACAACACTTACACAAACAGATAATACTCTAGCTAAATCATTCTTTAGCTAAAGTTATGTCATTCATAATGTTAATGGTTAAATAATATTTCCCACCACTAGTGAGATCACTGATGTCATTTGTGAAGGCATCTGCTACATCAAGCATGAGGTCATGAACTCTGCATTTGGTATGGGTTATGCTTTGGTGTGCATGGCAGGTATGCAAGCTATGCTGTGCAGAGGTGATCATAACTGAGGGATTTATGTTTTTGGTTTTATTTCATCAGTGCCCTCTAACTGTGATTTTTAATTGTAATTCGCAGGTTATTGTTAAACATGCTGTAAGGGGCTATAGCCAAAGCCAAAAGGTGCATTCATGGCACCTGTCACCATGAGTGCACGGATCACACAGCCCACATTCAGCACCCTGGTGAAAGAAAACAAGCAGGGCTCTGCATGTAGACTTTCCCTATAGTGAGCACAGAATTCATGAACAAGTGAAGACTGAGCTTGGCTTATTTACCTTCCTGGCACCTGAAGTGCAGGCTTAGCACTTTTAACAGGTGTGGCATACGTGGGCGACCTGGCAGGCTGTAATCTAGTGACAGTGGCTGCTCTTTCAGCGTGAACGCTTCATTAATTGGCTACAATATGTTAGAAATTGCAAACTTCCCCGTTAAGCATATTAAGAAAATACCCTATTTGTGTCTGCATTGTTAATATTTTAGTGCATGGTACTCGCAAACATTTCCAAAGGGGCCAAAAAGTAAGGTCTGGTATGACCAACGGCCATGCCAAAGGCTGGGAGAGAGACAAGGGGGCTGTAAGTGCAGGAGAAATAACTGGAGCAATACATTGGGCTTTATATTCAATCATAGGTTCAGCCTCAGAGTCGGGAGGCAGATCTGAATAGGTTTTAAGATGACATTTAGTTTGTGAGTCATGCCTAAGTGCTGGAAAAACATACATTCGGGCAAAAACTGCGCAGTAAGGCACACTGCAACTGAATAAGGGGTAAAAGGCCGCTTTAATAGAACAGGTTTGGTAACTATAAACACACCTTGGCATAAAGCCTAACATAACTAATTCATGACCTCACTAATACATAACAAATCCACCTAATCCCACCCCTACCCTCTACTAAAATCCATGGTTCATTCACATATCACCTTGACCCAAAACCAGTACCTCCATGCCCTGGTGTCCCCTTCGTGTTGTTCCCCTTGACCCTCCATTCCTTTGGACCTTCTCAATATCATTGCCTTCCCATCATGGTGTTTCCATACTTCCTTACAACCACTGAAATGTCTCTCATCTTCGCCAACCAAGGAAACCCGAAGGTGTTGTCCTGCCCCAACAAAAATATTACAACTCAAATTCAACGATCCCACAAATTCTCACATAACAATTCAGCAATCCTGATCCTCAACTCTAAAATGTATAACTCATGGCCCAAAAAAGAAAGATGCACACCCTCCTGCTGGTATAATGATACATTGGTATGCACAATTTCTGAATGCTGCAACACTGAGATTCCTCGCTGTGTACAGCCCCCCTACATCTCCCTATTTACCTTTTTCCATTGTTTCTCAATCCCATCAAAACTCATGGCACCCTTCCAAAATCTCCTTGGAATTAATTCAGTCCATAAAACATGAGTGTCAGACCAACTAGAAATAAACACTTGGTCCCTAATAACTCTGAAACTTGAAACGTCCCATGATAGAGCCGTGACATACATAAAGATAACAAAGCTATTTCCCATTCGGAAAAACAAACCTGATTCAGCACCCCCAAAATGTCTGATAGCAGAGCCCTAGAAATAGGTCGTGCACAATCCCAAAGAACTCCCCCCTCCATTGCCCAGCCTGTCATCAACCTCCTACAAATTTCCCCTTCCAATTCCACAGGATCATAACCCCAAAAATACTTACCAAAAAATGACACACCTGATAACTTACCCGAGATAGTTACTGCTGTGAGACGCTTTTCGATTTGACCCATTATAAAATGAATGGCATTCTCCCTTCTATACAAAAACATGTGGGGACCCCTCACTCTATTCGCTGCCACTGACTCAATAAACTCAGCCTAAGCCTTGTCACAAGACCTCAATGTAGTTGGAGCAATAGATTGACAAAATAACTGTAATACTCTCACATTCCTGCGAGTCCACAGAATCTCTGCCACCGCGAACAAGATAGCACATCAGCAATGTCATTATTACTACCAGGAACGTAACAAGTCTTAAACAGAATATTAAATTTCAAGCAAAAAAGCAAGAATATCTGCAACAACTTCAAAACGTTCTCATCCTGCGCTTTTTGAGGCTCAACCAAATCACCACCGCCTGATTGTCAACATTGAAAACAACTCGTCGATTCCTCAAAAATTCCCCCCACAAAACCAAAGCCATCTCTAACAGAAAGAATTCCAAAAAAAGCAATGCTATGCTGCACAGCTCTTCAAGCCTCGAGCCACGGTTCCGCCTCCCAATGTCCATTCCAGAAAACTCTAAAAACGTACGCACCAGAGCATCTGAAAAAATCTGCACCTGCCAAAACAATTCATCATCAACAAACAACATGCTCACCCATTGAAACCCTTCACAAAACAAATCCACATCCACAAATCTGCTTTAATAGATGCCTTAAGCTGAATTCTGTGGTGTGGCAAAATTGCACCTTTCACTGCAAAACCCCATCATCTGCAAAAAGCTCTCCCAACTCTTACAACCTGGCAAGCAAAATTCAAATGGCCAAAGAAAGCCTGCACCTGACTCCGCTCCAACTTATCCTTAGAAATTGCCTCTTCCAACAAAGCGATCAGTGTTTTTACCTTCTCCACCAGTAAACAAACTTCCAACTTTTGCAAATCCAGTTTAATGCCAAGAAACGTAAAAGAAGTGGCGGGACCTTCAGTCTTATCCGGAGCCAATGGCACGCCTTTCATATTCATGCAATCCTGAAAATCTACCAAACCTGTGCTACATAAGTTTGAATTTGCATCACCTGCCAGGAAGAAATCATCTAAATAATGAGTAATGTTTCTGAAACTACAGGGAGTGCAGAATTATTAGGCAAATGAGTATTTTGACCACATCATCCTCTTTATGCATGTTGTCTTACTCCAAGCTGTATAGGCTCGAAAGCCTACTACCAATTAAGCATATTAGGTGCTGTGCATCTCTGTAATGAGAAGGGGTGTGGTCTAATGACATCACCACCCTATATCAGGTGTGCATAATTATTAGGCAACTTCCTTTCCTTTGGCAAAATGGGTCAAAAGAAGGACTTGACAGGCTCAGAAAAGTCAAAAATAGTGAGATATCTTGCAGAGGGATGCAGCACTCTTAAAATTGCAAAGCTTCTGAAGCGTGATCATCGAACAATCAAGCGTTTCATTCAAAATAGTCAACAGGGTCGCAAGAAGCGTGTGGAAAAACCAAGGCGCAAAATAACTGCCCATGAACTGAGAAAAGTCAAGCGTGCAGCTGCCACGATGCCACTTGCCACCA